>NC_047110.1:27133908-27466596 GCF_902500255.1 Thalassophryne amazonica | reverse complement strand
CGTGTGCACAATATAATAAAATGTGCGCACAATATAACAAAACGTGTGCCCAATATAACAAAACGTGCTCACAATATAATAAAATGTGCACACAATATAACAAAACGTGTGCCCAATATAACAAAATGTGCTCACAATATAATAAAATGTGCACACAATATAACAAAACGTGCTCACAGTATAATAAAATGTGCACACAATATAACAAAACGTGTGCACAATATAATAAAATGTGCGCACAATATAACAAAACGTGCGCCCAATATAACAAAACGTGCTCACAATATAATAAAATGTGCGCACAATATAACAAAACATGCGCCCAATATAACAAAACGTGCTCACAATATAATAAAATGTGCGCACAATATAACAAAACATGCGCCCAATATAACAAAACGTGCTCACAATATAATAAAATGTGCGCACAATATAACAAAACGTGCGCCCAATACAACAAAACGTGCTCACAATATAATAAAATGTGCGCACAATATAACAAAACATGCGCTCAATATAACAAAACGTGCTCACAATATAATAAAATGTGCGCATAATATAACAAAACATGCGCCCAATATAACAAAACGTGCTCACAATATAATAAAATGTGCACACAATATAACAAAACGTTTGCACAATATAACAAAACGTGCGCACAATATAATAAAATGTGTGCACAATATAACAAAAAGTGCGCCCAAAATAATAAAACGTGCTCATAAGATAATAAAATGTGCACACAATATAACAAAACGTGTGCACAATATAACAAAACGTGTGCCCAATATAATAAAACGTGTGCATGTTCTCTCCACATGCAAAACATTTTGTAATGACACTTCCAGGGCTCTGTACAAAACTATGTGCCTTTAATTATTTAATTGGAAGTCTACACCAAGCATGCCCTATACGTCAACCTGAAGAAAACACAGGTCTTGTATCAGCCTCCACCCAGCATGGTCCTGCTGTAACACTGCACAGATCGGTCCTGGAGAACGTGACCACATTTCAATATCTGGGCAGCCATGTGTCATCAAATGGTGACATTGATGACAAGATGCAGCACAAACGTAATTGTGCAGGAACTGCCTTTGGGACTTTTCACATGGGTTGAAAATCCTTGTCTACACAGCTGTCATCATGCCAGCCCTGCTGTACAGATCAGAGACCTGGATCCCCTACCACAGCCACCTGAAGACGCTTGAGCAATTCCACCAATGCTGCCTTAGGAGTATGCTCTGCATCAGGTGGGAAAACATCTGTACCAGCATCACTGTCCTGGCTGAAGCCAAGCTCCAGTGCATAGAGTGTGTCATCATCGAGAACCAGCTTTGGTGAGTGGGTCATGTCGTTAGGAAGGATGACAGCCAACTTCCCAAGCAGATCTTCTGCTCCTAGGTGACTGCAGGAAAATGGTCCAGGGGAGGGCAGAAGAAACACTACAAGGACCTCCTGAAGTACAACCTCAAGGGCTGCTCCACTGACCAGAAGACTTGTGAAGAACAAGCGAGGGACCGAGGCGGCTGGTGAGCAATGATCCACATGGGAGTGGAAGTATTTGAAAAAATGTGGATGAGCAACACAGAGGAGACGGAGGAATTAGAGAGAGTATGATGCTCACCAGCATAAGTTTCCCGCAGCAACCACGTGCAGCATCTGTCAGAAACAGCGTGCATCATGACTGGGCCTGTTGAGTCATCCCCACGTCCACCATCCCCTCTGGGAATTGACCAAGAAACCATCTTCCTCACCACTGAGGGATTTCCACAACGACCAAGATGTGATGAGAACAACAACAACAAGCAGCAGCGGCCAACAAGTCCAGACATGTATGTGTTACATAAGTCAAACAAAGGTGCCTTGTACATCAAAGTTAACCAAAGTTTAATGTTTCTCACCATTTTGTGCCCTCTTAATCTGAAGACCTACTTGACATGAGCATTTATTGTTCTATTTATCATGTTAAACTGGAAACAAAAAACTTTTATCTGTCTATTCATCCATCCATCCATTCATTTTCTTCAGCTTTATCCGGAGTCGGGTCGCGGGGGCAGCAGCTCAAGCAAAGCCGCCCAGACCTCCCGATCCACACACACCTCCCCCAGCTCCTCCGGGGGAACCCCAAGACGTTCCCAAGCCAGCCGAGAGATGTAATCCTTCCAGCGTGTCCTGGGTCTTCCCCGGGGCCTCCTCCCAATGGGACGTGCCTGGAACACCTCTCCAGCGAGGCGTCCAGGGGGCATCTGGAAAAGAAGCCGAGCCACCTCAACTGACTCCTTTCGATGTGGAGGAGCAGCGGCTCGACTCCGAGCTCCTCCCGAGGGACCGAGCTCCTCACCCTATCTCTAAGGGAGCGCCCAGCCACCCTGCGGAGGAAACTCATCTCGGCCGCTTGTACCCGCGATCTCGTTCTTTCGGTCATGAGCCAAATCTCATGACCATAGGTGAGGATCGGAACGTAGATCGATCGGTAAATCGATTCAATCATGTCTATTCAATCATTGCATTTTACTGGGAACATGGCTATGGTTTTGCAAAGCCTCAGAATAAGAATAAGAGCAATAACTAGTAACTAAGTTGCTAAGTTGTGTTGGCTGGTCTTCAGACTTTGAAATACATAGATGTTTTCTCATGTATGATAAACTAAAACTGGCCAAATATTCATGAATTCTTTCTCATAAATCCATTTTCATAGTGAGCGAGCATCTTTATAGTAACACAAACTGAACAGGGATGGAGCTTTTTTGAAAACAACCGCAGGGCGAATCTGGAAGCGAAGTGACAGCGAAGGAAAGAGAAAGCCACACAACAGTAACCAACGCCAACATTCCTGTGTAACAAGTACTCCTGGAGCCTGAATAGGGCTCATCCGCTACCAGCGAGCCCACCACAACAGAAAAAGAAAGAAAAAGTGACAGAAAGGAACAAATTACTCAGAATCAAGAAATCACTGCCACCGCCGCTGCTGCCACCAATGAGTGACACAAACATACACCATTTGTGGAATGTTATATTCTGTTTGATCCTCAGAGTGGTTTTATATTTTATCTCTAATTTTTCAGTAGAAGACAGTGTAACTGAGTTCAATTTATGTGTATATCAGGAAGAAACCTCAAGCAGACCAGACTCAACATTAAATTTTAACATCCAGAGAAATTATTCAGTATTCAATTAATTGATATAGCACCAAATTTCAAGTTGCCCCAAGACACTTTGTAAGGTTAAGGTCAAACATTACATAACCTCCTGAGCAAGCACATAGGCTACAGTGATAAGGAAGAACTCCCCTGGGCATTTTTAGATGACAAAATTTCAAGCAGACCAGACTCTGAGGGGTTACCAACTGCTTTGGCCATACTAACAATAAAAAGTCTCTTTGACTGCTCATTTCATTTCAAGGCACTTCACGCAAGTAAGGTCTAGCCTTACCAACCCCTAGAGTAAGCACACAGGTGACAGTGGTAAGGGAAAACTCCCTCTGATGATTTGAGGAAAAAACCTCAAGCAGACCAGACTCAAAGAGGTGAGCCTCTGCTTGGGCCATGCTACAGACACAGTTGACAATACAAATCTACAGGAAATTTTTGGGTGTTCGTGCTGGTGTACAGGACGGGAGGCCTGCAGAAGAAGACACCCAGTCCCACTTCTGGATGTAGCTGCACCTCAAACAGAGAGAAAAAAACAGAATCATGTGGCAAAAAGACTACAAATAAGGTGTAATTTATGAGTATTAACCCTCTGGAGTCGAATGACACACCCTCGCCTAAAAAGTGACATGATCTAATTAAGTGGACGTAACACTCAATCTGCTGTACTCTGTGGCTCCCTTTAAATGCATGTTGAACATGGAGACTTCAACTTTTATAGCACTTTTTAAATTTTGTTAATAGGCCGAGTAGACAGACTGGTGTCCTGTCCTGGGTGTACCCCGCCTCTCGCTCTATGACTGCTGGGATTGGCTCCAGTCCCCCGTGAGCCTTAATTGCACTAACCGGTTGAAGATGAGTGTGTGTATGTAATAGGCCTAGTATAACTTGACTCATGAGTATTTTTACGCCATGCGTTTTCATGAATATTAATGTAATTTTTCACTGTGCATTAATGTACACACACGCAGCCAAAAGGATCATTTCCTTCTCTACTGCAGCAGCGACAGTGTAGGGAAGAAATATGACTCCTTCTTCCTCATTGGTTGGCTGGCTCGTGAATTTTCCAACAATCGCAAAGTAGTCCTGCACCCTGAGAACACAGAGTCCTGGCTGGTACATAGGTAAGTAGGGAGGTGCTATCATACAACTCCCGTGTTTTCAGTCAGGGTTTCCACAGCAGATCTGAGGAGGATAACAAAGATCAAATAAAAAATATATATACAAAGAAAGACTTGTCAAACATACAAACCAGTGATAACAGAAGTAAGAATCTATATCGTAAAAAGTCTAGTGGGCTACGTGACCCACGGTTCATCGCAAGTAGTTAACTGTCCACGTAAACCATTTTTAGACCTCTTCTATTTCAAAATGCAATGTGTTATAGCATTATCCTATTCAACCAGTCAAGTCTAAACTGCTATAGCATATACAGTGGGGCAAAAAGTATTTACAGCCGATGATTGTGCAAGTTCTCCTACTTAGAAAGATGAGAGAGGTCTGTAATTTTCATCATAGGTACACTTCAACTATGAGAGACAAAATGAGGAAAAAAAAATCCAGGAAGTCCCATTGTAGGATTTTTAAAGAATTTATTTGTAAATTATGGTGGAAAATAAGTATTTGGTCAATAACAAAAGTTAAACTCAATACTTTGTAACATAATCTTTGTTGGTAATGACAGAGGTCAAACGTTTCCTGTAAGTCTTCACCAAGTTTGCACACACTGTAGCTGGTATTTTGGCCCATTCCTCCATGCAGATCTCCTCTAGAGCAGTGATATTTTGGGGCTGTTGCTGGGCAACATGGACTTTCAACTCCCTCCACAAATATTCTATGGGGTTGAGGTCTGGAGACTGGCTTGGCCACTCCAGGACCTTGAAATGCTTTTTACGGAGCCACTCCTCCGTTGCCTGAGCGGTGTGTTTAGGATCATAGTCATGCAGGAAGACCCAGCCACATTGCATCTTCAATGCTCTAACTGATGAAAGGAGGTTTTGGCTTAAAATCTCACGATGCATGGCCACGTTCATTCTTCTCTTAACATGGATCAGTCGTCCTGTCCCCTTTGCAGAAAAACAGCCCCAAAGCATGATGTTTCCACCCCCATGCTTCACAGTAGATATGGTGTTCTTGGGATGCAACTCAGCATTCTTTTTCCTCCAAACACGACGAGTTCAGTTTTTACTAAAATGTTCTATTTTGGTTTCATCTGACCACATGATATTCTCCCAGTCCTCTTCTGGATCATCCATATGCTCTCTGGCAAACTTCAGATGGGCCTGGACATGTACTGGCTTAAGCAGGGGGACATGTGTGGCACTGCAGGATTTGAGTCCCTCTCTGCATAGTGTGTAGCCTTTGTTACTTTGGTCCCAGATCTCTGCAGGTCATTCATCAGGTCCCTCCATGTAGTTCTGGGATTTTTGTTCACCGTTCTCATGATCATTTTGACCCCACGGAATGACATCTTGCGTGGAGCCCAAGATCGAGGGAGATTATCAATGGTCTTGTATGCCTTCCATTTTCTTACAATTGCTCCCACGGTTGACTTATTCACACCAACCTGCTTGACTGTTGTAGACTCACTCTTCCCAGCCTGGTGCACATCTGCAATTTTCTTCCTGGTGTCCTTCAACAGCGCTTTGGTCTTGGCCATGATTAAGTTTGGAGTCTGACTGTTTGAGACTGTGGCTAGGTGTCTTTTATACAGATAACGAGTTCCAACAGATTCCATTAATACAGGTAGCAAGTGACGAACAGAAGAGCTTCTTAAAGAAGAAGTTACAGGTCTGTGAGAGTCAGAAATCTTGCTTGTTTGTGGGTGACCAAATACTTATTTTCCACCATAATTTACAAATAAATTCTTTAAAAATCCTACAATGTGATTTCTTGGATTTTTTTTTTTCATTTTGTCTCTCATCAGAATCAGAATCAGAATAGCCTTTATTGTCATTGTAATTTGCATTACAACGAGATTTGAGTGCAACTCCAAAAAGGTGCTTTCTCATAGTTGACGTGTACCTATGTTGAAAATTACAGACCTCTCTCATCTTTCTAAGTAGGAGAACTTGCACAATCAGGGGCTGACTAAATACTTTTTGGCCCCACTGTACTTGCTGGGTTTGATTCGGAAACTGAAATGAAAGCTTCATCTTCAAAACTATCACACCCCACCTATCCCAGATTCCAGAGAACTGTTAGGGACAGAATAAAGCTGCCTCAAGAAGATACAGTTGCTATTACTATAACAACAGCTACTACTACTACTACTGTGCTACTACAACTGTTACTTACAAAAATGAAGAAGTAAAAATTTCAATGGAAAAAGAAGATAATAAAACATTATGACATCAGCCTTTAAACACATTTACCGATGATGCACCACAACAGTATCTGTCCCCTTATCTGTCTACTACTACTACTATTACTATAATTGCTACTAAAGGGCTCAAGAGTCCATGTGATATGCTTTGGGGTTGCGGCCAGTTTTTATTTCCTCTCACCTGTGTTTTTTTCCATCCCGCCAGTGGAGTTGGTTCTGAGAAACACATGCTGACACACCTGTCTGCAATTAGTGATATCTTCCATCCTGGTTGAGCAGGAGCACGCCGTCAGATTATTCCACTCTCTGTGTGGTAGAGATGGCCTCTAGATACTTTTCCTGTGCATTTTGCTGTTTTGATTCCTTGTCTCCTTGTATCTTGTTTGATACATTGCTTGTTTGTTACTGTTCTGTCCCCACAGCACTGCTAATGCTATTTGTCAATATTTATAATGTAATGATGACGTCTTGTGGTAGTTAAATAATGCTCGAAAGTATTTTTACCAACACTTCTTGTCTAAACTGGAAGTACCATTACTTTGGAGATATGGCGGCCCATAAGTGCTCATTTCATCTTGGATTCTTTGTTTCTGCATGCTAAAGCAATATCTGTGAAGTATTATGAATGTCTGCAATGTTTATGTCTTTTATACAGAGCCCTGGAAGTGTCATCGCAAAATGTTTTGCATGTGGAGAGAATGTGCAGTCATTTTATTATATTATGTGCATGTTTTATGGGAGGCAGAGCCTTCAGCTTTCAGGCTCCTCTCCTGTGGAACCAGCTCCCAATTCAGATCAGGGAGACAGACACCCTCTCTACTTTTAAGATTAGGCTTAAAACTTTCCTTTTCGCTAAGGCTTATAGTTAGGGCTGGATCAGGTGACCCTGGACTATCCCTTGGTTATGCTGCTTTAGACGTAGACTGTGGGGGGGTTCCCATGATGCACTGTTTCTTTCTCTTTTTGCTCTGTATGCATCACTCCGCATTTAATCATTAGTGATCGATCTCTGCCCCCTTCCACAGCATGTCTTTTTCCTGGTTCTCTCCCTCAGCCCCAACCAGTCTCAGCAGAAGACTGCCCCTCCCTGAGCCTGGTTCTGCTGGAGGTTTCTTCCTGTTAATAGGGAGTTTTTCCTTCCCACTGTAGCCAAGTGCTTGCTCACAGGGGGTCGTTTTGACCGTTGGGGTTTTTCATAATTATTGTATGGCCTTGCCTTACAATGTGGAGCGCCTTGGGGCAACTGTTTGTTGTGATTTCGCGCTATATAAAAAAAAAGTTGGTTGATTGATTGATTGATGTTTTATTATATTGTGTGCACATTTTATGATGTTGTGTGCATGTTTTATTATATTGTGCACACGTTTTCTTATATTGTGCACACGTTTTATTATATTGTACACACATTTTATTATATTGGGCACACGTTTTATGATGTTGTGCGCACGTTTTCTTATTGTGCAGTCGTTTTATTATATTGTGCACACATTTTATGATGTTGTGCGCATGTTTATTATATTGTGCACACGTTTTATTATATTGTGTGCACATTTTATGATATTGTGCACATGTTTTAAGCATCGTTTGAGTAAAACAAAGGCACGATCTACTTACACGTGGCCACAATTTGTAAAATGTGCACTCAATATTGTCTTGATACATAAATGTTGGCTATTAGCCAACAAACCAGGAGACAGTGTAATACATTTCCCCATTAGAAATGGATCTGGTCAGAGTGTATCATCATGGTTTGGGCGCACAAGGACATACAGAGAACTCCAGCTGCCCAGCATGGCATCATCTGGAGTTTAAGCACATTAAAAAGGATGCTGAGGGCGAAGCGTCTTCCCGTCGTGAGGATAATTTAGGTCATATTATGAAGTTCATTTTGAACGACAGGAAAACGTGCGCACGTTTTATTAATTTGAGAGCTCAATTAAAGGAAAACATGCACGCGTTTTATTAATTCAAGGGCTCAATTAAAGGAAAACGTATGCACAAATTATCACGGCCAGGAAAACGTGCGCACATTTTATTAATTTGAAAGCACATTTTATTAATTCGTGGGCTCAGTTAAAGGAAAACGTGCACACAAATTATCATAGCCAGAAAAAAAATATCACTTTAAGTGACCTCTCCTGGGTTCCGTACTTTTATCTGCTGTGTTTGGGAAGTTATTTTAAAGTTTTTACTAGAAGTGGCATGTGGTAATCAGACATGCTAATGCTAACATGCTAATAAGCTGGCTAATAGTCTAATCCTGTGTTACTTATGTTTAGATATGCCTTGGAAGTTATTTTGAAGTTAATGAGTTCTTACTAGACGCGGCATGTGGCCATCAGACATGCTAATGCTAACACGCTAATAAGCTGTCTGTCTTTTTTTTTTGCAGTTTCACCGTCCTCTCAAGTCAAGAATGAAACATAATATGAAGTAAACACCACGAAAGCTGACACTTTGTTGTGGAATTCTTTGAAGACTGTTTAGCTGGTGGGATAGCTAGCACTGGAACCTAGCGAGGCCAACACGGTTACCTTGCAGACCTACAGCTGCCACCAGCCCCACTGGCCCCACTCCCAACCTTCCAGCCCTCCAGTGTTCTCCTCCATGACCTCCACCATTGACTTCTTATATCATTTCATTGGACAATAAATCTGTATTTCTTTGTCATCAGTTCTCTGCCTTGCTGCATTTTGAGTCCTTACCAGTTTCCCATGCTTTCACAACACAATATCACTCCTCGTATGTCAAAATTTATGTGTGCCGAGTTTGGCTCAATTCTGAGGTGCCGTTTGGACAGGAGAGGGATACACACATACATATATAGTAGATTTGTAAAACTGTGTTATCCATTTCATTGCAGGTTCGCTGTTGTTGTCACTTTTACAGTCTGATCCAAAAATATGTAAGTGGTAAGTGACACAGTGTTCGTAATTTTGCATTCCTCCACCACCAGAAACTAAGAACAAAAAGAATGTGATCATCTTGGGTCAAAACTTTCTATGTGGAGTTTGCATGTTCTCCCCGCGTTTGTGTGGGTTTCCTCCGGGTGCTCTGCTTTTCTCCCACTTTTAAAGAAATGCAGGTTAGGTGAATTAGAAACTTTAGAATTGTCCAGGTCTCCCTTCCAAAAAGAGATCTTGATCTCAATTGGACTAACCTTTTTGTTGGTTTTGTTGTGATTAGTAAAAACTGCTGATGTAAAAGGAGTAGGTGTATATAAGCTTTGCTTCGACCTACACCCTTTCGGTTGCATAGGTTGACTAGCTGAGAAATCAGTTTTATTTATTTTGTTTTTCTTTTTTTTCTTTTTTTGTTGCTAAGTTCTTTTCCTTGAACCAAATAAACTTGAAACTTGAAATCTGGTTAAATAAAGGTTAAATTAAATTAAGCTTAAGATCCAGGCTTTCAGTGACTTCATGGACTCAGCCATCAGAAGTTTAGGTGGTGTAATCTCAATTTGTAGAGATAGTCATTTATGTAGCCATTGATGTCTGGACAGATTTGAAGATGTGGACCTTTGCAGGAGAATGCAGGTCCAAGTCTTCGGGGTTTTGACAATTCCTCTCTTAGTGCCTGTTTGTGAGACTTTGATGTTAACCAGTGACCTAAGGTGATGATTGGAGGTCTTTGGTACGAGGTCTTTTCAGATGATCCTTGAGTACCACTGGAATGACTTTGTGTCAGAGACTTAGATGAGAAGTATCACTGGCACTTGCACTTGAACATAAGCTAAGACATTTTTCTGGATGTCATCCAGCAAGCAGGTGCCTCTGTGTTGGGGCTACCAGGAAGGAGATCTTGCCTTGGTCAGTCCTCATCTACCCATTCTCAGTGATAGAGCCCAAGATTTTAACAGACCTTTTGAGAACCTCGCATCACTCAGCCTTATATTATGGGAGATGTACAACATGTTAAGCTTCACCTCAGGAAGCTGCACTGTATGACTGCTGTTGTCAGTCACACATGCACAAAATGTGCTCACTTCTGAGCTCACCTTCTAAATACCAATGCAGCAGTTACTGAGGACAGTCTGAATGGTTCACTTCATGTTATAGCCAAAAGACAGCCATGACTAATTGACCTGTTGTGCCCTGTGCCCTACTTTGCCATTTACACTGTTTAATCTGAGCACAACGTGTGGTTGTTCACCCTCCAAATGCACCATAGATCTTCAATATTGGGCCCACAGTGTTGTTATCATATTTTCATCAAAACACATGTTGCTCAAACTAACTTGACCATTAATACAATAATAATTTTCAGTTGTCCTACAACATACATTAATTAACTGTATCAAATGCAGCACTGACGCTGAACAGTGCACTTTTTTAATGGAGACCCCCCATTTCCATTTAAGAAAGACTGAGCACAGGCACACACACACACATAGAAGAAAGCCCCTTCAGCTTCTCCCACGTTTCACTCAGGGTCAACACAGCAGATCTGAGTAGGGCTGAGTATTCTATTGATTATTTTATTGATTAATTGAGTAATCGGATAAAAGGTACTTTTGCGTTTTTAAACAATATCAGTAGAGGCAGGACTCTCCCTAAGCAATGGCACAATGTTGCTGTACCAGCATGCAGATATTTTGTGTTCCCTCTCACCCTGTTTTCCCGGATAATTGTTTATTTTTTCATGTCATTATGAGTTTTGGAGTGTTCCAAAACCATAAGCGCAGGCGGTCTGTGAAACCTTCAGTCTGTGGACAGGCTGTGAAGGTGAACACAGCCTGGAGAAATGGCTGTGGAGTGAAGTGTTTCCACAAAAGCCGCACTGATAAATCAACTGTGAAGCCTGTTGATAAAAACTCTTTCAAATCAGAATAAAGGCATTTTTTTGAATAGTTAAACATAATAGTTAACCCTTTTGCTTCATCTGTGGAGGTGGAGAGCAGCCAGTGGACCAAACCGTGTTTTTTTTTAAATGCAAACACACCGCTTTACTTTAAATGAGAAATAAGTCCGTTTCAGATGATCAGTGTGGACACTCTGTCTCTTAAAAAGATTTATTTTACTCAGCGTGTGGCTTTGTGAGGTTAGTGTTGCCTGCTACATTGATTAGGTCTTATAGTGCAGCAGATAAAAGAATATTTGCAGAGGAATCCTTCAAATCCGTTTAAAAGCACCAAAGTTTGACTGTGTATACCTTTTGGTAGATATTGTAGAAAAATAATGTTAGCCATTTGAGTTTTCAATAGGGGGCCAAGTAGGGGTCAATTGAAGAACTGCATAGGGGTCAAAAAAATGTTCCAATCACATTGAAATCTATACCACATTATGTGTCTGATCACAAAGATTCCAAAAAAGGTACAGTTTGGACTATCTGTGACTGAATGTTCTGGAGTTATGGGGTAAAAACAGCAAGCATGGCAACAAAGGTCAGTTTAAGTTTGTACAGGGGTCAAAAGTTAAAGTTGCTCCAACTATGGTAAAACATAATGCAAATTATTGGTTGAGTTAGTAGGATTTTAAAAAGGAATAGTTTGCACCATGTGTCATGCTTAGTTATCATGTTAAGGGGTAACATATGTCACATGTCAGAATCCAATGGACTTCGACATTGTTTGACCTTTACTTTGGAGACCAAACATTCAGCACAGTCAGAACTATTCCATTTGTACTATTACATTAGTTACTGCATGCTCTCTTGTTTTCTTCTCCATTTTTTGTGGGAGCGTTACATCGCCACATACAGGCCTGGCGTATGTACTGCAGCATTAAACGAGGACTTGAGGCAAAGAATGCAAAGAATTTGCCTCAAACATTTCTGGAATCAAATATTTGATCGATGTTTAATCGTTTCAGCCTGAGATCTGAGGTTCACCATTTGGCCACCAGCAGCACAGGAACACATGTAAAGTACATCATATCTACATAGGGTGATTGTCTTGAACGTTGAGGCAACAGAAGTAAAATGAAAAACTGCAAGTTAGTCACATTCCCTTATATCAGTACAATAGCAGTTCAGGTCCCGACACCTTGCACAGGTCCACAGATGAGCCTTGAAATACAGTATTGGTCCATCTTGAGGTTCACACAAGTAAGGTCTAACCTTACTAACCCCCAGAGCAACAGTGGTAAGGAAAATGTTGTGTGGGCCGCCAGAAGAGGAGGTACTGCTGGCCCACCACCAGAGGGCGCCCTGCCTGATGTGCGGGCTTCAGGCATGAGAGGGCGCTGCCGCCACGGGGACAGCCGGGGGTGACAGCTGTCACTCATTATCTCTTGACAGCTGTCACCCATCTACACTACATCATCTCACTCCATAAAACCCGGACGTCATCTCCACCTCATTGCCGAGATATCATCGACCTGTGAAGGTAATAATCTCAGCCGTATAACTAACTGTGTTTAGTAAACTCATTTTTGCAGCTGTTTTTTCCTGTGGAGTGCATTATCTGGAGATTGGCGTGACCGGCGACAGCTTCGCTTTACACCCCACCAGATAAGTGCTGTGTGACAGGAGCTGCACGAGTGTGGATGAGAGGTGGAGGTGGAATCTCCACCATTGTTGTTACTGGGTGTGCACACACCCACATCTTATTGTTTCTGCTCCTTGCCAGCAGTACCAGATCCGACATTCGGAGACGGTGGCCACCTGGGTACTCGGGACTTGGCGGCTCCAGTATTCTCCGGGTTCGGTGGCGGAGGAAATCGTGTGGTTCCGGTTCTTCTCAGGACAGACGTCTTCTATCCTCGAGCCTGCCCACACATCACCCTTGTGATTGACTGTTTGCAAAATTTCACATTCCTCTGTATTGTGGTTGTGCTCATTCACAACAGTAAAGTGTTCATATTCGACTCTTTCATTGTCCGTTCATTTACACCCCCTGTTGTGGGTCCGTGTCACTACACTTTCCCAACAGAAAAATTACCTCTGAGGAAGAAACCTCAAGCAGGCCAGACTCAAAGCGGTGACCCTCTGCTTGGGCCATGCTACAGACATACTTTACAGAACAATTCTCAAAACTAACAGGAAAAGCTGTTGGTGCACAGGGCAGGAGGGTCTCCACACCCATCTCTGGATGGAGCTGCACCTTAAAACAGATAGAAAAAAACAGAATCAAGCATCAGAAAGACAAGAAATACAGTATAATTTGTCAGCATTAAACGACAAGAAAAACAGGAAATACTAAGGTGATCGCTGGCCACTAGCCTTGAGCTTCACTAAAGGACCCAGAATTTAGGTAAAGTTGAGGCCACGCCATGCACTGTTTCCTAATAAAATTAATCAAAAGAGTAAGAAGCTTAGCACTATATTATGCCAGTATGTTAGCCATACGAAAGGGAAAATAAGTGCGTCTTAAGTCTGGACTTGAAAGCCTGCACAGAATCTAACTGTTTTATTGATGCAGGGAGATCATTCCACAGAACAGGGGCACGATAAGAGAAAGCTCTGTGACCCGCAGACTTCTTATTCACCCTAAGGACACAAAGTAGTCCTGCACCCTGAGAACGCCAAGCCTGGACCAGTACATAAGGTTTAATTAGGCCAGCTAGGTAGGATTTGAAACATTTAGGAACAGATCCAGAAGTTAAAGAAAGATTAATCATTTCCTGCTGGTGGGCAGGCTTCATTTAAGGGGAGGACAGCTGTAGGTTTAAGCCAGGTTTCACATAACCCAATCATATCTAAGTGGTGATCAATAATTAGATCATTAACCAACAATAATTTTGACGATAGTGATAGTTATTGAGACCCAGACTAAGGACCTCAGTGGGGTTGACAGTTTGACTGTTTGGGTTTAGGGGTGGTTCCAGAGCAGCACATATAAGATGCCTAGAAGTATGTTTAGGTTTGAGACATTCCACATGAGCTGTAGGTAGCAGAGATGAAATCTTTGATTTTGGTGGAACAACCATTTGGCCATCCTCAATTTCAACATCATCCAATGTAGTAACAGGTATTAAGTTTGCAAAGCATATCCCTCTATGATTTTTATGGACACGTCTACGGAAGCAGGCCACAGTCTCAACTTGTTGAATTTCCCTCCCTGGAAGATAAACTGCACTATCACCATAGTGGATTTTCTGCACTAATTTCCCTGCTAAATTAATGGATTCCATACCCACATTTGTCATTAGCCTTGCAGGGTCTCTAATCACCTGCTCCATGGCCTGCTGTAAATTCCTAATGTGACCCTCCCTGCAGAGCTCTATCTATGTTTGTAGACAAGATGGCGGCACCTTCCCCAGTAGGGTGGAGGCCGTCCGGCTTCAGGAAGCCAGGGAGGCCCCAGAACGAAGGCCAGTTATCAATATAGCTAAAGCCTTGCTGTCTACAAAATTGCACCAGCCACCTATTTGATGATGTCAGCCTGCTAAACACCTCATCATTACCCCGGGAGGGGAAGGGACCAGAGACTATTAATCGATGCCGACACATCATTTTTGTGACCTCTGAGTGCTTCATCCTGACATCATTGGTGCCGACGTAAATAACTATGTGACTATATCTCATGTCATGTTCCTTAGTCTCTCTTCCCTTCTGCAGCGCCAGCACCCTAAGATGGGAGGCAATGTCGGGAGCTCTGGCCCCAGGAATACCAGCTGGTGTCTGTAACCTGACCTTGCGTGTGATAGAATCCCTTATCACTAAAGTCTGGTGTTTCGTCCTGGAGACAGGAGTGGAAGTCACTCGTAGACTCAGAGAATTCACATCAGGCAAATCCAAGGGGGAGAACTGATTCAAAGTTCGCAGTGGCGAGTGTGATCGGCGACAGGAACATACATTAAACATACATAACAAAGCCTGACTGTTTGATGACATTGTTCGATGCAAATGTTATTTTAAAGATTGGCCAGCAGGTGTTGCCATATGTAATTTTATCAAAGCTTCAAAACACTGAACCATTGCTTCATATTGATTCAGTGTTTCAAAATGCTCAGTTTTCTCAGTCACTAATTTTCACGAATAAAATGCATCAGCAACTGCTAATTATTACCACATATGCCTAGATAGAGGTATAATTATGAATACTTTGATGTGTTGCAAACAGGGACGTTAATTAACATGCAACAAGTTTTAAACACTTAATGAAGAAAGAAGCAGAGAGTAACTCACCGAGATCTTCTCACATATCATCTAATCCAGTGTGCTTCTCTGTGCACCTTTAAAACAGACTGATTCATTGCGCACGCAAAACACTTTGGCATAAATTTTAAAGTGCATAAATACACAAAAATGTGCAAACTAATTCTAATTCTTATAGCTGTCAATCAAAACTGGATTCAGCATTTCGACTGATCATGCAATAATTGTGCAGAACTCCAGAGTCCAGGCCAGCCAGCAGCTTCATTCACCCCCAGAGAAGCTCGGCGTCCAGGGGCGGGACAAAATTGTGGCTTTATCCAATGACCGTCACATTTTGTGGCAATGAAAAAAAACCTTTCCAGGCAGTCCCACTGAAGTGAACTAACGCTCAGCTTCTACAGGAAAATGCATTGACCACAGACCGTTTGAGAAAAAAGATTTATGAGAAGGAAACAAAATAGAGTCCATCAATTTGTGAGCTGATTCTGAAGAAGCATGTCTTCAAGATTAATGTGTTCTAACGCATTTGTACTCAATGAAATGATACCAAACTGTACATATTTGACCTTTTAATTTTTTGACATTTTAGGGGAAGCTGAGTTTCCCTTGCAGTCTTAGAGAAACCGCCTCTGGATGCTTGTTACAACAGGGAAAGTACATGAAGCAGAGACTAAGTTAAGGTTCACAATTTGACTGGATGTGATTAGGTTTGGTATCTAGGAAGAGCAATAAATATGGCCAGCTTTCCACATGCTATCCAATAAATGCCCTCTTCCACCTGACTGTAAAGCAAAATGCCCCCCACCAAGCAACCCTCCATAAGCAATTCCCAGTGATATGCTACTTTCACTGCTCACTTAGAAATGGGAAATTCACACTGACAAAGTCATTACACAAAGAAAACTCACTGTAACCTCAGTGTACTTTATATATATATATATATATATATATATATATATATACTGGAGATGATGGGCATCCTGAATGATGTTAGGATGTAATATGAATGTGGATACAATTCTGTATTTTCATTTAAACGCATAGCAGCGTGCCATTGTTGTAGTGAATTATTTATTGTTTGTTTATTTTTTTCTTGTGCAGAGCAAAACTCACTGTTGCTGACTGTTTTTCATTATATTATTCTGCCAGTATTGCTTTGTGTCTGACTCAGCTCAGTGTTGCTTATTCCCTGCACACATCTGGAGGAAACAACTTCTAAAATACTCTCTACAGTATAACATTGAAGTACTGGTAGTTATTTCTTTTGAATGTTAATTTTGCAAAACCTTACAATTTCACTGTGTCATATCAGAGGATAAGTGTGCACATGGTATGATCCTGTTCATTTGTTCTTGATAAACATACATACATACATACACACACACACACACACACACACATATATATGATCAGTCTTCAAAATCAAACTTAATGGGAATTTGTACAGAATATGGCTGGAGGACTTGCAGGACACAATTGGACCATAATGTTGGACCTCTTCCACAACCAGAGCCTGGGGATTGTATTGGAGTCACCAGTATCCATAGCAGAACCGAAATTATACAGTCAATCATGGTCCTCATCAATGTTTTCCCATTCACTCTTCTATTTCTGGCACTCACTGACTTTTCTTTTCAGGGCCTTATTTCAAAAAGCAGCCTAAACTTTTAGTCTATTAAACTGACTTAGTCGACTATGGTTAGTCACCCAACATTACCCATCTAATCTTCATTTCACATTGACAGCTAAACTTGTAGATCAGTCTTGCGTTAGTTAACGCCTCCAATGTGCGACAGTTTAATTTAATTCTGAGTTGGTCGCTGTCATGAGCTTTCCAACCTTTGTTTTGTAAACCAGCTTTATTAACATTTACGGACACATACAAACTGCAAGACGACGTGCTTAGCTCTTAGCCTAGCAGTACTTCTTCTACACTTCCATCGAGCTTTTTTGTGCACACAACGCTGCCCAGCACAGGAGCGATGCTCGGTGGCTGGGGTGCTCTTAAAGCGTTCCATCAAGTGGTGGTACATGATAATCGCCATTTTTGAGGTAAGACAATGAAGTTTAGTTGGCTAAAATGAGACTGGCCTCCTCTGTACCAGGCTAAAAAGCTTAGTCGGAAACATGAAACTTTAGCCGACAAAGCGCTTTGTGCAACAACTAACGTCAAAAAAATTAGTCAGCAGTGATAAGTTTTGTCATCAAGGTTTCCTGCAGTAACTGAACCATAAACTTCCATAAACTACTTAAACTGAAAAAACATATATATATATATATATATATATATATATATATATATATATATATATATATATATATATATATATATATATATAATGAATGATATTCACATTTTGCGAGACCCCCATTCACGTTTTGTGAGACCCGCGTTCACGTTTTGGGAGATATTTTTTCAGTATTCACCTTTTTGCAATTAATGGTTTGCGGAAATTCACGATTTGCAGCTGATTCACATTTTGGGGGTTAACGTGGTTTTTTTAAATTTTGTGCTTATCATGCAGCTGCTTGCTGCTGTCCACTCAGTCATTGTCGTCTGAGTCCTCTGGCTCATCATCATTGCAACTCCCCCTTGATAATCATTTTCTTCTCTGGCATGTATGACTGCATCGCTGTTTGTCAGCTTGATGCATCCAGCTCCTGTCCATCTAAATTTCACTAATCCCCATCAGATAAAATTTGTAGCGTGCCATCTCCTGTACTACTTGGGCCACTTTTACAACTGTGTACATCATTCATATCTCCCATTATCTCACATGCATGGTGAATTTTGGCATTACCAGTGACCTTGTCGGCCTTTGGGCTTCCCGTATGCTCCATCTGCAGCCACAGCTTTGCCTTTGCTAATTAGACTTGCAGGGACAGTGGCACCTATGCTGTGAGAAGCTGTAATTTCTGACAATATCATGACAAGGGGGCACCATGTGTAAAAAGTGGTGTTAAGGAGTGAAAGTGTGTTTTTGGTAAATCCACGAGATTAAATCTGAATGTAGCAGGTTCTCGACCCCAAAATGCCTGGACACAAATGCTGAACTCAGACAAAGAAGTAAAACATTCAAAGGGGTTTACTGAAATAACAACCAAGGTTTGGTACACAAGGAGGCAGTCAGTTATCAGCAACAGTAACCAAAACATGTGCAAATAAGCAGGGTCCAATAAACAGGCAGATCATTCAGAAACATGGCAGGGCAAAAACAAGACACAAACTCTGAGGAAAGGCTTGAAGTGAAGACGGTGAAGCGCAACAAGCTAGCAGAGAAAAGAGGGAGAAGAGAGGCTTAAATACAGGAAGTGATGAGCAGGAGATGAGACACAGGTGTGAGAGAACGATCGAGAGCAGGTTGTGGAAAACAACAGGGAACTGCCCAACACCAAACTGTTATGGTTTGGCCCTGTCCAGGCTCCTGTTATGATTTTGCCCTCCTTCTGTGATCCTGCCCTGTGATTTTCTGCTGGTTATTTTCTTTAGCCTCATGGTGAGTGCCATTTTAGTTTAGTCACTGCCCTTTATTTACTTTGTTGTTGTTCTGCTTTTCTTTTCCTTTTTAGTCACTGATTGACCCTGAACCCTGAACCATCCCTTAGTTATGCTGCAATAGACTTAGACTGCTGGGGGGTTCCCATGATGCACTGAATGTTTCTTTTTATTCACCTCTTTTTGCTCTGTATGCACCACTCTGCATTTAATCATTAGTGATTGATCTCTGCTCTCTTCCACAGCATGTCTTTTTCCTGACTCTCTCCCCTCAGCCCCAACCAGTCCCAGCAGAAGACTGCCCCTCCCTGAGCCTGGTTCTGCTGGAGGTTTCTTCCTGTTAAAAGGGAGTTTTTCCTTCCCACTGTCGCCAAGTGCTTGCTCATAGGGGGTCGTTTTTGACCGTTGGGGTTTTTTTTTGTAATTATTGTATGGCTTTTGCCTTATAATATAAAGCGCCTTGGGGCAACTGTTTGTTGTGATTTGGTGCTATACGAGGTCTGTCCAAAAAGTAATGGACCTTTTTATTTTGTTCAAAAACTATATGGATTTGAATCACGTGTGATTGCATCAGCCAAGCTTGAACCTTCGTGCGCATGCGTGAGTTTTTTCACACCTGTCGGTTGCGTCATTCGCCTGTGGGCAGGCTTTAAGTGAGCACTGGTCCAGCCCCCTCGTCGGATTTTTATTGTCAGGGAAATGGCAGAGCGACTGCTGCTTTGCTCCATGAAATTTTTTTCAGAAACTGTTAGAGACAGCCAGTTGGAAACCATTCGAAAGATTCAGATGGCTTTCGGTAAAGATTCTGTCGGCGTCACACGGATTAAGGAGTGTTAAAACCTTTTTAAAGACATTTATTATAGGTGCATTATGGGTAGGATAGGGTAATCTCAGTACATTCACAACAGGACAAATGCATTTCAGACACTCTGTTCAGGCTCCACGGACAACGGCATTAAACTCTAGTGCCTAAAACTCTCATGAATATATTCTCTGGGTTTATAGACGTTATTGTATTTGCATTTGTTAAATTCCACGCATCTTAAATGTAGCAGACATGGATTATCTGGAATTTTGTTTTGGCAAGTTTTCACTGTCTCTACTGCCATCTACTGGCCAGTAGTATTCATGGCAGTTCATGGCAGTATTTGTCCTAAAGCTGGGCAGACACTGTATGATACTTTTAATCACTGTACTCGGTTTCAGTTCAAACTGTACCACAGAACCGCACAGTGTAAAAGATCAGAGTGCCCGATTTATGTTCTCACACACGTATGTTCCAAAACCACACATTGGACTCATGTTTCCAGAAGCAAAATGTAAGCTTTTTTTTCAAACTTAATTTACAAAAACTCTGAATGGGAGACATCAAATTTTAAAAACAAAACAACAAAAAAAATTACAAGAGAGGTCTGCGGTGTTTGCACATGCACAGTGTGAGCAGTTGGATGCTTGTAGCTCTTCAGCAGCAGGATACCCTCACGATGGCCGACCAGAATAACATCAAACAGGTTTGATTTTCATTCGACCATATGATCGGCGATCAGGAGGTGGTCGTGAGATGTTGAATGCAGCTTGTTACTCCATGTACACTACATGATGCAGGACATGCGATTAACCTGAAACTTGGTCCAAAAAATTCTCGCATGAATGAAAAATCATCTGAAAAAGGGCCAAAACTCACACAGTGTAAAGCCAACATTTATATGTCAAGACAATATTGAGTGCACACTTTACATTATAATAAAACGTGTGCACAATATAATAAAACTCTCGCACAACATCATACAACGTGCGCACAATATAATAAAATGAGCGCAAATTCTCTCCACATGCAAAACATTTTGCGATGAAACTTCCAATAAAAAATGGAATATTTAACAAAAGCACATTTATCTGTAAACACCAACACATGACACACGTCACATTAACGTATTGGTTTACATAATGAATGACTGAACCAATCAGTGTTTAGCAGAGGCACATTTTACCCAGAATCCTTTGCGATCTGTCTGTGTTTGTTACAAAACCTCAGAATTAGTGCATTATTCAACATTAAAATATATATGTTATATTTTAACGTTGTACAAATGACAGAATTGACATTAATGGAGTTATTCTATCGGTATTAATGTTATTTATAAATCAAAACCATAAGTCAGCACTGCTTTATTTTGCAATACCTCCGCCTGACCGGAGCATTGTGATTGGGTAGAGAGCTGGACTTTGTGGCTCGTCTCAGCTTGCTTCTGTGCTGGAAGCTGTGTAGTAAACAAGAGCTTCCAGCAGGGGGCAAGATGTTCAAAGACAGAAGTGTGGGCTCATCGTTTGGGGTTGTTGTCGCTTTTGATGCTACCAGAAGCGATCGTGGTGTTAAAACTCAAATTCAGTTTATTAGTAGTTGCAAATGTACCAGAGACGATACTGGCATTTATCGGTTATCTGTAACTTCCCATACGTTTTTGGGTGGTTTATCGTTTTATCTTTATCAAAGATAACTTTTCAGTTATTTGATTATTTGTTATCAAAGTTAATTTTTTGGTTATCTGTGCCCACCACTGAGTATTTGGACAGTGATGACATTTCCTCTGTTCACCACTGCAATGGAGTTGAAATTAATCAGTTGAGATGAGTCAAACTCTGAATTATGCAAATCATTAAAAAAGGACAAAACTGTGGTGAGTCCATAATGAATTTAATGTACCTACTGATATATTAAAATGTTACTTGTGAGGTGTTTTCATGCAGGTGCTGTCAGACGCACAGTAGTGGAAAACAAAACAAAACAAAACAAAAAAAACAAACAAAAATGCACACACTCATAATCCAAACTTAATGCCCACTGTACAGAATGTGGAAAAAGGATTACTTTAAATTTAGCTAGTGTTGTCTTCCATGGTGACAGCTTTTTATTTAGTTAGTGCTACAGTTTGTCATCATAACAGGGCGCAGATTAGTTGTCTGACCGACGTGACCTTTTGGTGACAGCCACGCTATGCTCCATGTCTTCTTGTGCTGAATTTACACCGGAGCTTTGAGAAGCCCAGAATGAAGGTAAAGTATAAGTCAAATCTTGTCGCCTGATCTCTGTTAAGATTTGAACATGTGCAAAACTTTCTAATGAACTCTGTGGACATCAACTGACAAGGAACTCATTTTTCATTTTATATCAGCGCTTTATAAAATGAACTTTACTCATGAAAATCACGGCACATAGCCTGAACATTGCGCTCCTTGGCTGTGATATTGAAATGATTTTGCTCTTTTATTCCTGACAATCTGCTGTCAAGACACAAAATGCCACGGTCATTGCGCACCTGTCAGGCGATGATGGGGTGCACTGTGAGGTATTTTGCATGGCCTGTGTGGTATTGTATTTGAGTGTCTTCCAGCCTTGGCAACTCTTCTGTGTAAGTCAGGTGCAGCTTCATACTTCATGCTGACCATTGCGTTCATGGTGGTTTGTGAGCAGATACTGATCGGGCATTGTAAAGTTTTGGTGGCAGCTGTGTAGCTCTTTTGCAACATGTGGCATTTGACGTGATTTCATGACCACACAAGGAGTGCAGAATGGACTCTATCCCTATGTAACAGAGGTTTGAGAGCTATAGCTGTTGTTAATTAACTGTTTCTGAGTCAATACTTATACCCCCATCACACATAGCCAGAATCATGCAGAATGGCGTCAGAATGACGAATTGGCACACATCTGAAAAGTGTCGGGTTTCATTTCAAAAATGTTCTGACAGCCATCTGTGAGAGTCCACACAGTTGATCAAAATCAGCCGGCGGCCCCGAGTGTGATGCACATGTTCAAAACCCTCTGGGCGCCATCGAGATGGGACATCTTTCTGATGGCGGCCCATGTGCAATCTGAGGACCGCCTGACCACAATTTACATATTCCAGTGGTGGCAAAAACAGGATCCAAAATGATTTGAGCCCATACAAGTGAACCTCCAGATGGATCTGTCACGGCAAAGCCTGCCTGTATGACCTGCACGTGCCACATATAATAATGTCCATGTGTGTACGTGTGCACCATACATACACTTAGTGGCTCATGCAGTGTTATGCATGCATATACACACACGGTTGAATGATAATTGCAGCCCCACGCGTGTGCGCGGACTGCCATGCACACACGCACGCTGCGCACTCGCATGCATGTGCGTGTGAGGAACACAGTGCTCCCTCCCACTCTGGTCCAGTGTTTGCCATCAAGACATTTGAACATTGAGCCGTCTTCAGAGCATTTTATGGGCGTCTGAAGGCAGTCTGTGTCATCTACCTGTTCTCTACATGCACTTTGGATGCCATTGTGCATGTGTGAATGAGGTAATCCAGATGCGTTCTGACACTGCTGACCATGCCTCTTTTCCTCCTGACTGCATCAGATAATCGCAATATTTGCCGTGCCTGGCATGGTTCCTGCACATTCTTGCTATGTGTGACAGGGGCTAAGATCTCGTAAAGATCTAAGTCTTATGGTAGAACAAGCACTACAGTGCATTTCTCATGCACAATAACCATTATACACCAAAAATGCACAATTTGAAAATATGTGATGATTGAAATGTACCAGTACATAAATTAAAGTTGTTGAGATTGTTTTCTTTGGTATACTATTTACATTGCTCTAAACTGTGTTTGAAACCAAGAGGTAATTATTATATTTTGATTTTGTTCTTTTTTATGCTTTCTCAGATAATAAATTTAGAGTTTTTATAAAAGATATCAGGAAACTAGTATTATTTGACTAATATATATATATATATATATATATATATATATATATATATATATATATATATATATATATATATATATATATATATATATATATACGAGGTCTGTCAATAAAGTATAGGTCCTTTTTATTTTTTTTTAAAACTATATGGATTTCATTCATATGTTTTTACGTCAGACATGCTTGAACCCTCGTGCGCATGCGTGAGTTTTTCCACGCCTGTCGGTGACGTCATTCGCCTGTGAGCACTCCTTGTGGGAGGAGTCGTCCAGCCCCTCGTCGGAATTCCTTTGTCTGAGAAGTTGCTGAGAGACTGGCGCTTTGTTTGATCAAAATTTTTTCTAAACCTGTGAGACACATCGAAGTGGACACGGTTCGAAAAATTAAGCTGGTTTTCGGTGAAAATTTTAATGGCTGATGAGAGATTTTGAGGTGATACTATCGCTTTAAGGACTTCCCACGGAGCGAGACGTCGTGCAGCGCTCCCAGGCGCCGTCGTCAGCCTGTTTCAAGCTGAAAACCTCCACATTTCAGGCTCTATTGATCCAGGACGTCGTGAGAGAACAGAGAAGTTTCAGAAGAAGTCGGTTTCAGCATTTTATCTGGATATTCCACTGTTAAAGGAGATTTTTTTAATGAAAGATGTGCGGACGGATTGCAGCGTCGGCTCGCAGCCGCCGCGATGCTCCGCCACAGGAAAAACACCTCCGTTGGAAGCCTTAAGGACAAGTTGGAACATGCCCAACTGTTAAACAATTTCTCATATACTCACTCCACTGAAAGCCATCAAAAGCCGCCTGGATTTTACAAATGGTTATCAACACGGAGGTGTTTTTCCTGTGCCGCCGCACCGCGCCGGCTGCGTCCCGACGTGCGGACCCGTTTCAAGCTTTGAAAATAAGAAAATAACATAGGTTTGTACGACTTCTTTGTGTTGCCACCTTTAACAAGGCACATCATTGTCAATACTAACATATATATCCTCAGTGCAAATTATAAACTTAGAACTCTTCTATTGATTTCATCCTTCACTGGAGATGAAAAAATGACTTCAGACCTTTATTGAGTGCACTGTGTCCAAGAACATCCTCTAAAGAGGATATCTTGTCAGGTTGTTGTATTGATTTTGTAAGATAAAGCTGGCCATACACTACACAATAATGCAATGCTATAAAGCTGTATCAGTGTAACAAAGGAATGCAGGATATTGTAGAACCACAGAACACAGCATCTGCATTATGGTGTGCACCTCTGTCCATGCAGTGAAGGATGAGTAGGAGCTCCACAGTTGTACACAGGTTGTTTCATCTGTGGTCGATGCAGAGCTCCGCAGTGCAGAGAAATGGATGATCTTATATGCGCTTCCAAAGTTATTTAAATTGTGGCAACTAGTTAGCCTATATGCTGTGCATACACAAAACAATTTCAAGCACTATGCATTTATCTATTTTGTCCTCTCTTTGGCCACTCCAGGTCTCAATGGGTGTGTACATCATCATATGTGTCCTTTGGAAGAAGCGCAGCTTTTTTAAAATTTCTTTTGAATCATCTTTTTCAGGATTTAAACACAATCATGCAACTCCACCTTAGATAAATCATTTATGGAAAGCTGATTTATTTATTTTATTTATTTATTTATTTGAATAGGGACAATGCACATTAATGAACATCAGGATAAAAACAAAAGTAAATATCTCGGATTATAGCTACAAAGCTAGTGATGGACTGTGGAAGGGGTTAGTGTGTTATAATGTGTAGTCACCTAGCAAAGTGTGTGCATATCCTGTTTGTATGCTCCTCTGCCATGTAATAACATGGATGTAAAACCATGCAATAGGCTTGATGGTGTAGTATTGGAAATATGGCACTGATCACATCTCAGGCATATTGAGCATGCACAAACAGCTCCATTGTGGTCTGATCTCAACAAAATCCATGTTCCCAACACAATCACTCCAAACACATTGCAATACAGCATTCATTTCTGTATCATTCTGGAGTAATGTGCATTCCTATCACATTGCATTGTGTGGTGCACAGCCCACTTTATTCATCTTGTAGTACACTGCAGGTTTTCATTAGATTAACATATATAGACTGCATTAATTCAGAAAAAGAATGGTATTGAATTGCAGATGTCGATGGGTTGGGGTATTACTAATACCTTCTTACTTATCTTGTTGTACTGTTTATTACTGCTTTTGAAGTCTTCTTTGAAAAAAAGAATTGTGACGCAGTTCATCCGGAAAGTATTCACAGCGCTTCACTTTTTCCACATTTTATGTTACAGCTTTATTCAAAAATGGTGTAAATTCATTTTCCCCTCAAAATTCTACTCACAACACCCCATAATGACAAGATGAAAAAAAGGTTTGTAAAATTTTTGCAAATTTATTAAAAACAAAAATACTAAGAAATCATATGTACCTAAATGTTCCCTGCCTTTGCTCAATATTTTGTTGATGCACCTTTGACAGCAATTACAGCATCAAGTCTTCTTGAATATGATGCCATAGGCTTGGCACACCTATCTTTGGGCAATATTGCCCATTCCTCTTTGCAGCACCTCTCAAGCTCCATCAGGTTGGATGGTGAGTGTCAGTGCGCAGCCATTTTCAGATCACTCCAGAGGTGTTCAATCAGATTTTGGTCGGGGCTCTGGCCGGGCCACTCAAGGACATTCAAAAAGTTGTCCTGAAGCCACTCCTTGATGCCTTATGTTTCATATCTTATATTAAAAAAAAAATCACATTGTCGTTATGAGTGTTGTGTGTAGGAGTTTGAGGGAAGAAAAAGATTTTCATTAATTTTGTAATAGGGCTGTAACATAACAAAATGTGAAAAAAATGAAGCGACGTGAATACTTTACAGATGCACTGCATTTTACATTTTTATGTTGTTTAGACCATGGAAATCACTACAGAAAAAAATGTGTTATCTTTTTTGCTTGACTCAGAGAAGGAGAAGAAGAGACAAAATGTCCAACTTGGCTACATACAAGCAGCCATTGGTATTCAAGCAACACTGCCCTTCTTCTACATAAAAAGACAGGTCTGTCCAAAGTGCATGGTTTCTCGACTGAGCAGAGACTGGGGAAGAAGGTTACTTGGAGAAGAGACTCAAGGAGAAGTGAGTCTGGGCTTCTTTCTGTTCATGAAGTCAGTTGTTACTGTGAATGGCTCCAGCAATGACTTCAACCCAAAAATTTGGTTTGTTCCCAGAAACCAACTCCTGCTTGTTGGTCTCTTGAAGTGCATGATGAAACTCCCCATGGGGACAGTTTTGGTGATGGCTTTTGAAATCGTGAAAGCTTGACTCGAGTGGAGAGAAGGAGGCACAACAATACCAACAGGAGCTGGGGAGACAGCTAAAGATTCTGGACAGCTGGAGTCCAGAGCTGAAGATAAAGCGGACGGAATTGCTTGATCGGGAGGTGACCAGGATCATAATGCATGGAAAAGACTAAGCAGAAGAGCAGTTGTGCAAACAAAGAAGGCTGAAGCTTAAACCAGTGTGAGCAGAGGCTATGATTGATCATTATTTGTAAAGGGCTTGTTTATGGTGATGAGGTCCAGGTCAGCACAGACTGAGATTTAGAGGGAGTGTCAGGGGGAGGTCATTGAAACATGTGTGAGAAAAGAATTATTTTAACATTCAGTGTGACAGGATGCGTCTGTGATTCCAGACAATCCTGTCTCGAAGGTCTACAGACAATTCCTTTGACTTCATGCTTGGTTTGTTTTGGTGATTTTCTTTGCCCAGAGGTAAATGTTCTATGTTGTTTTAACACATCTAAATGTACATACCAGGAAATCAAAGCTGACGTTCTAAACTGTTATAACGATAACATGAAAAAAAAAGAGTGCAGTGATTGTTACATTCCTATTCCACAGGGTGTCGTTCTACTATGATTGCCCACAATCCAAAAAAGTGGAAAAGACTAGATGCAATGGCTTGCCTCCAAACAGGTTGGCTTATAAAGTACAGACCCGAAAACAAAAGAAAATGAGCTGCAACCTCAGCCAGAACCACAACAAACCCTGCTTCAGCTTCAAACCTTTACCCCAGTGGAGCATGATAAAACACATTTTAAGCTGTATTCACTATGAATACAATGTTTAAAGAAGTTCAAACATGACTGAAGCCATTATAAGACTACGAATACTCAGAAATTACCACATACTGTCATTGATTTTGGAAATCATTTATGTTTTGAAAAGTTTTTGAACAGTTAAAAAATTGTATCACCAGTTATCCATCTTCATGATGAAGACGGATTAAAAAGAAGACCTGAAAGTTTAGCTACAAATTGCCAGAAGGTACATGTGAGATGCAAGCCTGGATTTGATCTGTTTTGGTGAAAGAAAATCCTTCTCTGCTCTACTCCACTATAAACCTAAGGGCCCTGTCCCATTGGCGTTTAGGAGGATTTGCGGTTGGAATGCGCACAAAAGTGGCCCACATCTGCCAAACAACTGCAATAACCGTGTAACATTCCTGTATGAGTCGGCCGCCATCCGAACAAGTCCGTGATCATCCGCAGAGGCACGCATGTCCGCAGCCTGGATTTTTGAGCGGCTCAAAAATCCTGCTGCAGATGAGATCCGCATCACTGCCTGAACACATACTGAAGACATACACAGGACATACATAACCAACGCGCCACATATCCCCTGTCATCCGCTGATATCCGCAACCGACGGGTTGGCGCGGCTTGGCGGCGGACCGGGACAGCGTGCAAAACATATATGACGCGTGCCCAGCACGGCCACATCACGGTCGCAAATGGTATGTCACGCATGCAGACAGAGTGGGCACGGATGAAGCGAGTGCATCACGGCCGCTGTGCCCCTCATGGGGGCGCCTCCGTGGTCGCCTTCGCTTCTGTTCCCTGTTATACCCACTTTTCTTAATTTGGGTTGTTCTCTTGTCATTTTGATTTAAAAAGAGGAAACACAGTTGTTTGACAATAAATGGATTCACCCAACCACTAACCATGAGTGAAAAAAAGTTTTTGTGTTGTCATTCATATTATCTTAAACATGGCCAAAAACGCAAAAATTCTGCCAGGGTATGAAAACGTTTGAGCACAAATGTATGTAATAATTTTATGTTAATTTACTTAATGTATCTGTAAATTGTTTAGGCTATTGTTATCATATTCACACATTAATATTATCATTATTTTATTATTATTTTCAGTATTATTGATATTATTTTATTTTATTATTACTTCTATTTTGTCATTTGAGTTTAAATGGACCACAACCCTTGCATTGAACTTATTAATAAACTCACGCACCCATGCACACTTTTAATATGTAGATAATTGGCACATGAATGAGATATGTTCAAACATCTTCAAGCTGTTTAACAATACTGTTGGGTATTTTCTCCTCCAAACATTTTTAAAACCTTTAACAAGACAAACAGAGTCAAGAAACACCAGTGAGACAGAAAATCAAATATTACGCGCGGAGTGCGGCCAGGCTGTACACCAAGGCTACACTAAAGTCTGGCCTGCTTTTCCGCTCTTTTTATTAAGAGACGCCCTCATCACATAAACAAGAAACTTGTCCTAAGGGTGGGGGTAATGACGCAAGACAAGTTTCTTCCCATAACATAAACGCATACGTCAAGTGCAGCTGTAAGGAAGAACACTTCAGGTCAGCACATCTCGTTCGTCTGTTGCAGGTATCAGCTGTTCTGCATCTGCCTGAAGTGTCCTGTCTTCCACACTCCTTCACACTAAACACCACATCACAATAGTCAAAACGTTCTCTTGCTCCCAGTCGTTAGAGGCTGCGAAAACAAAGTTATGTTATAACAATAAGTACATCCAGTCCTTCATTCCCAGCTCAGATTGACCCCAGAGTGCTAAAACAAAATTGAATTCTCAGGATTGCATTAAGACAGGTGCAAAACAGCACATCTCCGTTCTCATGAGAAAGAAGACAAAGCTAAAACAAGGTTGAATAACACGTACGTTCTCAGGGTGAAGTGCAAAACAGCACAACACCGTTCTCATGAGAAAGAAGACAAAGCTAAACAAGGTTGAATAACACATACATTCTCAGGGTGAAGTGCAAAACAGCACAACACCGTTCTCATGAGAAAGAAGACAAATGTACAAACGTTTAACAGTGATAACATATATACAAAATCTTTAACATTCCCCTCCTGTTTATCGCCTGTTAAACATACAGTAGGCATCACTCAGCTTAGCACTTCTTTTTGAGATTTTCACTAAGAGGTTCATCATGGTATGTTTTCTCTATAGGCTTACACCCCAGAGGTGATGTCATCATTGTCACCATCATCGGTGTCTGGGTCATCATACTTCCATTGGTCTGGGTACAGGTCAGGAGAGCCATCGTCCTCCTTGTCGTCATCTGTCCCCAGAAGTGGATATGATGCTGGACCCCCTCCTGGTCCTGGACTTATTGCTGTGGTTATCATTCTATTTACAAGGCCTCGGAGACATGGAATACAACAACATCCACACAATGTTAGAATTGCAGCAAATACTGCTATAGACACTAATAGTGAAGAAATCAAAGACCTCCATTTTCCCATCCCTTCCAGCCACCAATCCCAGCCTTCGGTGTTTACTCCACTGTGCTCTTTCATCTTCCTGTTCAACGTTCTCAGCCCGTCAATGGCTTGAGTGAGACTGCCGTCTGCAGCTGTGTTGTTGGGAATGAATGTGCAGCATTGTTCTCCGAACATGGCACAAACACCTCCTTTCTCTGCCAACAACATATCCAGAGCAATGCGATTCTGGAAGGCCATAAGGGACGTGGCTTCTAACTGTGAATGGACAGCCTTAAATCCTTCCTCAGTCCAATTTCCTAATTTCTGTACATTGTAGTGGATGTAGTTTATTCTGTCCACGTTTTTATTAATGGAGCACCACCAACAGATGGAAGATTCGAATCCAGCTGCTATTTGATTAACCAGTTTATACTCGTCAGGCACTCCCCTGGGGACTCCTATTGCGTCAATATATGTTGGATTTCCCACTCCTTTCCAATCTCTTTTCACTCTATGTCTGGCTACGTCTTTCTGCCAATCTTCAGGAATAAGAGAGGCTGCATATGTCGTAACGTCTTCAGGGGTCATGGGTATGGCTTCAACTGGTAACAATAATGATATTAATGCACAATAACCTGACACATTTCGTGGCAGTCTGTCAAAGATTCTGTTATCCCCACACCACCACCATACGTCACTCCTCCCGACAGGTTTGAATGTGGGAGTACTATGGACCACATTCTTACACCAGGCGGTGTGGTTTAAGCTACCCAAAGTCTTACTTGTCCCTGTCAAGTGTACACATGTATGGTTAGCATGCCCAACTTTGCTTGAGAATAAAGGTTTAATCTTAGTCAATTTGGTCACTGGATAGATCTTGTCCCACTTAGAACATTTGTTGTTTGCCGCAATGTATGTCTGTGTCATAGCAGTCAGTAGACAGTCTTTGGGTAATGCTGCCGGTATTACCTGTAATATAGGTCTGGGTCCCATACACACAACACAGTCCTTCTTTGCTGCTAGTCCTGCTTGTTCTGCCATTAAAAGCCAATTGTTATTTTGTCCACTAATTCCTGTAGTTACTAGGAACCAGTCATCTGCCTTCATGTCTTTGTGCCTTGTACAGACACCCCCTTTGCTTGTATGGGCACCCCCTTTGCTTGTATGGACACCCCCTTTGACGTACTTAAGTCGGTCAATATTGGTTGCTGTACTCTATCTGTTTCACAGAGGAAGAAATGGAAATACGGATCTTTTCCTTGTTTGTATACCCAAAGGAGGAACAACCAACAGTCTCCCTCTATATCAGGTGGGAATATGGTTCCTTTTTCTGTGGTATTCACCACTATAGACAGCTTATCATCTGTTTGATACATTTTGAGACTTTGACTCTGGTACTTAGCCCACTCGGTTTGTGCCCATCTTGGTGTCCATCTACTCCATTCATCGGCTACCAACGTTTCCCATCTCCTATCTTGTTGATCGTTGGTCATATACCATGAGAAACTATTTCCGTAATTAGTCCCTCTGTCACCATCCGGCATTCCATGGATAAGAGCACTATATGGTACAGAGATGATCACAGAAGTATTTCTAGGAATGCAGGCCTGTACACCAAATCGGTATGCATTATTCCCATCACAGCTATGTACTGTGGCATTGATTATCGGACTGGGGTCTTTGTTACTTCTTTTGGTCTCTGCAATCTGTGGATGTGATCCTTATTATCATGTCCCGTGCTCATGGCTTTTAATAATAATACCAATTCAAAAAAGAAAAGTAGCATAACAAGGACTGTCCGTGGGGTCCAGAAACCCCCTTTCTTTTTATCTTTTTCTTTCGCCATTTCTGCACACTACAGCACACCTATGTTCAGAACAGTGGCTTCTTAATGTCTTCTGCTAGCTTTCGTGTCTAACCTGGATCTTAACACCAAGCTCACACACTATTACTAGTCTTGTCCTACTGTTCTTACTGTTTGTCTGTGTCTGCAGAAATGACTTTCTTACAGTGAGTTAAATGAATCCATGTACTTCTTTCCCCAATTTTCAAAGCTGTGGGTGTTGTGAGTAGTACTTGATAGGGCCCTTCCCATTTAGGTGAATGCCAGTGTTTTCTCTTGATGCTTCTTATCAACACCCAGTCTCCAGGTACCACTTTAGGGTCCTCCTGTGGAGAAATGGGATCATCAGTGTTTGGAACTCTCCCTCGTTGTCCTTCTAACATTTTTCTCATGTAATCCGCCAAATTGGCTTCCTCAGGTACATCCCAAATTTGTCCATAATATGGCAATCGATATTTTCTGCCAAACAATGTTTCATACGGTGTCAACCCCATGGTACTAGTTATGTTTATATACATTTTTACCAAATCTACACAATGTGTCCATGGTCTGCCTGTTTCCTCCATTGTCTTTCTAAGTCTGTTTTTTACTGTTCCATTCATCCTTTCCACTAATCCGGCGCTTTGTGGATGATAAGCACAATGATTTTTGAGATTAACCTGTAGTGCTTCTCCTACGTATTGCACTATTGCATTAACAAAATGCGCTCCGTTATCTGAATAGACTGTTTCTGGTATTCCAAATCGTGGGATGATGTCTTTGCATAATGCTTTAGCCACTGTAAGTGAATCTGCATGTTTTGTAGGGAACAATTCTACCCATTTTGAGAAGGCATCAATTATGACTAAACAAAATTCCTTCCCTTCATGTTTACTCAGCTGTATATAATCCATATGAATCACTTGAAAGGGATATTGTGGTGTTGGAAATTTACCTCTTTGGGGTCTCAAATTGCCTTGTGAGTTGTGTTTTGCACATATCATGCATGCTCTACAATGCTGTTTTGCATATGCATCGAACCCATAAAGACAAAAAATAGATTGCAATTGCGATATCATACCCCCTGATGAGACATGCGTCACGCCATGGCTCATAATAGCTGCCCATTTAAACATATTTTTTGGCAATATGGGTTTCTTTTGTGGTCATACGTACAAGTCATTTGCATACGTAGCGCCTTTAGCTATCCACATTTGTTTTTCTCTGTCTGTTGCCTGCTGCTGCATATCAGCAAGCAGTGTACGACCTATATACAAATCTGGAGTTGTTTCCTGTATAACAAAAATAGAAGAAGCTGCTGCTGCCTCTTTTGCTACTCTGTCAGCAAAATCATTTCCTTTTGAAACACTGTCAGAGCCTTTAGTGTGAGCCGCACATTTGCATATAGCAATTTGTTGAGGCAACTTCACAGCTTGCAGTAGGGCAGTTAGGAGAGTGGCATGAGTCACTGGCTTTCCAGATGATGTCACCATTCCACGCTCCTCCCACAGTTTTGCAAACACATGCACTGTGCTGAAAGCGTACTGGCTGTCTGTATAAATTGATACGGCCGTACCTTGAAACAGATAGCAAGCTGCAGTTAAAGCAACTAATTCAGCTGCTTGTGCTGAAAATGACGATGGCAATGAAGCAGAATCTAATACTTCTGAATTTGTGACGACAGCATATCCAGATTGTGTTTGTCCATAAGCATTTTGGTGGAAGAACCATCCACATACACGATTGTACTGTTTGGGATGGGTGTGTCCCGGAGGTCTGGGCGTGCTTTTGTACAAACTGTTGCTACATCAAGACAATTGTGCGGCTCACCATCCTCAGGTAAAGGTATCAATATGGAGGGATTCAATGTTGTACAGCGCTCTATCGTAAGGTGTGGCTGTGATAATAGCAAGGACATGCACGAAAGATGTCTTGCTGGGGACAAAAGGCTCATGTTTGTCTGCAACAAAAGTGCAGAGACTGCATGTGGAACTTTCAATGTCAACTGATGGAATAGAACAACATTACTGCTACTTTGAACAGCCATAGAGGCCGCAACAACAGCCTGTACGCATGGTGGTAAAGCACTTGCTACTGCATCCAATTTAGATGAGTAGTAGGCAACTGGCCTCAATTTTGAGCCATACACTTGAACCAAAACACTAGTCATGAACTTATTCTTACAATCAACTGTTTGAGTAAATGGTTTACTATAATCTGGTAGTGCCAAAACTGTGGATGACACTAATGTTTGTTTAACTTTTACAAAGGCTTCCTCAGCATCTTTGTTCCATTCCAACACGGTTGACATTGAAATATCATCTTTGTACATCAAATCAGAAAGTGGACTAGTCAACTCTGCATAGCAAGGAATCCATGCCCTGCAGTAATTTGTCAATCCAAGAAATGACATCATCTGCTTTTTGGTTTGTGGTTTTGGAGCGTGCAAAATTGCTTCCTTCCTGTCAGACAGGATCGTGCGCCCTGTGGCTGATAACTCATGTCCTAAATATTTTACTTTATCCCTACACAACTGAACTTTGTTTCTACTCACTCTGTGGCCATTGTCAAATAAGAAACATAATAATGCTACTGTGTCAGTTATGCAGTTTTCTCGTGTGTCAGAGGCAATCAAAATGTCAACATACACTAATAGTTGGCTATCTGCCGGTGGAACGAAATTGGCTAAACATGCTGACATGACTTGAGAATAAATAGTTGGGCTCTCTGCGTAACCCTGCGGTAATCTGGTGAATGTATATCGTTGTCCTTTAAAGGTAAAAGCAAACCAGAATTGACTATCTGGATGTACTGGCACAGAGAAAAATGCATTACTTATGTCAATTACTGAGAAACTATTAGAATTTGGTCTCAGCGAATTTAACAAGGTGTGTGGATCTGGGACACATGGTGCTCTTTTAATCACAGCAGCATTTACTGCCTGCAGATCTTGAATCATTCTCCACCCCACTGAGGGCGGAGCCTTTTTCACAGGAAATATGGGTGTGTTACATGGTGAATCTGGACATGGCACTATTACTCCTGCTGTTAATAAATCCTCTATTACTGGCCTGATTCCTTCAATTGCATCAGGTTTCAATGGATACTGTCTTACACATGGTCTGTATTCTGTTTTTGGCCTTATAACTACAGGTTGTGCATTTTTAATCAGTCCTACGTCTGAAGGACCTGTTGTCCACAATCCTGACGGTACTGAAGAGAGAAGAGCATCCTCTTCAGGACTCAACTGAAACACTCAGGATTGTGAAGTGGACGCATCAATGTGTGTTCCAGCTGTCAGCACCAATGAGACATTAACTAGCACTTTATACAACTTGGTTGATGGACTGAACTCCGTTCGTGGGCCAACTCTACTCCAATCAGAGGCTGACAAAGCTGTTATGACTGTCAGTCCCAATTCTTGCCATTCTGTCAAATATGGCTTACAAAGTGACATATGTAATGGCATACCTGTGAATTTCAATTTTGATACATCTTCAGTGGCGCCTGTTACTGTTATGACGGCTATTGAGTTGCCATCATGAATCAAATCGGTCATTGTCAGTTTCACAGGTGAAACATTTTTCAATTTAGTTTCATAGTCACCATCCGGACCTGGAGGATCTTTATGCCACATTGTGACATGCAGGTCAGGTGTGACATCTGTTGTTCAGGATTTTTTAGTAGGGCTGTCGCTTGCAAGACGACATCTTTACCCCATCCTGCAGCATCTTCTTCTGAGATGTCAAATGTATAGTAATAGTGGAATGTGGGGTCAGCGCTTTCTTCTCTTACCATGTTAACGCCTCCTGTGCGTTCAACAACTAATTTCCCTTGTTCCACAATTATGGACAAGCCCAATGCAGTCAATCCGTCTCGTCCTAGGAGGTTAACTGGACATTGTGGCATGCTTAACACTGACATAGTACACGTCAGGCCAAATGGATCTGTCAACGTTATGGGTTTGGTGATAGGGACGTCTGATGTTTGTCCATTTGCAGAGCGAACCCTAAAGAGTTCGTTGCTTAATTGATGGACAGGTATGTTGTCATTACATGTGGTTCTACATGCTCCTGTATCACAAAGGAATGTCACTGGTCGTCCATTTACCAACAAAGTCACTTCTGGTTTTGGTACCGGATTTCCCAGCAAGGCACACAGATCCATATCGCAATCAGACTGCCTATATGATGTGGAATCATGGATTATGGATTCTAGTCATTGTGGATACTGTGGCTGAGGAGGATTATTCCGTTGTGGAATTCCTCCTGCTGCTCCCTCAGTAGGTGGATTCGGACAATTTCTATACATATGTCCCTCTCTTCCACAGTTCCACAAATCAGGGGACCACGTGGTGGCCCTCCCTGTCTGGGCTGCTGTTGTGGTTGCCATGGTCCTTGACGTTGTGGCTGTCCACCTTGTCTATTTTGCCATGGCTTTTTGGGGCGTTTGCACTGCTTCTGCTGTCTTAAGTTACCCTGCTGGTAATATATTTCGTCATCTCCATGTGCTACATACACTCCTTTGTCGCTGTTTCTTGTCTTTTTCTGCTTTAAGACTTCTTCTGCATGACAGCAGTGTGTATGTGTGTCTTCCAATGTGCCTGTAGGCAATCCAATCCAATGTTTCTGTATCCAAGCTTTTATATCCTTATTGGAATGTTGGATCAGAGCGTTTTTCAATTGTTGTTCATACACAGGTGTTTCTGGCAATATGCCACTATGGACCCTAAACACATTCTCAAATCTGCACCTAAACTCTGTCCATGGCTCTCCTTCTTTCTGAGTTGTCCTGGTAATTTCAGTATAATTTATCTTTGGTCCTAACACTCCTTTTGCACGTGTAATCATAGCTTCCACTCTTGTTTTCAAGACTAGATCATCATGTGTCAGTGGCACGCCTTGTTGATCTGCAGGATTCCAGTCTCCGCGTACCTGACTCCATTTAGGGCCACATGCTTTCATCCACACCTGTTGGACTTCAGGTCCATTAAGGTGGTAAGATGTTCTAATGTTTTCTATATCCTGCATAAATCCCTCAATATCGACATGTGGCGATGGTATCATGTCGACTGCTGCTTTGATATCATCAGCATTCCATGTCCGATAAACGAGCATGGTTGGTAGCTGTCCTGCTGTTCCTGCACGAGGATTTGGTACTTCTATCATAGGATAGGCACCTCCCTGATCACTATGTTCCACCATGGGAGGGGCTGTAGGCACTTTCGCTTGACTGCGTGTTTGTGGTTTTTCTGGTTTTCTCTTTTTACCTTAGGTTTTACCGCCAAATCATACTGTGGTGGCGGTACATCGTCATCCTCTGGTAGAGGAGATAAAGGTCTCTTGTCACCGACGATCCAGCCGGCGGTGATTGTTGAGGCTGTTCTGGCTCTCTGTGCTGAATTATCACATTCTTCTTCTGCCTTACCTACAGCTTTCTTTTTCCTTGCTTTCTCTAATCGTCGCTTCTCTGCTCCTTTCTGTCTGTTCTCTGCTTCTTCCTCCAAAATGCCACTAAATCTGCCCCTACTTTCTGCATCTTTTCTCATCACCTTTATGTTCCCGTTCTAACTCCTTCTTTAGCTTCTGTATACTGATCAGGTTCAGTCGTCCGTCAAAGTCATGTTTATTTATCCAGGTCTCCAATTTCTTTGTTGCTTTTGGATTTTTGCCTCCATAACTTTCCAGTCGTCAGTTGATAAATTTTCCTTATTTTTAGACGTCTTACCCCCCATTTTTATTATCCCTTGTTATAATTTGGACTTCAGACGGGGGCACACCTAGGGTGTTCTAAATCTGAAGTTTTCACACTTTCTTTGGACGTGACAATTAATTTGCCGTCGTGTGGTTAATTCCTTTCACCTCCCCGTAGGAAGCGGAATCACTTGCCTCTGCTTCCACACGCACGGTTGTCACTAACGTTGTCCAAAGTATTACACTTTCACACAGTTATTTACACTTGCGCAAAACACTATTTACACATAGAAACACTCCTAATAATCGTACGCGTATTCTTATGTCAGGGGAGCTCGCCCTCCCGTGAAATTTAACTAATGTCCTGCCTTAGGGGACTCCGCCGTCCCTGCCAAATTTAACTACTTTTTTACAGTGCACGTATTTCTACCCGGGATTTCCTTTACGTATTAAAACAGAGGAGTCCGTATCCTCCTTCCGGAATTTAACTACTTGCGTCCCTCGCAACCGTAGAGGAGTCCGTCCTCCTTACAGAGTTTAACTGTGTTTCATTAACAGACGATTCTGTATCATCGCTTACGGAGTTTAACTGTTTTATGTGATCACTTTTATCCCCTACCGGTACGCGTATTAAAACAGAGGAGTCCGCACCCTCCTTACAGAGTTTAACTGCTTTGCATTAACAGGCGATTCTGTATCATCGCTTGCGGAATTTAACTGTTTTATGTGATCTGATCACCACTCACTCAGTACTGTTTACAAAGAAATTTTACTCACTGACTCGACTTCCTGTCTGTCTTCTTCGGGAAAATCTCATCAACCAGACGATGCCAACGGTGGTCGACAATTGCAGACACGATCAATCGATCGATCAGACCTTGGCCAAGGATTTACGTCTGGACTTGACGACCTCCGCCGGACACCTCCGGTGTTGTTGAAATCCCGGACGAGCCCCCAGTCAATGTTGGGTATTTTCTCCTCCAAACATTTTTAAAACCTTTAACAAGACAAACAGAGTCAAGAAACACCAGTGAGACAGAAAATCAAATATTACGCGCGGAGTGCGGCCAGGCTGTACACCAAGGCTACACTAAAGTCTGGCCTGCTTTTCCGCTCTTTTTATTAAGAGACGCCCTCATCACATAAACAAGAAACTTGTCCTAAGGGTGGGGGTAATGACGCAAGACAAGTTTCTTCCCATAACATAAACGCATACGTCAAGTGCAGCTGTAAGGAAGAACACTTCAGGTCAGCACATCTCGTTCGTCTGTTGCAGGTATCAGCTGTTCTGCATCTGCCTGAAGTGTCCTGTCTTCCACACTCCTTCACACTAAACACCACATCACAATAGTCAAAACGTTCTCTTGCTCCCAGTCGTTAGAGGCTGCGAAAACAAAGTTATGTTATAACAATAAGTACATCCAGTCCTTCATTCCCAGCTCAGATTGACCCCAGAGTGCTAAAACAAAATTGAATTCTCAGGATTGCATTAAGACAGGTGCAAAACAGCACATCTCCGTTCTCATGAGAAAGAAGACAAAGCTAAAACAAGGTTGAATAACACGTACGTTCTCAGGGTGAAGTGCAAAACAGCACAACACCGTTCTCATGAGAAAGAAGACAAAGCTAAACAAGGTTGAATAACACATACATTCTCAGGGTGAAGTGCAAAACAGCACAACACCGTTCTCATGAGAAAGAAGACAAATGTACAAACGTTTAACAGTGATAACATATATACAAAATCTTTAACAAATACAATTTGTGGTGAACTGCGTGGAACAATGAAAGATAAGCACAAACACAATAAATCAATAACACTAACAAAACTGTAAAAACTCACATGGACCACAACAGCAATGTTTAAAACCCCAAAAACCAGAACTCCCATAATGGATTACAGCACAATAATTTACAGGTTTAGCGACCGGCCCGGTGATTGCTCCAATTTAATATCATCATCATGACATTAAATTATTTTCACAATTACACATTCTTAATGCAGTTCAAGTTATATGATCGGTTGATTTTACTGTTCATTCATATTGTATGTAGGAGTGCTGAGTGCATTTATTTTTTTTATTTCCCCGTCCCTTTCTGTGACAGCCTATCACAGCTCTTACAAGACCACGTCATACTTAGCAAGCTTACTTAGCACCTCACTAAGATAGGAGTTTCTGTTAACTCCTTGCCCAGAGTTGCTCTCAGACACCTCTTGGGTCTCTGTGAGGCTGGGAGTCCTTGCCAGGATATTTTAGGCTAAGTTAGGAGCTCTTTGAGAGGACTTTCAGATGCACCAAGGATACGGGCCCAGGTTTATGTTGAGGGGAGAAGCTCATCAGTAACCCACCTGCTGAGGTGATTAGTTGCAAGGAAAACCTGCAGTGTCTCATCCCTCGCTGCCCACCACTGGACTAAGCGGTTGAACATGAGTGTGTGTGTGAGTAGACTGGCAGACACAAAAGTAGAAGGCAACATATGCTGTCTTCAAGATGACACCTTTGCCAGGGATGTCCATGCATTTTTCAACAAGACAATGAAAAACCACAATCTGCACACATTACAAAGAAACGGCTGCAGAGAAGGGGATGCTGGTACTGGACTGACCTGTCTGCAGTCCTGAATTTGGGTGGAGGAAAAAAATTGATTCTTAGATGGATTGTGATGTTATCATAGGTGATTCTTAATCAATTCACAAATGTCAAAAATAGATTTTTCAAATGTTAATTGCAGGGATAGAAATGTGCGTGCTAGCTGCTGTTAATGAGCACTTTCCATGTTCTTTATAGAAACCTATATTTCTCCTTTTATTCAAGACATTTTTGAATCTTTTTTTAGCACGCAATATGCTTTTTATTTAACTGCATTTGCCATATGGTTTCATTCCACACTGTGCTCACCGCACAGTGCAGCTGTAGCTGCAGAACTGCATGCCTGATGAAAGAGAAGAAGCATCTGGTTTTATGATGAATGTGACACACCCCACAACAAGAAGCGATTAACAACCAATCCTGGTGTCATGTGAACAGTTTTTTACTTCAAAATCTACCCCTCCCTCCAAGCAAACAAAACATTTATGCGATAGATCGCAGTTGCGCATCTAAAGAAAATCTAAGCATTTAAAAACCTTCCACCTGCTCAAGTGTCACTTGAAGGCTGCGGTCAAAGCAGACTAATACTCTGTTACATAATCCAAACAGTTTTTTGCTTAGTATCATGGCTTTCATTAATGGTTGATCACCTGAAATTGTCTCCACCACTTTCATTTTAATAAGTTGTCCAGTACATAGTGTTGGAGCGCACATGTATACCTAGTTGGTAGGAAACTAATGCAATTCAAAGGAAACTTGTGCACAAGTTGAATACCAATGCTGTATGCCCTGTTTTGTGTAGCTTAGATAATCAGCAAATACGTAGTTTCACCATTATCACTCAACACTAAATACACATGAAAATTTGCAGTTAAATAATTTTATAAATTAATTTTTTTTTTTTTTTTAAAGACAGAGGATTGGAAAAAAAATCAATAAGTGGGTAGCTAGAGCTGGTGAGACAACAATTTATTTATTTCTTTATTTATTGCATTGTAAGTCCATTGCTGTACAGAATGAAACACATACTTTACAAAAAAGGCTTCAAAATGTCTGCACATTCTGCCTTCACATATCATTGGCAGTCACATGGAATGATGCAACATTAATATGACGAGTGCAGTGCCCGTAGGAAGCTTGTATTCCTACAGAAAATTGTGAGGGTAAGTAGATTTTTCATGGATGGTCGCATGAGGCTGTGTTCGAAGGTGGGATGTACAAGAGGTGTATTTACTCTTACATAGTTTTAACAGACAAAGTGTACATCTGGGGCAGCATGGTGGCTTAATGGTTAGCACTGTTGGCTCACAGCAAGAAGGTTTACACTTATTTGATGTATTTTAATGCTGGCTGCGCTAGTTACAGTGCAACTGGAAGAACAGCTGACCGCAAATCTCTTTAAAATGAGGCAAATAATACAACCCCAATTCCAATAAAGTTGGGATGTTGTGTAAAATGTACATAAAAACAGAATACAATGAGTATTGTTAGAAGGAAAGGTGATGTAACACATGGTCGCATATCACCATAGATTTTGTTACTGGTCTTCCATCTTCTAAGGGTAACACCGTGATTCTAACTGTTGTCGATCATTTGTCTAAAATGGTTCATTTTATCCCCTGTCCATGCGAGTCCACCCCACGTTTCACGTTAGTCAAGTCAAGCTGGTCCGGTCTACTCCTTTGTGCCCTCCTGCCGTTCCCCCACCTTCCGCCCAGTACGTGGATGGTGGCCCTGTTTTCGCTGTGCGCCGGCTCTTGGCTTCCTGCCGTTGTGGGCACGGCATCCAGTATCTGGTCGATTGGGAGGGTTATGGCCCCGAGAAGCGGTCGTGGGTTCCCTCCCTGTTTGTTTTGGACCCTGGGCTCATCCGGGACTTTCATGCCACTCACCCTGCCTCTCCTGGGCTGTCGGGGGTCGGCCGTGGTGGTGGGGGTACTGTCAGGGCCTGACAGTTTATCTGGTCAGTTGTGGGGTTTTCTGGTTTGTTTTTATTCTCATCTTGCTTTTGTTATTTTTTCTGTGCTTGTGAGATTTTGGTGTTGGGGTCTGTCTGTGGTTTTCTCTCTCTCTCTCTCTCTCTCTCTCTCTCTCTCTCTCCCTCTCTCTCTCTCTCCCTCCGGCCACGCCCCACTTCTGGATCTCACCAAGCGCACCTGTCTGTAATCTGCTGATTGCCACCTGGGGCTTTATTAGCTCACAGGGTGTGTTGTTTGTTTGCCAGTTTGTTGCGCCTTGTGCCATCATTCCATCTCTTGTTCTCGTGTTTTCTAGATCTGCCTGCTTCAGTGTGCTGTTGACCTCCTGCCCATTCTTCCTGACCATGACTTGCCTGATGATCTTAGTACTGCTGCTGTGTTTTATGGACTGCCTATCCGTGTACCGACCATTGCTTGCCTGTTCATTAAAGCCTTTTTGCAAACAGAGCTGTGACATTGAGCCTTGCATTTGTCTCCAACGTAATCCACCTGTCAGAACAAACTGGCCAACTATGGAGACAGCAGGCTCAGACCCATTTCACCTGGCGGTACGGCACCACAGCCAACAGCTCGCATGGCAGGAAGAAAAGCTTGATACGCTAACCTCTGGCTTTAGTGCACTCGTCACCTGCCAAGAGACTTTCATTGCATCAGTCAGCAATCAGATGAGTCAGCTACTGTCCTGGCTAGATCGTCAGGCTACATCAGATCGCAGCCACCGGCAAACCAAGCATATCATCGGGGCTGCCAGCTGTCTCACTGGCATCCGCAATAGCGCCAGTCATTTGCAACCAGTTATCCCATCCTGAGCGCTTTTCAGGTGATTCCGGAGATGTCAGACCTTTCATCACCCAGTGCGAGTTCCACTTTGAACTCATGGCTTCAATTTCAATTTCAATTTATTTTCATTTATATAGCACCAAATCACAACAGAGGTGCCTCAAAGCACTTCACACAGGTAAGGTCTAACCTTATCAACCCCCAGAGCAACAGTGGTAACGAAAAACTGCCTCTGAGGAAGAAACCTCAAGCAGACCAGACTCAAAGGGGTGACCCTCTGCTTGGGCAATGCTACAAACATAAATTACAGAACAATTCACGGATGAATATAGAAGAAATGCTATTGGTGCACAGGACAGGAGGACTGCCAACATGAATACAACTCCCATCTCTGGATGGAGCTGCACCTTAAACAGAGAGAAAAAAAAAAACAGAATCAGGCATCAGAAAGACAAAAAAAAAAAAATACTGTATCATTTGACAGCATTAAACAACAAGAAAACAGAGAAATACTAAGGTGATCACCAGCCACTAGCCCTAAACTTCACTAAAAGACCCAGAATTTAGGTAAAGTTGAGGCCGTGGCCCGCTCCAATTACTAATAAATGAATTAAAAGAGTAAAAAGCGTAAACCAAAACTGTACCAGTATGCTAGCCATATGAAAAGGAAAATAAGTGCGTCTTAAGTCTGGACTTGAAAGTCTCCACAGAATCTGACTGTTTTATTGACGCAGAGAGATCATTCCACAGAACAGGGGCACGATAAGAGAAAGCTCTGTGACCCGCAGACTTCTTATTCACCTTAGGGACACAAAGAAGTCCTGCACCCTGAGAACGTAAAGCCCGGGCCGGTACGTAAGGTTTAATTAGGTCAGCTAGGTAGGGAGGTGCCAGTCCATTAATAATTTTATAGGTTAGTAGCAGAACCTTAAAATCTGATCTCACTGGGACAGGAAGCCAGTGAAGGGATGCCAAAATGGGTGTAATGTGGTCGCACTTTCTGCTTCATGTCAAAAGTCTGGCTGCAGCATTTTGAACCAATTGGAGACCCCTAATGCTAGACTGCGGTAAACCAGAAAATAGAACATTGCAGTAGTCCAATCTAGAAGAGATAAATGCATGGATCAGGGTCTCAGCATCAGCCATAGACAGGATGGGACGAATCTTCGCTATATTACACAGGTGGAAGAAAGCAGTCCTAGTAATATTTCTAATGTGGAGGCCAAAGGACAATGAAGGATCAAAAATTACCCCAAGGTTCCTCACTTTGTCAGTGTGATGTATGACACACGAGCCGAGGCTGAGTGTTAACTGGTCAAATTGATGCCGATGTCTCATTGGACCAAGAACCATCATTTCAGTCTTATCAGAGTTTAAAAGTAGGAAGTTTCTAGACATCCAACTTCTCACTGCTGCAAGGCAATCTTCTAAGGATTTTATGTGAATGAGATTACTAGCAGCTATCAGCATGTATAACTGAGTATCATCTGCATAGCAGTGAAAGATAATCCCAAAACGTGGCAATATGTGCCCAAGAGGTGCTATATAAAGGGAGAAAAGCACGGGGCCTAAGACAGACCCCTGTGGAACCCCAAATTTCATGTCACTAAGGTTAGAGGTAGTGTTACTGTACAAAACACAGTGAGAACGACTGGTCAAGTATGACGTCAGCCATGCAAGGGCACTCCCAGTAATCCCAAAATGATTTTCCAGCCTATCAAGTAAAATATGATGATCCACTTTATCAAATGCAGCACTGAGATTTAACAGCAACAGAACCGCAGTGGTGTCCGAATCCATTGTAAGCAGAAGATCATTCACCACTTTAGTGAGAGCCGTCTCTGTGGAATGATATTTTCTAAAAGCAGACTGCAGTGGCTCAAAGAGATTATTCTCAGTAAGATAGTCTGCGAGCTGCCGTGACACCACTTTTTCCAGAATTTTAGAGAAAGGTTCCATGTTCCAGACAGACCGATCAAAGATAGCTTACATCACCACTCACCTGTCTGGTCGAGCAGCTGCCTGGGCTACTGCCGAGTGGGAACGTCAATCACCCGCCTGCACTTCTCTCCCGGCATTCACAAGAGCCCTCGAACAAGTGTTCCAACACACGGCTCCAGGACGTGAAGCAGCTCGGTCCCTGATTAAGCTGAAGCAGGGCAGTCGCGGACTATGCAGTCGATTTCCGCATATTGGCAGCAAAGAGTGAATGGAACCCAGCTGCACTCCTTGACATGTTTTTTTCAGGGTCTGTCGGCAGAAATTCAGGATCAGCTTGTGGCCGTCGACCTGCCAGAAGAAATGGACAACCTGATCGCGCTCGCCATCCGCACAGACCGACGTATACGAGACCGTCCTCGCCGTGGAAGCTGCCAGCCAGACTACCAATCCCACACACCTCCTGGCCGCACTGCCTCCTCCACTCATGCCCAGACAGAGACATCTCAGCACCACACAGAGGAACCGATGCAGCTGAGGCGCATGCGTCTAACTCCAGCCGAGCGACAGCACAGCCGAGTGGATGGCCTCTGTTTCTATTGTGGACAAGCTGGACATTTGATAGCCGATTGTCAGGCCAGGGATGCCACCGTGCGGTCAAGGGCGGAATTGCAGGTGAGTCTTAATTCAATCTCCCCTGTTTCAATACTGAAAATAATCCCAGTCAAATTAATCTCTGATCACACTACCATTACCGTTTCAGCTTTTATTGATTCTGGCTCTGATGCCAACCTGATTCTGTCTTCTCTCGCCAGGTACCTCCACCTGAAACTATTTAAGATCTCGCAGCCTCTGGTGGTACGTGCTGTGGATGGTCACGTCCTGGGTCAAATAACTCATCGCACACAGTCTGTCAAATTATTGATTTCTCATATACATTCAGAATCAATAGTTTCCATGTTTTAGACAATATGACTCACTCGTTAATCTTGGGGCACCCGTGGCTTCAATGACACGGTCCAAATTTTGATTGGGTTAGGGGCGAAATCACATCCTGGAGCCCCGCCTGTAATTATTCATGTCTATCAAGACCAACGCATACCCTGCAGGGTTCAAATCTGGATCTCACTGGGGTACCCGATTGTTATCACGACCTAGCTGCCATATTTAGCAAAGCGAGAGCCAAATCATTACCTCCTCATTGCGACTATGATTGTGCCATTTCTCCCTGGAGCGAGTCCGCCCCGCGGGAAACTTTTTTCTCAGTCGGCACCCGAACGCCACGCGATGAATGAATACATTCAGGAGTCCCTGGCAGCAGGTTTAATCCGTCATTCATCTTCACCTGCGGGGGCAGGGTTCTTCTTTGTTGAGAAGAAGGATAAGTCACTCCGTCCCTGTATTGATTACCGTGGTCTAAACGACATCACCGTGAAGAACCATTATCCGCTACCACTCATTACCTCTGCGTTTGAGTTGTTGGAGGGAGCTACGGATTTTACAAAGCTGGACTTGCATAATGCATATCAATTGGTCAGGATCAGACAGGGAGACGAGTGGAAAACAGCTTTTAATACCCCATCCGGCCATTATGAATACTTGGTCATGCCTTTTGGCCTCACAAACACAGCAGCCATCTTTTAAAATTTGGTGAACAACGTGCTGCGTGAATTCCTAAATAAATTCGTCTTCATTTATCTGGATGACATCCTCATTTTTTCCCCCCAGATTTAGCCACACACAAGTGTCATGTACGAACCGTTTTACAAACTCTCCTGCAAAATGAGCTTTTTGTGAAAGCGGAAAAGTGTGAATTCCATAAATCTACAGTTTCCTTTTTGGGCTTTGTTATATCTGAGGGGGAAATAAGAATGGATCCTGAGAAAGTGGCGGCAGTACGGGATTGGCCCACACCCGTATCACGCAAATACTTATCCAAAAAACTGTCTCCTGCAGAGTGGAATTATAGCATCGGCGGCCGCGAACTGTTGGCGGTAAAAGTGGCCTTAGAGGAGTGGGGGTACTATATAGAGGGGGCACAGATACCGTTTTTAGTCTATACCGACCATAAAAATTTGGAGTACTTGCATTCGGCCAAACGTCTTAATTCCCGCCAGGCTAGGAGGGCAGTTTTCTTTAGTTGCATCAATTTTTTATTGTCCTACCGACCAGGCTCAAAGAACAGAAAACCTGACGCCTTATCTCAGCAGGGAGATGCGGGTGACACGCGCACCGATCCGGGCACCATCCTACTTACATCCTGCTTCATGTCCGAGCTTACATGGGACATTGAGTCGAAAGTTAAGTCAGCTTTAGGCAAGGGACCTATTCCCTCTGGTTGTCCACCAGACCGCCTTTATGTCCCCAAGGAACGCAGGGGGGAGTTTATAAGATGGTGTCATGACAGCCGCTTATTCTGCCATCCGGGAATCAAATAGACAATATCGGTGATACAACAGTGATTTTGGTGGTCAGGGTTAACCACGGACGAGCGGAATATGTCAATGCCTGTCATGTATGTGCAACACAAACGTCAACTAACCGTCCACCTGCGGGCGCCTTGTTACCACTTCCTGTTCCTAATCGTCCATGGTCGCATATCACCATAGATTTTGTTACTGGTCTTCCATCTTCTAAGGGTAACACTGTGATTCTAACTGTTGTCGATCGTTTGTCTAAAATGGTTAATTTTATCCCTTTGTCATTTTATCCCCTGTCCATGCGAGTCCACCCCACGTTTCACGTTAGTCAAGTCAAGCCGGTCCGGTCTACTCCTTTGTGCCCTCCTGCTGTTCCCCCTCCGGCCCTGTTTTCGCTGTGAGCCGGCTCTTGGCTTCCCGCCGTTGTGGGCACGGCATCCAGTATCTGGTCGATTGTGAGGGTTATGGCCCCGAGAAGCGGTCGTGGGTTCCCTCCCGGTTTGTTTTGGACCCTGGGCTCATCCGGGACTTTCATGCCGCTCACCCTGCCTCTCCTGGGCTGTCGGGGGTCGGCCGTGGCGGTGGGGGTACTGTCAGGGCCTGACGGTTTATCTGGTCAGTTGTGGGGTTTTCTGGTTTGTTTTTATTCTCATCTTGCTTTTGTTATTTTTTCTGTGCTTGTGAGATTTTGGTGTTGGGGTCTGTCTGTGGTTTTTTCTCTCTCTCTCCCTCTCTCTCTCTCTCTCCCTCCGGCCACGCCCCACTTCTGGATCTCACCAAGCACACCTGTCTGTAATCTGCTGATTGCCATCTGGGGCTTTATTAGCTCACAGGTTGTGTTGTTTGTTTGCCAGTTTGTTGCGCCTTGTGCCATCATTCCATCTCTTGTTCTCGTGTTTTCTAGATCTGCCTGCTTCAGTGTGCTGTCGATCTCCTGCCCGTTCTTCCTGACCATGACTTGCCTGATGATCTGCTGTGTTTTTTGGACTGCCTATCCGTGTACCAACCATTGCTTGCCTGTTCATTAAAGCCTTTTTGCAAACAGAGCTGTGACATTGAGCCTTGCATTTGTCTCCAACCTAATCCGCCTGTCATTTTTTTGAAACGTGTTGCAGGCATCCATTTCAAAATGAGCCAATATTTGCACAAAAAAAAATCTTGTCTTTGTGGTGTATTCAGTTGAATATAGGGTGAAGAGGATTTGCAAATCATTGTATTCTTATTTACATTTTACACAACGTCCCAACTTCATTGGAATTGGGGTTGTAATAATGGTGGTCCAGATGTGGCTATATGTGGATTGCGGAAGGAAAAATTGTTTCTTTGGACTGAATTGTAAAAAAACAACCTTGATTGTCCAAACATAAACAGAAAGCTGAGTGGAAGAAAATAGCACAGGAAGTTCAGAATGAAAGGATCCAGCATTGGATTATGGTAATAATTCAGATGATTCACCCGCTGAGGTCACAGCAAAGAAACCCCGCAGACTTTAATGATACATGGTTGTTCAAGTCTGGAAGGAAACAAAAGGGTGTTCCATGTTGAAAAAGTATACCTTAAAAGACCCAAAGTTGATTCCCCCTTCTTGTTTGTGTAGTGTGCTGTCTCTGCTTACTTTCATGACCGAATTATCTCAGGTCAGACGAGAGCTGGAGGCCTGGAGAGGGTTTACAATAAATCAGAGTGACAATTAGTGTGACATGCATTTACACGTCAGACCTCCAAAAGTCACTGATGAATCAGAAGAGTCTGTTCAGAAATAGCCACTCTGACCCCAACAACAGCCAAATGTGTCAACTCTGTTTGTGCAGCTGAACCAGGAACAGTATCCTCAGGTCACATGCATGTGCTGTGAGCCGTGCACTTAATGCATGCTTAGTGGATGCATTTCAGGTCCTGTATCACTCAAAGAATGTGATTTCATTTGGTACACGTTAAACATTTCTCCACTGCTGAACCACTCTGAGGAAATAAACAAACAGAAAACATTTTGTGGTTATTGCAGAACCTTGAATGATTCAAGCAAAATGTAATTGCTTTGTTAATTGAAAACACTTTCCTGCACAGAGCATGTTTTGATTTCTGCATGAACATAGATTTCTGAAGGTCATTACACTGATTCTTAGAGGCAAACTGTGGCAGATTTGAAGTGATGTGATTTATCTATATTATAATAACCAAGTGGCCTCTATATGTGTGTGCATGTGCACATGCATGGCTTCAATCAAAAACTGGGGAGGGCTGACATTTGCCATTTGGTATGCTTATGTATTTTGGGTCAAGAATGAATGCTGCAGAAAGTGAAAGTTGATAGTACTAATATGTTTTTGAGAAATTAGCAATATTAGCTAACTACTAAACAATGGACAATGTGCTGCAATACACCATGGTAGTTCGGGGTTTGGGGATTTTAAATGTTGTTATTGTGGTTCATATTAGTTTAACAGTGTTGTTAGTTTTACTGATTTATTGTGGTAATTTAACAGTGTTGTTAGTGTTATTGATTTATTGTGTTTTTGTAGTTCAGTTGGTTTAGTCAGTTTAGTTAAGAGCAGTGGTGGGCACAGTTCAGCTAATTCGCTTATTATCGAAGCTAATGTTTTCATTATCGGATTAGCTTTTCAAATAACTTTGAAAACCATCAGTGGACAAATTATCTTCTGATAAATTACCGCTAACATATTTTTGCAGGCGTAGTGAAAATCTGATATCAAAGATCTGTTTCCAGCAGATCTTATGGTCTATCATCACACCCACAAACTTTATTTCTGTAACTCTTTCCACATTGACACCATCTATCATGATTCCTAAATCACCATTCCCCTTATGCTTTCCAAAGAGTATAAACTTTGTTTTATCTAAATTTAATTATAGTTTAGGTGTATCAAACCACTTTTTTTAATTTTGTAAATTCCGAGGTGATATCCTCCATGAGCTGCTGTAAATTCTCACCTGTACAGAAAATATTTGTATCATCAGCAAAAAAAACAACTTGCAGTAATTTTGAAAAATTACACGTCATTTATGTAAAGAATAAAACGTTTAGGTCCCAACACTGACCCCGGGGGACACCACAAACAATGTCCAAGCATGATGACTGAAAGTCACCCATCTTCACAAATTGTTGCCTGTTAAATTTTCATCTTAGGTGCATGTCCACTGTGAGAGACATAATCTAAAAAAAAAATCTGGAAATCACAATGTATGATTTTTTTAATAATTTATTTGTATGTTACTGCTGCAAATAAGTATTTGAACACCTACCATCCAGCACAAATTCTGGCTCATACAGACCTGTTCATTTTTCTTTAAGAAGCCCTCTTATTCTTCACTCTTTACCTGTATTAATTGCACCTGTTTGAACTTGTTACCTGTATAAAAGACACCTGTTCACACACTCCAACCTGTCCACCATAGCTAAGACCAAAGAGCTGTCTAAGGACATGAGGGACAAAACTGTAGACCAGCACAAGGCTGGGATGGACTACAGGACAACAGGCAAGCAGATTGGTAGAAGACAACAACTGTTATGATTATTTATTAGAAAGTGGAAGAAACACAAGATGACTGTCAATCTCCCTCGGTCTCGGATTCCATGCAAGATCTCACTTTGTGGGGTAAGGATGATTCTAAGAAAGCTCAGAACTACACAGGAGGACCTGGTCAATGACCTGAAGAGAGCTGGGACCACAGTCACAAAGATTACATTAGTAACACATGATGCTGTCATGGTTTAAAATCCTGCAGGGCAGCAAGGTCCCCCTGTTCAAGCCAGCACATGTCCAGGCCCGTTTGAAGTTCACCATTGACCATCTGGATGATCCAGAGGAGGCATGGGAGAAGGTCATGTGGTCAGATGAGACCAGAAAAGAGCTTTTTGGAATCAACTCCACTTGCCATGTTTAGAGGAGGAGAACAACCCCAAGAAAACCATCCCAACCGTGAAGCATGGGGGTGGAAACATCATACTCTGGGGGTGATCTTCTGCAAAGTGGACAGGACAACTGCACCGTATTGAAGGGAGGATGGATGGGGTCATGTATTGCGAGATTTTGGCAAACAACCTCCTTCCCTCAGTAAGAGCATTGAAGATGGGTCATGGCTGGGTCTTCTAGCATGACAATGACCCCAAACACACAGCCAGGGCAACTAAGGAGGGGCTCTGTAAGAAGCATTTCAAGGTCCTGAAGTGGCCTGGCCAGTCTCCAGACCTGAACTCAATAGAAAGACACAGACAGCGACGGCATTTTTAAAGTTTAAATCATTGCGGTGCTTCTGTGTGTCCAGAGTGCGTCACTGGCATCCTGAAAAACGCACCTGCAGCAGAAACCCCACTGAGGGACTTGTTTTTAAACATTACGTTTCCAGCCACGACAAGGAAATAAAGTATTTTCAGACATCGTTTTTCAAAATCAGGATGCTTTATGTGGATACGTGTCCGTCAGACTATGATTATGGTTTGGACTGAAGCGAACAGGTAATATTTAGTCAGTGTGAGAATGAAACAGTCTATCCGTATGTTGATTTAACACAACTTTTTACACTTGATGCCTGTCCTACTACACATTACATGGAGAACAAACAGGAGTGGCCTTGAACCAAGATCCTTCTGACTTTGAAACATGCATGCTTACACGCCTATTCCACAGGCCACCGTTCCATTGCGTTCTCCCATGATGCAGGAAAAGTGCACAAAATAAGATACAGATCAACTTCATTTATCCTGATGGAAATTATTTTGCCAGAGTACAGAAACAGCAAACAACAGTTAGTTAAATATACACAATTACAAAAAGTGTTAGTAGTTCTAAAAAAAATAAAGCTTACCTCCTATCAGGCTGGCTTATAAAGTGCAAACCTGGCAACTGGCTAGCTTATACAATGCATACCTGGAAAACCGCTCGAAATCTAAAGCAAATCTGTGCCCGTATGTGTTCTTGGCCAGAACCACAACAAATGTTTTGCTTCACATTTTTACCCCAATGGAGCACAATCAAACAAGCTTCAAGCTGTACTCACTAGGACTACCACTAGGAGACTTTGACCATGATTGAAGCTGTTAAGACTAAGAACAGCTGGAAGTGACAGCATAATAATGCTGATTTGGAGAAATACGATCAATTTTTTTTAACAACTCAAAAATTTCACTTTGATTTCAAAACTGGTACCAATGATTGCCATAATTACTACATATACAAAGTTTGTGCAAGATTGACAAAAGATCAATCAATCAAGCAATCAAATTTTATTTGTTAAGCGCCTTACAACAACCTAAGTTGACCAAAACACTGTACATATAAAAATCACATTTAAAATATAGTTAAAAAGAGGAACACGGATTCATTTTATTCCCAAGTCTAAAAAGACTAAGTAGCAAAAGCACATATAAACAAATACGTTTTGAGTTTTGTTTTAAAAAGGGGCAGATCCGAGATGGCACGCAAGTCAAGGGGCAGCGAGTTCCAAAGTTTAGGACCTGCTACTGTGAAAGCACGATCACCCCACTGTTTGCTTCGAGACCTGGGCTGCTCCAACAAGTAGAGCTGTGCAGATTGTAGAAATCTGATGGGCTGGTGAAGAGTCAGAATCTCACATAGATATGCAGGTGCGAAGCTGTGGATGGAGCAGAAAACAAACAGGAGAAGTTTGTATTGGATCCTGTATTGCACTGGCAGCCAGTGGAGAGAGCGCAGAACAGGTGTGATATGGTGATGTTTACAAGAATTTGTGAGGAGCCGGACAGCAGCATTCTGTACCAGTTGTAATCTGTGTAAAGATGTTTGACTGAGTCCAATGTACAAAGCATTGCAGTAGTCCAAGCGTGAGCTAATGAATGCGTGGATTGCTTTCTCCAGGTCACAGCAACTAAGGAAGGGTTTCACTCTTGTGAGAATGCGGAGCTGAAAGAAGCTTGTCTTAACAACAGAGTCAGTTTGTTTATGGAGATTTAGGCCAGTGTCCAAGTGAACTCCCAAGTTTCTGATTACGGTGTTATGGTGAGGAAGTGAGTGACCGTATGAGACAGCGGTAAGTGGGCTTGTGGTGCCAAATAGAAAGAATTCCGTTTTGGATTCATTTAGACTCAGGAAATTCTGTGTGAGCCAGTGCTTGATGTCATCCATACAGGTGTTGATGGTCTGAAATGCATCTGGAGAATCTGGTGAGACTGGTAGATAGATTTGAAGATCATCGGCGTACATATGAAAAGACACATTATGGCTAGAGATGATTGAACCCAGAGGCAGCATGTAAAGAGAGAACAGATAAACAAACGATCGACAAAAGATCAATCAAGAACTTACTGTGATGCTTCAAAACGCACCCCGATTTGTTATTCAGGATGGAAGGAATGGCGCTTTGTGGAATAGTGTTATTAACTGCTTGGCCACCACCAGTAAACATATTGTATGGTAGGGGAAACGGGCAGATGAATCACGGGGCACAGTGAATCAGTAGCTATATCTGCAAAACTACATACAGTATATAATTGCAGTAGTTATGCCATATTTTTATGCATAAAAATTTTCAATTAGTGTTTTCTTTTTGGAAACATTAAGGGTAAAACTAAGTGGCAAGTGAAGCCAGTTTTTCCTATCAAAAGTAAATTTTGTGGATGTCAGTGTCTTTGTATTTATTTCTAACAACAGAGGAAAGGTGGCCCAAAAAATTGTTATTAGTTAGAAGACTCCCCGTTCAACTGATGAGCATGTGTTATGTCTTCTCCAGACTATCAGCTATTTTAGAACATGACTCATGTGTGACACATGCACCTGGGGCACACTGAACCGGGGCACAGTGAATCAGTCTAGAAAGTAATTTACTAAGCCCCAGTATCAAGTGGATGACAAATATTACTTGTCAAAGCTTATACATTTGTTTCCCATGAATTACTTCCATAATTTGTGCATATAAACTATTTTCACATTTGAACAGAAATTATGACAGTTGTATAACAGTTTGTAAAGGACATATATCACTATATAAGACATTCACACATTATATAGCTGGTTTGCTGAATTATAGTTTGTATATGCATCAGCATATATTTAGTAATTTTGAAGAAATCTTTATAATCATGTGTTTTTTCATTATATTCTAAGTTGATTCACTGTACCCCATGAATTATTGTCCTGGGCACAGCAAATCAAAAATTTTAAAATAGATTTTAAACATGTAAATTACACTTAGGGAGAAATAAATAACACAGCCTTATAAACAATACCTTGCTATATTAAATACACAATAGAATGACCTAAACCTATGCATAATGTGTTTATGCTGTCACAAAGCAACATTTCTGATATTTAACATTTCCCAACATTTCCCTATATATAGACAGCAAACAGCCATCATCCGAATCATATGTATAAACAAGAGCAATCAAAGATTTATAAGGTCTGCCATTCCAGACATGCTGGGTTATCTCCAAAATTTAAAGGAGTCTTCCATGCCCTAACATCTATCTGTGGTGTGAAATTGGTGAGAATCCGTGAAATAGTTTTAACGTAATCCTTCAAAGACTATATAACATGTGACTTGATCCAGAATCCGGATTCAGATCCAGATCACCTCCAAAATTTAATGGAGTCTTCCATGGCCTAATATGAATCTCTGTTGAAAATTTCATCAAAATCCGTCAAGTAGTTTTGACGTAATCCTCCAAAGTATATATAAAGTGAAATCCAGATCCAGAATCCGGACTTGGATCTGGATCACTTCCAAAATTTAATGGAGTCTTCCATGGCTTAATATCTATCTGTGGTGAAATTTTGTCATAATCCGTGCTGTAGTTTTGATGTAATCCTGCTAAAAGACAGACAGACAGACAAATAAATGCAGGTGATTTTATTACATGCTTAATGGACATAAAAAGTTTGGTGCTTCAGTTGATGAGAAGGAGAGTACCTTCTTCCTGTCAATCTGGCATCGAGGAACTGTGATCTTTGTGTTGAGGTGTCAGGCTACAAAAAATTCTTGACATTTACCTGATGTACCAGTCAAGATGTAAATCTATTGCAACATCGACCTGAAGGAGTACTTTATTGGCACATAACAAAATGTCATCCATATATACTGAAGATAAGGGTCCTGGAGTTCACCAACCCTGCTCAAACTTGACAAATCAGCTGTGGCTGCAGCAGGTAAACACGGAAAAGATGCAGCATGGGAGATCTCCAGTAGCTGGTCAGTGAACCTTGCTTTAAATAATAAAATGTTAGCTTTTCAGTGGGACATCTCCAGTAGCAGGGTCGGCGACCCTTGCTTTAAATAATAAAATGTCTGATTTTCATTGTTGTGCTGGAAGTTCCTTAGGTTTCCAAGGCAACAGTGTTGTTTTTTCCCCCAGTTCTTTCTGTAATACTGCCCCTTACAAAGTACAAACTCTAACTATTCCGGCCTTTTAAATTTAATCAAAGATACAACTAAAATAATCAGACCTGGGCCCTGCAAGAACTTCTCTTACAGGCAAGATCCGCTCTTACAGAACCCAGAACAAACTGTTCTACATGCACATACCAAGAGAGAACAAAGGAAAATGATAATAAGAATGAAACTAAAAGTATAACCCTAAATGAAATAGCTACCTTAATACCAAAAACGAGTACAGAAAACAAATAAAGAAAGCCATAATTAAACACAGAAATATATCTAACAACAGACAGTAAGATATGAAATCCAAGGAGGATGAATCTTGATTATCTGGGTAGTAACACCAACACTCTTCAAAAAGTCCTGCAAGGAGATACAAACAATGAAAATAAATAAATCATGGCTTCATTTATTCATGTGAAGACCACTGACTGTAAATCCTGGCTGTGGATAGGCACTGGATAAACTGGAAATAAGTAACTGATCCAGTGCTCCTAAGCAGCACACACATTTAAAAATGTAAAATGGACCTTCCTTTACTAAACAAAGTTCCAACAACAGGATAAGTGTGCAGCATCTGTCAAAATATTGCCAAAAATAATCAGTACCATTTGTTACTAAAAAGTCCCTTTGGCTTCATCCTTGTTTTTTACTCAGGGTCACCACAGCAAATCTGAAGTGGCTTTGCTTCTTGAATTGGCACAAGTTTTATGCTAGATGCCATTCCTGACGCAACTCCACATTACATGGAAAATGGGCCGGAGTGGGGTTTGAACTGGGAACCTTGCACTAACCTCTTGGTCACCACCCCTGCTTTGTTACTAATTACTAATTAATTTTTTTTCCTAAACATTTATTTGCTTGGTTCAGACAAATTTCATGGTACACAAATGTAATCATTGCATTTATTTATCGTAAATGCACTTCATTGCCAGTTAATTCACTGCATATCATCAATGATACACGTGCCATGGCAGAGTGCTTCATGCACACCACAAATAGGTGTAGAAAGTGAGATGTACTTTTTCTTGTGGGCTGCACAAATAGCAAGTGTGGCGTAATTGTGTAGTACTTCTGAGGCACGTCACCCGTACAATGACCGTGTGTCACTTGAGCATCTTATTGCCATTGCATTACTGGCATTGTTTGTTTGTTTGTTTGTTTGTTTTTTTTTTGCAAGATCCTTACAATTTGCAGGAAAAGAACTAAAAGTCCTCATGGGCAGGCTGTGACCTTCTGCAGCCCTGAACACATGTAAGACTCAAGTGCAGTTTTGCCAAAATTTTCCACTTAGACTTCCTGCAGTAACATGTACGGCAGGCAGATTGTGAGAGAGGCATTCCTGGCCTTGATTTCTTGGATGATGCTGTGATTATTGTAGATTCAAAGGATACCCTTGATTGCAGCGCTTGGGATGTTGAATGAGCAGTCGGATTGTCTAGGGTTGTGATTGTCCTGTATCAAAAGTCCAGGCTTTCATTGACTCCCATCACTTCCTGCAGGACTTCATCAGTAACTTCCTTCAGAAATGTATGCAGTGAAAGTGTTATGATAAGATATTCACTTAAGTCGGCAGAGACAAGGCATTTATGGAGTAACGATGCCATTGGACAGAGATGTTTGGCAATGCAGATATCTTTGCAGGAGTACTAAAGCTCTACTTTTTAGTGTCCTGCTGCTTCCTGTCTTTCTACACCACTGATAAACTTGGAAGCTAATCAGTGACTTAAGGTGATGACTAGATGTCTTTGCTACTCGGTGTTTCAGGGATCCTTGGGCTCTGTTGGAATGAGGTGTCAAATGAATGGTTATGTAGGGAGACTAAGATGCACATAGTGTTCCCTCACAATGCAGCACTTCTACAGTGAGGGAACATCAGGTCTGGCAATGTGTTGCATTTCTCTGGTCATGATCCAACCTCAGTGTTGAGGATCCCAAGAGCTTGGGAGAGCCAAGAGGGACACCCACATTCCTACTGGCTTTGACAGATACATGGTTATTTTTGAGAGATGGACCGGTTGTCTGCCTGGGTGGTTGTCATGAAGGACGCAAGGTAGTTCTGGTGAACTGGGTAATGCTGTTTATCTCAAAACGGTAAATAGTTGCTGAAAACAATGGTCACAGACAGTTCTGTCATTGTACAGGTAAGTTAAACAACACTGGAAAATAATAAGAATTGCAAAATCCAGGCCATGAGCAGTGGATAAACATAACAAAGCCTTTCACCAAAACAACTAGAGCAAAATGGTGGGCTGAGCTCAGAAGAAGAAAACACGAGTTCAAGGTCGAAACCAAAAGTCACACAGGGAATCATTAGGAAAAACCTAATGAAACGTGAGAAAGCAGTGTGGTACCTAACAATCTGGCAGAGAACCAAGGAGAAAGTGTACAATTTAATAGGGCTGTTTCACAGAGCAATATTCCTTCCGATTTTATATTGAAAATCAAATCGGGGCATGCTTTGAAGCATCCTTGTAACTTCTTGATCCATTGTTATAAGTCTTGAATAAAGTTGGCATACAAATTAATCATGGCTATCATTGGCATCAGTTTTGAAATGAGGGTCATCTTTTTCGAACCCTTCAAAAAATTTTTTTCCTGATTCCCAAAATTCCCTAGTGCAGGGTAATTTCCGGGTGTTCATAGTCTTACAAGCTAGATTCATGTTCACACATCTTTAAACAGGGTAGTCTGAGTGAGTATAGCTTGTTTAATCATGCTCCACTGGGGTAAAAATTTGAAACAGAAGCAGCATTTGTTGCTGTTCTGGCCGAGGGTACGGCTTCTTCCTTTTTTCGAGTGGATTGCCAGGTCTGCACTTTAAAAGCCAGCCTGTTAGGAGGCATGCCAGAGGGAAAACATTCGCACTCACAAACAAACAAGATAAAGTTTCCAGTTCACCTAATCTGCATGTCTTTGGATGTGGGAGGAAGCCAGAGCACCCGGACAGAACCCAAGCAAACAAGGGGAGAACATGCATACTCCATACAGAAAGGTAACAGGTGGAAATCGATTCCATGGCCTTCTTGCTGTGAGGCAATAGTGCTAACCACTAATCCACTGTGCTACCTGTTTAAGACATCCTATGATACTTGTCATAGTTTTTGTTGACCGTTTGGTCTTTTCAGCAACAAATGATGCTGCTCCAGATAATTTGATAATGGCAGCATGTATTGCACAGGTCACATCTGTGGTCTGTTGGAGTTGCTGTATTCCTTTTTTTCATGCATGCTTGCCTGCTACAGTCTGCATGAGCTTCTCTTCCCCCAGCTTCTGCTGTAGATAAAGAGTGCTTTTCAGCTGGAATGCTTTCCCAGGCTTCAGTAGTGTTGCCTTGTGCCTTTGATTTTACAGACATCTTTGTACAGTGCATACGGAAAGTATTCACAGAGCTTCACTATTTCCAAATTTTATGTTGCAGCCTTATTCCAAAATGGAGTAAATTCTTTTTTTTCCCATCAAAATTCTACTCACAATACCCCATAATGACAACATGATTTTTTTTTTATTGTTATTATTGCAAATTTATTTAAAAAAAAATCACATACAAGTCTTTGCTCAGTACTTTAATGATGCACCTCTGGCAGCTATTGCAGCCTCAAGTCTTATTAAATATGATGCCACAAGCTTTGTGCACTTATCTTTGGGCAGTTTTGGCCATTCCTCTTTGTAGCACCTCTCAAGTTGGATGGGGAGCGTCAGTGCACAGCCATTTTCAGATCTCCTCAGAGATGTTAAACTGGACTCAGGTCTGGGTTCTGGTTGGCCACTCAAGGGCAATCACAGAGTTGTCCTGAAGCCACTCCTTTGATATCTTGGCTGTGTGATGAGTGTCATCGCCCTGCTGAAAAATGAACCGTCGCCCCAGTCTGACATCAGGAACACTCTCAATCCTGCCTAATCCACAGTTCTTGCTGCTGAAAAACATCCCCACAGCATGATGCTGTCACCACCATGCTTCACTGCAGGGACAGTGCCTGGTTTCCACCAAACATGAAGCCTGGCATTCACTCCAAAGAGTTCAATCTTTGTCTCATCAGACCAGAGAATTTTGTGGTCTGAGAGCCCTCGGGTGCTTTTTGGTAAACTCCAGGCAGGAGTGTCTTCCGTCTGGCCACTCTACCACACAGGTCTGATTGATGGATTGCTGTAGAGATGGTTGTCCTTCTGGAAGGTTCTCTTCTCTCTACAGAGGAATGCTGTCACTCTGACAGAGTGACCATTGGGTTCTTGGTCACCTCCGTGACTAAGGCCATTCTCCCCTGATCGCTCAGTTTAGACAGGTGACTAACTCAAGGAAGAGTCCTGGTGGATCTGAATGTCTTCCATTTATGGATGATGGAGACCACTGTGCTCATTGGGACCTTCAAAGCAGCAGAAATGTTTCTGTGCCCTTCCCCAGATTTGTGCGTCAAGACAATCCTGTCTCGGAGATCTACAGACAATTCCTTTGACTTCTGCTTGGTTTGTGATCTGACATGCATTTTCAACTGTGGGACCTTATATGTAGTCAGATGTGTACCTTTCCAAATCATGTCCTGTGGACTCCAATTAAGCTGTAGAAACCTCTCAAGGAAACAAGATGCTTCTTTGCAAAGACTATAGATACTTATGTACATGTGACTTCTTAGTTTTTTTTGTTTGTTTTTTTTATTTTTAATAAATTTGCAGACATCTAAAAAAAAAAAAAAAACCCTTTTCACATTAAAAAACATTTTTTTATCCATTTTGGAATAAGGCTGTAACATAACAATAAATGTGGAAAATGTGAAGCACTGTGAATACTTTCTGGATGCACTGTAATATAGCTACAGATGAAGAGTTGTTCTTCTTCGAGATACCAAGTCTGAAAGTACCTTTTGGGGCGCAGCCATCCTCGGTACAATGAAAGTGGCCCATTCAACATAGTCAGAGCTGTATGAGTAGAGTTCACATGTTGGCATATGTGGCTAGTGTTTTGCTGCCATATAACAGTATGCTCATAATGTATGCCCAACTTTTGCAGCCAGTCTGCTTTGCGTACACCTGATCCCATCGGAACAATGAAGTGAATCAGATGAGGTCCTTATTAGTACATGTCTGGAAAAGTACTTCAGAAGACCAGGGGCTGTGTGTTTCGCTATGTATAGTTTTGAGTTGCGTCAGGAAAGACATTTGTTGTAAAACCTCTGCCACATCCTCATGCAAATTTGTTGTGATGACCCTGGACAACCAAGGACAGCTGAAAGAAAAAACAACAATGGCATACAATGCCATCTTTTTTCATAATCAGTTTAGGATTTGTCTACACTAGAATAGGGAGATGAATGAATTTTGTGGCTGCCTTTGCTATCATCTTGTTGATCCCAGTATTCAAGGAGAGGTTGTTGGTGATGGGCGAACAGAGATACATGAAGAAATAGGCAATATTGACTTCATAAATGTCGACTGGCATGACTGGTGGAGCTGCTCTATCTCATCCCAAGACATTAATTTTCTTGAAACTGATGGTCAGCCAAAAGGCCTTGTAACCCTTGGAAAAACATTCCATCAGTGGCTACAATTCCTGTTGAACATGGTTGCAATCACTGCATCATCATTTCTGATGACAGCATCTTGTTTGTTTTAGCTCTGAGGTATGAGCAGTTGATATCTGGAGATGGATAATCTAGATATCCAGAGATGGATGCCTTCTCTTGTACTCCCAAAGGCATTTTTCAGTCAAAAGGTTTGAAGGAAGTGCCATTCAACTGCAGTTTGACAGAGTTTTCTCTGTTCTTGTTTGGTTTGCTTTCTTCCTGTTTGATTTCATTCCTGAATTAATCCAACCATCTGTGCATATTGTTGGACACAAATGTAGGACTCACACTCACATGGTTGGCATTCAGTTATTTACTGGAGTGACATGCATGGTTCTGTACACAAAAAGGCAGTGAGAAAGCAGCAACAGTAACCAAAGCATTGGGTGAAAAGCAGAGACCAAAAACAGGCAGGGGATTTCAAAAAACATGATAAGGTAGTCAGAACACAAAAAAGCTCAGAGGACAGATGGCGGTGGAAGCCGTGTGGGATCCGGCTCTTCTTTGGACAGACATTTTCTATCCTCGAGCCTGCCCACATGTCACCTTGTGTATGATTGACTGTACTCTATTTTTGTCTGTATTCCATTGTGCAATTCACAACATTAAATTGTTACTTTTTGGCTTATCCATTGTCCGTTCATTAACGCCCCCTGTTGTGGGTCCATGTCACTACACCTTCCCAACAGGATTTCTTGGCCAGCATCATGGATCCCGAGGGGCGTCAACCATCGCTTGAACAGCCAATGGAAGAGCAGGGTGAACAGGCATCAGCGGGAGGCGTGTTAGGTGAGCTGCAGCAAATCTTAACCGCTTTCACTGCTCGGTTGGACTTAGTCACTGAGCAGAATGTTATTCTCAATAGGAGGATGGAGGCTCTCACCGCCCAGGTGGAAGTGCAAGCTCAGGGCGCTGCTGCAGCACCTCCTCCTGCTGACCGGAGGCCTGAAACAGACATTCCGCTGGTCGTTCAACGACCCCCCCCCACCATCCCCTGAAGCTTACATAAGCCCTCCGGAGCTGTACGGAGGCTGTGTCGAGACGTGCGCGGAGTTCTTAATGCAGTGCTTTCTCGTCTTTTTACAGCGTCCCGTCATGTACGAGTCAGACGCCAGCCGGGTGGCTTACGTAATAAATTTGCTTCGAGGAGAGGCACGTCGCTCTGGGAGCAGAATTCACGGCTCCTAACGACGTATACTGGGTTTGTGAGGGAGTTCAAACAGGTTTTTGATCACCCCCATAGAGGCGAATCTGCATCTAACTTGCTGCTGTCAATCAGACAGGGGCGTCGGAGTGCAGCGGAGTACGCAGTCGACTTCCGCATCACGGCAGCGAGATCCGGCTGGAACAACGTTGCGCTCCGCGCCGCCTTCGTAAATGGACTGTCTCCGGTCCTGAAGGAGCATTTACTGGCTAAGGACGAACCGCGGGATTTTGATGGGCTTGTTGATCTGGTTATACGATTAGATAACCGATTAGAGGAACACCGTTGGGAGCAGGGCGGGGGGCGTGGCCGGGCACGAGCCGTCCCTCTTCCTTCCGGGTCCGACAGGGTGCCGCCTTCCCCACGCTCCACAGCCCGTGACTCCCGTGTGGCAACAGCTTCCCCTGCTGATGAAGCTATGGACACAAGCAGGGCCAAAGTTAAATCAAATAACAGACAATGGAGGCTGGCCTGCGGGGAGTGTTTTTTCTGTGGCTCGAGTGAGCATCTACAGAGGAACTGCCCCAAGCGGTTAAACGACAACGCCCGCCCTTAGAAACTGGGCTAAGGGTGGGCCATAACACGCACGCGGGGAAACCCCGTGAATCAGCACGCATCCCAGTTACGATCCTGAGCGGGGATCTGACCCTTCACGCCCCAGCACTGGTAGACACGGGGTCGGAAGGGAATCTGCTGGATAGCAGATGGGCAAGGGAGGTCGGGCTCCCTCTAGTGGCTCTACCTTCACCTTTGAAGGTACAGGCACTAGATGGCACCCTTCTTTCACTAATCACACACCAGACACAGCCGGTGACATTGGTGGTGTCTGGTAATCACAGGGAGGAGATGGTGATTTACGTGACACCTTCTACCTCCCATGTGATTTTGGGTTATCCATGGATGATAAAGCACAATCCCCGGATTGATTGGCCATCTGGGGTTGTGGCTCAGTGGAGTGAAACCTGCCACCGGGAATGCCTCGGATCCTCGGTTCCGCCTGGTGTGACGGCTAGTGAGGAGGTCAAGATTCCCCCCAATCTGACGGCGGTGCCGGAGGAGTACCATGATCTTGCTGAAGTCTTCAGCAAAGATCTGGCACTCACTCTTCCCCCGCACCTACCGTACGATTGTGCCATTGATTTGATCCCGGGCGTTGAGTACCCGTCCAGCAGGCTGTACAACCTCTCATGTCCTGAGCTCGAATCAATGGAGACCTACATCCGGGACTCATTAGCTGCCGGGCTGATCTGGAACTCCACCTCCCCGATGGGTGCAGGTTTCTTTTTTGTGGGCAAGAAAGATGGCGGACTCCGTCCATGCATTGATTACAGAGGACTGAACGAGATCACGGTTCGCAATCGATACCCTTTGCCTCTGTTGGATTCAGTGTTCACGCACCTGCGTGGAGCCCCTATCTTCACGAAATTGGATCTTAGGAATGTGTACCACCTGGTTCGGATCCAGAAGGGAGACGAGTGGAAGACGGCATTTAACACCCCGTTAGGCCACTTTGAGTACCTGGTCATGCCGTTCGGCCTCACCAATGTGCCAGCGACGTTCCAAGCTTTGGTAAATGACGTCTTGCGGGACATCCTGCATTGGTTTGTCCTCGTATATCTAGATGATATACTCATCTTCTCCCCGGACCCTGAGACCCATGTCCAGTATGTACGTCAGGTCCTGCAGCGGTTATTGGAGAACCGGCTGTTTGTGAAGGGCGAGAAGTGCGACTTCCACCGTACTTCTTTGTCCTTCCTAGGGTTTATTATCTCCTCCAACTCCGTTGCCCCTGATCCGGCCAAGGTTGCGGCAGTGAGAGATTGGCCCCAACCAACAAACCGTAGGAAACTACAGCAGTTCCTCGGTTTTGCTAATTTTTACCGGAGGTTCATCAAAGGCTACAGTCAGGTAGTTAGCCCCCTGACAGCCCTGACCTCCACAAAAGTCCCCTTCACCTGGTCGGATCAGTGCGAAGCCGCATTTAGGGAGTTGAAATGCCGGTTTTCGACTGCGCCAGTTCTGGTGCAGCCCGATCCAAAATGCCAGTTTATAGTCGAAGTGGATGCCTCTGACTCAGGGATAGGAGCCGTGCTATCCCAGAGCGGGGAGTCCGACAAGGTTCTCCACCCATGTGCCTACTTTTCCCGCAGGTTGACCCCGGCTGAAAGGAACTATGACGTCGGCAATCGGGAACTTCTCGCGGTGAAGGAGGCTCTGGAGGAGTGGAGACACCTGTTGGAGGGAGCTGCGGTACCATTCACGTTTTTCATTGGACCATCGGAACCTGGAGCACATCCGGACCGCCAAGCGTCTGAATCCCAGGCAAGCCCGCTGGTCACTGTTCTTCGGGCATTTTGACTTTCAGATCACATACCACCCCGGGACGAAGAACCAACGGTCTGACACCCCGTCCCGGGTGCACAAGGAGGAAGTCAGGACCGAGCTGTCAGACCCAACGGGAACCATCATCCCCGAGTCCACTGTCGTGGCCACCCTTACCTGGGACATGGAGTAGACCGTCCGGGAGGCCCTGACACGGAACCCGGACCCGGGGACTGGACCCAAGAACAAGATGTATGTCCCACCAGAGGCCAGGGCTGCAGTCCTTGACTTCTGTCACGGTTCTAAACTCTCCTGCCACCCAGGGGTGCGAAGAACCGTGGCAGTGGTCCGGCAGCGCTTCTGGTGGGCGTCTCTGGAAGCTGACATCCGGGAGTACGTCCAGGCCTGCACCACCTGCACCAGGGGCAAGGCCGATCATCACAAGACCCAAGGCCTACTCCAGCCTCTGCCCATGCCTCATCGCCCCTGGTCTCACATCGGCCTGGACTTTCTCATGGGCCTCCCGCCGTCCCAGGGCATGACTGCCATCCTCACGATAGTTGACCGGTTCTCCAAGGTGGCCCACTTCGTGGCCCTCCCAAAGCTCCCGACGGCCCAGGAGACTGCAGACCTCCTGGTCCACCATGTCGTGCGTCTCCATGGGATTCCATCGGACATTGTCTCGGATTGTGGTCCTCAGTTCTCCTCCCAGGTCTGGAGGAGCTTCTGCAGGGAACTGGGGGCCACCGTAAGTCTCTCGTCTGGGTACCACCCCCAGACGAACGTGCAGGCAGAGCGGACGAACCAGGAACTGGAGCAGGCCCTCCGCCTGGCCTGGATTGAGTACGCTCATAATAGCCAAGTTTCATCTGCCACTGGCCTCTCCGCGTTTGAGGTGTGTTTTTGGGTACCAGCCTCCATTGTTTCCGCTAGTGGAGGGAGAGGTCGGGGTGCCCTCGGTCCAGGCCCATCTGAGGAAGTGCCGTCGGGTTGTGGCGTACCGCCCGCTCTGCCCTGCTCAGAGCCCGGACGAGGGCTAAGGCCCATGCAGACCGCCGGTGTTCCCCGGCCCCTGCATACCAGCCCGGGCAGGAGGTTTGGCTATCCACAAAGGACATCCCCCTGCAGGTGGAATCCCAGAAGCTAAAGAACAGGATCATTGGACCATTTACCATACTCAAAGTCCTCAGTCCGGGCGCAGTGAAGCTGAAGCTGCCAGCTTCACTGCGGATACACCCCGTTTTTCATGTGTCAAGACTCAAGCCCTGCCATATCTCACCACTGTGTGCCCCTGGACCGGCGCCGCCTCCTGCCTGGATCATCGACGGGGAGCCCGCGTGGACAGTACGCCGGCTCCTGGACGTCCATCGAAAGGGCCGGGGGTTCCAGTATCTGGTGGACTGGGAGGGTTATGGACCCGAAGAGCGCTCCTGGGTGAAGAGGAGCTTCATCCTGGACCCGGCCCTCCTGGCCGACTTCTACACCCGTCACCCGGACAAGCCTGGTCGGGCACCAGGAGGCGCCCATTGGGGGGGGGATCCTGTTGTGTTGGCCGCTGAAGAGGAGGTACTGCTGGCCCACCACCACAAGATGGAGCCCTGCTTAAAGTGCGGGCTTCAAGCACGAGAGGGCGTCGGAGCGACCGGGAGTGACAGCTGTCACTCATCATCCGTACCAGCTGTCACTCATCCACTACTCAACACCATCACCATAAAGGCCAGACTGCACCTCCACATCCCCGCCAAGAAATCAGCCACCAATCGAGGTAACCTTCTCTGCGATTTATATTGAGATTTAAAACATTGTTCTGTGTGCAGCCGTGTTCCTGCGGGCTCTGTCGGAGGCTGGATTGGCAGACAGTGAGAGGGCGACATTCTTCGCCTCTCACTCCATCCAGGAAAAAGACCAACAGGAGCTGCATGGGTGAAATTGTTTCTGGAGGTGGAGATTCTCCCTCCCGGAGGAACTACTTAAGGGCCGATTACTGGGTGTGTCTTCACACACCCACCATTAACTGTTTCTGTTTCTGCCAGCAGTACCTGGTCTGACAGCTGGAGATGGTGGCCACCTGGGACTCAGGACTTGGCAGCTCCGGTGTTCTTCAGATCCGCTGGCGGTGGAAGCTGTGTGGGATCTGACTCTTCTTTGGACAGACGTCTTCTATCCTCGAGCCTGCCCACATGTCACCTTGTGTATGATTGACTGTACTCCTCTATTTTGTCTGTATTCTGTTGTGCAATTCACAACATTAAATTGTTACTTTTTGGCTTATCCATTGTCCGTTCATTAACGCCCCCTGTTGTGGGTCCGTTTCACTACACCTTCCCAACATTAAGACCATAGAAATAACAGTCTGACAGTACCCCTCTCAACAGCCAACACTCGATGGCAGCAGCAGGATGTGCTGGGTGAAAGGTCCGGATAAGGTTATGGTCAAGAACAAAAGAGGCTGGCTGGAGGTAGGTCGTGGGAGGCAGCAGTGGCACCGGACACATCTGGAGACAAAAAGGCACAGGTAAGTATTGGCTCAGGCAAGTATTAGCTTTGGTAGACAGCAAGCAAAGAGAGAGTTATACTAATGACATTCACTGAATACTCTGGTGCTGGAGTCATGGCAGGGCGGGGTCTTATACCCCCACAGATTGAGAGAGACATCAGGTGTGCCCACTTAGCCGCAGAACTCAGCCACGCCCCCATCACCACCCACCAGCTCTGCACAGAGAAAACACAAAGGGAGGAGCAAACAGGCACAGACAACAAACCCTAACATATAAACCCAGAGAAATATATCACAAGAGTTTTAGGCACAATATACGAAGAGTTTAATGCTGTTGTCCGTGTGGAGCCTGATCAGAGGCGTTTAAAATGCATTTCTCCTGTTGTGAACATTTACCTATAATGCACTGCGCACACATAATGTGTCCACACTAAAACCTTCAAAATGAGTGCATTACTTTAAAACTAAAACATATATCTGATATTTTCACCTTATAAAATTTCAGACGTGATGTTAATTTAAATAACTTGTCCAAAATAGTTTGGTTAAAATTCTAACCATAAGTTAAAAGTCTATGCCTCTGGATGACTTGGGTGCTATTGCCAGCGAATTAGTATGGGGTCAAAAGAAATGAGTTTTTTTCTTTTCTATGACGAGTTCTCCTTTGCCTGCAGAGGATAGAGCGGTTTATTCTGGAACCTGCTCTTCTCTGTTTGTAGAGGCTAGAACTGCGCATCTACTACAAAAAACTACTACATCTGCAAAAATGTTAGCGGCCTAAAAATTATCGGACCAAACCTTATTGGAAGATAACACTATGTAACACAATTTTTTTTCCTGGCTTCTAAGTGTTATATTTCAACTGCTTATGTGTAAAGTCTATGGAAAAATTACTACATTCAGCACAAACTTTGATTTTTTTTTAACATTCTAGAAAGTTCTAAAAGTTTCTTGAAATTTCTAGATAATTCTGGAAACTTCTAGAAAATTCTGGACAGTTCTAGCAGTTAAAGAATATTAACTAAATAAAATAATAAAAATTTGTTACATAGTGAAATTAGTCGAATGATGGTTTTCAAAGTTATCTGAAAAGCTAATCCGATAAAGAAATCATTATCTTCAATAATTAATGGATTAGTGGAACTGTGCCCACCACTTTGTACGTGGAATTCTTTCCCATTCTTGCTTGATGTACGACTTCAGTTGTTCAACAGTCCGGGGTCTCCATTCTCAAATTTTGCGCTACATAATGTGCCACACATTTTAAATGGGCAACAGGTCTGGACTTCAGGCAGGCCAGTCTAGTACCCACACTCTTTTACTATGAAGCCATGCTGTTGTAACATGTGCAGAATGTGGCTTTGCATTGTCTTGCTGAATTAAGCATGGACATCCCTGAAAAAGACATTGCTTGGATGGTAGCATGTGTTGCTCCAAAACCTGGATGTACCTTTCAGCATTGATGGTGCCATCACAGATGTGTAGGTTGCCCATGCCATGGGCACTAACACACCCCATACCATCACAGATGCTGGCTTTTGAACTTTGCACTGGTAACAATCTGGATGGTCATTTTCCTCTTTTGTCTGGAGGACACAACGTCCATGATTTCCAAAATCAGTTTGAAATGTGGACTCATCAGACCACAGCACACTTTTCCACTTTGCGTCTGTCCACTTCAAATGAGCTCAGGCCCAGAGAAGGTGGTGGCGTTTCTGGATGTTGTTGATGTATGGCTTTTCAATTTGCATGGTGTAGTTTCAACTTGCACTTGTAGATATAGCGACGAACTGTGTTAACTGAGAATGGTTTTCTAAAGTGTTCCTGAGCCCATGTGGTAAGATCCTTTACACAATGATGTCAGTTTTTAATGCAGTGCCGCCTGAGGGATCGAAGGTTACAGGCATTCAATGTTGGTTTTCGGCCTTGCCGCTTATGTGTAGAAAGATCTCCAGATTCTCTGAATCTTCTGATTATATTATGGACTGTAGATGATAGAATCCGTAATGCAATTGAACGTTGAGAAACATTGTTCTTAAACTGTTGACTATTTTTTCATGCAGTTGTTCACAAAGTGGTGATCCTCGCCCCATCTTTGCTTTGTGAACAGCTGAGACTTTTGGGGATGCTCCTTTTATAACCAATCACAACACTCTCCTGTTTCCAATTAGGTGTTCATCAACTTTCCCAGTCTTTTGTTGCCCCGCCCCAACTTTTTTGAAATGTGTTGCAGGCATCCATTTCAAATGAGCAAATATTTAAACAAAAACAACAAAGTCTATCAGTTTGAGCATTAAATTTCTTGTCTTTGTGGTGTATTCAATTGAATGTAGGTTAAAGAGGATTTCCAAATCATTGTATTCTGTTTTTATATATGTTTTACACAATGTCCCAACTGCAATGGAATTGGGGTTGTACACAAGGACAGTGTAATAGTGGTTAGATGAGCAGTTGGAATGACAAATGCATTCAAGGTGGAGGTGGGATTACATTAAGGAATGGCTTTGAGCCTTTACTTGCTTGCATTGATGATGGACAGGTTGATACTCTCCATGGACTATGGTGTTTGCAGATGACATTGTGATCTGTAGTGAGAGTTGAGCACAGGTTGAAATGAGCCTGGGGTGGTGGAAATACGGTCTGAGTGCATATGTGAAAGAGAGGGAGCCCAGATGGGTGAATTTAAATATTTAAAGTCAACTGTCCAAAGAAAGGAGAGTGTGGTAGAAAGGTGAAGAAGAGAGTGCATACAGGGTTGGAGAACAATAGCTGCAAAAGTGAAGGGAAAACTTGACAAGACGTTAGTGAGACTAGGCATTTTGTCTCGCTTAGACATGGCACTAACAATAAGACAGGACGCAGAGCTGAAGATACTGTGATGTTCTTTGTGAATGACAAGACTGGACAGGATTAAGAATGAACATATTAGAGGGATGTCGCAGGTTAGATGGTTTGACAACAAAATCATACAAACAAGACTGGAATGGGAAAAGAGGAGGGACCCAGGGTAAATATGGAGAAGGATGCTGATGATGGAACCACCAGGCAGGAGGTGAAGAGGGGGGCCAAAGAGGAGGCTTATGGGTGTGTGTAGTTGTGGACATGCAGGTGGTGCTGTGACAGAGGATGATTTAGCAAAGAGGGTGCCATGGAAATGGTTGGTCTGCTGTGGTAACCACTAATGGTAGCAGCCAAGAGAAGAAGACCATGATGTGTACACACCTTGAGCTGACGTTGTCCATTTTATTCATTTTGCCAAAGCCAATCTGATGCAGGCAGAAAGGCCATGAGCCATGTCCTGCATCCAATCTACTGTTGAAGTCTTGTGGTAGAATAACTTGTCCCTTCGGTTGGAAGAGGACTGTTTCCCTCCACTAAAATAGGTCTGCCTTTCTCATTAAGTGCTAGTGTCTGCTTGTCATTTTCCTGGTGTCATTCATCTAAATGGACTGCACTGATATTGCACTTTACGTTGATGTCTCACATTAACCCCTTCACATACTCACACCAATGATAGGGTGCTGCCATGCAAGGCAATGACCATCTAATTTTAGAATAAAAATAAACATGTCCAGCCTGATACAGGAAAGGGTTTTTACAACCCCAGTTCCAGTGAAGTTGGAATGTTGTGTAAAAAGTAAATAAAAACAGAATACAATGATTTGCAAATCCTCTTCAACCTATATTCAATTGAATACACCACAAAGACAAGATATTTACTGTTCAAACTGATAGACTTTTGTTGTGAAAGTGTAGAAACACGGACCCACAACAGGGGGCGCAAATGAACGGACAATGGAGAAGGTAAATAACAAGTTTTACTGTTGTGAAACGAGCACAACCAATACAACAATCAACAATTTGGGATTAAGCCGAATTCTGCTGGTGTCGTGTGGGCAGGCTCGAAGGTAGGAGACGTCCGTCCGAGTCGAACCGGAACCACCCAGATCTCCTCTGCCACCGAACCCTGGAAATACTGGAACCGCCAAGTCCCGAAGTCCCAGGTGGCCACTGCCTCCGCTCGTCGGATCCGGTACTGCTGGCAAGAGAGAGCAACAAACATACAGGTGTGGATGCGGCTGCACCCAGTAACACGGAGAGGGAAGAAGCCGCCTCCACCTCTCGTCACGTTAAAACAGGAAGGTGAGTACTTATCCAAGCAATTGGCTTTCGGTAGTCAGCTGTCCTGAAAGGTTTAACACATATTATCAAATATACAGAATATGCTGCAGAGTAGTTTACCTCTATCTCAAGGCGATATCTCGGCACTGAGGTGGAGACGCCGTCCTCCTGATATACCTCGGTGCTGAGTAGAACAGCTGTGTCTGGTGATGGGTGACAGCTGTCACCCAGGCTACTCCCATGATGCGGCAGCGCCCTCTGGTGCCTGGAGCCCGCACTCCAGGCAGGGCGCCCTCTGTTGGTGGTGGGCCAGCAGTACCTCCTCTTCAGCGGCCCACACAACAGACTTTATTGTGAACAGGTACATTTTCTCCAGCTGGGACGTCCAGAACCACAGATCTCCACAGCTGCTCCACATGCTGTGACATGCCCACCTCTTCCACAATTTCTCATATAGTCACACGACTGAAAAGCCACTGAAAGCCGTCTGAATCTTCCAAATGGTGGAAGAGGTGGGCATCATTTTTCGGAGTCCAGCATGTCCTGTGAGACTTCAACACGGAGCCATCTTCATGAATTTCGCTGCAACTCTTTTCATGGCCAAATCTTCTGTCAATGGAATGTGCCGAAAAAGTGCTGATGTCCACCTCTTCTACAATTTCTCGGCTAGTCACACGACGGTCCCACATCACCACAGCATTCACTTTGGAAATGATCTGGTCATTTTAGCATGTTTATGGCCGACCGGAGCGTGGCTCAGTCTCCACCGTTGTGCGGCCGTCTTTAAACTGGTTGTACCGCTCCTTAATCTGTGTGATGCCCATAGAATCGTCACCGAAAGCCGTCTGAATAATCCGAATGGTTTCCATCTGGCTGTCGTCCAGTTTCTGGCAAAATTTCATGCAGTCGCGCTGCCTCAGTCGTTCCGCCATTTTCCTTGCAAAGAAATCCGACGAGAGACTCCACCATCCGCACACAAAGGCTGCTTACCAGCAAATGACGCAGTCAACAGGCGTGAAAAAATTCACGCATGCGCACGAAGGTTTCAAGGTTGGCTCATGCAAGCACACGTGATTCAAATCCATCAGTTTTTTGCAAAAAATAAAAAGGTCGGATACGTTTCTAACAGACCTCGTATGTACTCCCAAAATGATTTATCTTTTTGTCTATGAATTATTCAACTATGGAAATTAATTATAGCACCAGTGATTTTTTTTTTTTTTTTGTCAACATATTTCTTTTCTTTTTTTTTTTCTATTTTGTCTGCTCTCTGACTACTGTTCACCTTCATGTGCACACCTTGGAAGTCAAGTCCTTCAAAGAGGTATAGAACTTTTTTTTTTTCTGTCTTTTGGCTGGTCCTGTTTTGGGTTTCTACAACAGAAAAAAATCCATCTCCACCTCACACAGATTCTTTTTGGAAGTCTGGTGGAATATGCCAGGGGTGAGAATGGCATAATATCTGTATCATCTGTAAACATGTGTAGAGCATTTAAATGAACAGAATATTTAATTAAATGTTAAATTTAATTAAATACCTTGAAAGGGGCACCACCCTCAATAAAAGTGTGAAAGTATTAAAATTGATCAGTGTAAATCTGAGAGTCATAAATTCTGAATATGATTAATCAAACATCCATCTTCAACTGGACACAAGACAAACAACTGGCATAATTTTAACATTTATTTGCATCTTTACAGGCAATACATGTGACTGACATTTTGTGAATATAGGTAAGGATTCATAGTTTTATTACTGAGGTGATATGAGATGTGAGGATAAGAATAAACTCATTAAAAGCTTGCTAACGAGTCGTTCATTGGATTCAGGTGTGTTGGAGCAGGGAGACAGGTAAGAGTGTCAGGAAGGTAGAGCTTGAGGAACGAACTTGGTCACCCCTTGAGTTAAGGTATGGTGGTTGTTTTACTTGTCTTTAAGTGTGACAAGAGTCTTTTTGAGAGTTGGAGTTCAGCTCAGGTCTTCAATGATGTTGTGTCTTGGTACATGGCTGAGCGCTTCCTCCTCCTCAATGACTTGTTTGGTGCTTGAAGTGTTCTTTCCATCAAAACTGATGTCATGTTTTGTCTTCAACAGGGTCAGGCCATCCGTGCTTCAAAGAGGCACTTGCCTATGGAGTGGCCATAGATGGCTTCAGTGGCATTGAGAAAGCACCGCCTGTCATTTCTTCATCAAGGGCTTGGATTTCAGCAGCCTTGTTGATCCAATCCTGATTTTTCAGCTTGTGAGTTGTGCTTTGCAAAGTTGCTTTGCTTTGCTGAAGTCAAGATCAACAAACAGGTCAGATGTTTCTGGAGGAAAAGGAAACCCTTCACTTTTGGTAGATAAGTCGTTGGAGGACATGACGTCGTTGTTGTCATTAAACCAGTCCTCATTTTTACTTTTCTGGTGTCCATGTGTTTCTTGGCAAGCCATTTTTATGACTGCCTTGAGCTCCTCCCAATGTTTGGGAGCTGGAATGGAGTACTTCAGGGGAGTGCTTTTATCAGGTAATGTTGAAACTCTGCTTTTCTTTCTGGGAGTTCAAGTTTGATGATATTGAACCTTTCGACAGCTTTGCAGTGTCTAGGCCTCCTCTTGGGGTGAATGTTCACACGGATCCTGGAGCAGATCATATGATCTGTCCAACAGTCATTTGTGCCAGTCATTGTTTGGGTGGACAGGACATCTTTCTGAGTGTGCTTTTAGAAGATGATGTCGTGGAGCAAGTGCCAGTGCTTTGAGCAAGGGTCTTGACAGGAGACTTTGAACTTTTGATTTTGCCTGAATGGGTGTTGTGATGATAAGATAATGTTTGGCACACTTCGTGAGAAGCAGGGTACCATTGACGTTGCGCTTGTCTCCTGATGCATCTGTTCCAGAATCGGTCGTCCTTTCCGACCAGGGAATTTAAGTCACCGAGTAGGATGAACTTGTCATATGCTGGAATTGCACATAGAATGGTGTACAAGGTTTCCTTCTCTTTCATATTTGGTGTTGAGTGTAGGGGCATAAGCACTGATGATGGCTTTCACTTGCAAATTGGAGTGTCAAACAAAGCTTGGGACTCCAGAGAGGGCAATTGCATCTCCTCCTCTCTCCTCTGTCTCTGCTCCAACCTTCAAAGTCCATACTTCACCAGACTGTGAATTCTTCAAACTATATTGGATTAACCATGGAATTGATCAGCTAGTCTCTGAATGCTATTGACACCATTTTTTTCAACAAGGAAATCAGGGCTGGGGGACCCTGCTTGCCCAAATGGAACCTACAATAGACAATAATTAAAAATTAATAATTAATTAAACAACTGCAAATTATACAGCCAAGGGCATCTTAGCATTGCATTATATTTACAATTCTACACAAAGAAAATCACCATGGAAAACCATACTTGACGAATGTTTTAAAGATTGCTGCAGCTATTTTATTTATGTATTTATTTTAATACAGCAACAGCAATCATGGATATATATGCAGTGTTTTCATCACAATGATTTTATTGAAACAGAGTGATTTTATTCAAACAATAAGGCCCCCGGCACACCTAGCAAGAATGTGGAGGAGCCATTCCGACATGGCAAATATTGCCATTATCCGACGCAGTTGGGAGGAAAAGGGGCGTGGCCAGTTGTGGTCCAAACGCATCTGGACTGCCTTGTCCACCACCTGCACGATGGCATCTGAAGCTATGTAGACAGCAGGTAGATGACACAGATAGCTGTCAACTTCATAGGACAAAAATTAAGGAAATTAGAGCTAATTAATTGATCCCTAAGTAGGCTCATTGATGACTTGACATTGTATATATTTCAACAAACAATACACCATTTTTAAAGCTTAAGAAATATAGCTTTATCTAATATAGCTTTATATATATATATATATATATATATATATATATATATATATATATACAAGGTCTATTAGAAAACTATCCGACCTTATTATTTTTTTCAAAAACCATATGGATTTGAATCACGTGTGATTACATCAGACATGCTTGAACCCTCGTGGGCATGCGAGAGTTTTTTTCACGCCTGTCGGTTACGTCATTCGCGTGGGCAGTCTTTGAGTGAGGAGTGGCCCACCCTCTCGTCGATTTTTTCATTGTTTAGGAATGGCTCAGAGACTGCTGCTTTGTTTGATCAAAATTTTTTCAAACTGTAAGGCACAACTGAAGTGGACACCATTCAATAATTCAGCTGGTTTTCTGTAAAAATTTTAACGGCTGATGAGAGATTTTGGTCTGGAGTGTCGCCGTAAGGACGGCCCACGGCGCCTGACGGCGATCTGTGCTTCGAGGCGGCAGCATCTCGCCGTTTTCAAGTTGAAAACTTCCACATTTCAGGCTCTGTTGACCCAGTAAGTCGTCAGAGAACAGAGAACTTTCAGAAGAAGTCGGCAATGAGGAGTTTTATTCGGACATTCCATTGTTAACGGACATTTTGTAATGAAAGAACGTGCGGGGCAGAGTCGCATGTTGGGCCGGACCCGACCGCGGGGGGTCGCGGCAGGAAAAACACCTCCGTTGGAAACCTTAATGGGCAAGTTGGAACATGCCCAAGCTGTTAAACAATTTCTCAGTTACTCACTTGTTGAAAGCCATCAAAAGCCGCCTGAATTTTACAAATGGTTTCAACACGGAGGTGTTTTTCCTGTCGCGGCGCACACAGATTCGCCGAGTCATTTCCGTAATGACTCGGCGAATTTGCGCGCACGTCTTTCATTAAAAAATGTCCTTAAACAGTGGAATGTCAGCATAAAGTCCTCATGCCGGCCTCTTCTGAATCTTCTCTGTTCTCTCACGATGTCCTGGGTGAATTAAGCCTTAAATTAGGATGTTTTCAGGTCGAAACAGGCCGACGACGGCGCCTGGAAGTGCTGCACGACGTCCCGCTCCGTGGGAAGTCCTTACACCGACAGAAACAAAAACTGAGTCATATTTTCATTCCTTTTTATATTACTTTATATTGCTATATATATACTCAACAAAAATATAAACGCAACACTTTTGGTTTTGCTCCCATTTTGTATGAGATGAACTCAAAGACCTAAAACTTTTTCACATTATTTATGTCGCCCATGGGAAGGAATGGATAAATATCTGTACTGTAAGGTCTATTGTAAGGATATAACAGCCCATTCAGATTTGCAGCGCACGGAGCGCACAGTGCTTCAGCTGCTTCTCCGTGCTGCACAGTAACAGGTCATTGTGCATGTCAGGCTCGGAGCCAGATGGATCTCACGCTGTTCACATTCACTGTATGATAATTATGAATTATTATTATGATGAAGTGTGCCACATACAGTTCAACAGTTCCTTTGCACTCTGGAAGGGTGGGGATTATTATATGTGGCACTGCGGGTCATACCGGCAGACATACTGTGCCAGATCTATCTCGAGATTCCCTCGTATGCGCTCAAATCATTTCAGATCCCGTTTAGCCACCATCGGAATATGTAAATTGCGGTTATACAATCCTCAGATAACACATGGATCGCTGTCGAATACGTGTCCCATCTCGATGGTACCCGGAGAATTATGAACACTCACACTCGGGGCCGCTGGCAGATTTTGACCAACTGTGTTGGCTTGCCTGTCAGAACGTTTTGGAACTGAAATCCGACACCTTTCGGATGTGTGCCAATTCATAAGTCCAACACCACTTTGCATGATTCCATCTATATGTGATGGAGGTATGAGGGTTTATTTCATGACAGAAGACATCCAACTGACACTACCACAGTAAGTGATGTTTTATAAATGCACTGTTTTGCAATGTATCAGTTCCCTTCCATGCATGTCCCAACAGGTGGTGTTACTGGACTACACATATTTTATTTTCTAAAAACCACTATCCATGGATTAAAAACGTTTTCCATATATTTCACTACTTTATGACCTAAAGACTTTGGTAAACCCATTCATAACACCAAGACAGGTCAGCCACATGAATAATGGTATATATTCACTGTAGATTTAAAGAGTTTCTAAAAACTTATTTTATAGTTTTTTTTAGGGCCAAATTATATCTTTCACACAGTATTCTACACAAATATGTCACATTATAAAAACTGAGATTCTTCTGACCATCTTGATATGCAACACATGGCCATTTGCCTGTTGAGGTTTCAAATCCCACAAAATCTCACAAAACTTCTGAGAGTTCACCGCTCTGCGAGATGTCATTAACACTGAGAACTGCATTGAGTCAGTCTGATAAGGCTGCAATTTAACCGCTGCACACAAACAACAGCATTAACAATGTAACATAAAACTCTTTGTATATTGTGGCTAAAACACACGGGAATATATTATCTAGGTTTTTAGACATTGTTATTGTGTTTGTTTTATGTAAACATTCGAGAATCTCAGGTTGTTTCTCTGTCATTTTCAATGGGAATCACTGTGAGCTGCAATCGCTTAGCTGTTTATGTCATTCTGGGGAAAGTGAAGTTTGCTCTATAACGCCCTGCTTATTGTCCTTTACAACACTGTTTGTCCTGTTTGTTCCAGAGTAATATATATAAAATGTCTCAAATTCGGTTTGCATTTATGAAGATCCATGCAGGTTAAACGTAGCTAGCACACACAGAATATTTGGAATATTTGGAACATTTGTTTTAGCAATTTTTCAGGATCTAATGCGTGCAGTCTCTTTTTAATGTGATGAAAATCATAACAAATTACATTTTGGTTGTATAATTCTCATTTGCATTTGATGTCATGTGGTTTCTCTCTGTTGTTTAGACTGCACCAACTCTCTGACGTGCAAGTTATTATGGGATATCTCAATAGGGCAAATATACTACATGCAAATAGGTTAAAAGGGGAATTCCTGAGTGTATGGCAACATGACCTTGTGCGCCGGTGTCCTTGGACCCCAGACTGCTAAAAAGTGATAGCAGTATGATTTTACCAGAAATACTGTGAAATAGAAATAAGATCTGGAAATATGTCCTCCAGACATGACACAGAAAAGAAAGAGCTTCTTTTGAAGCTCTTGCCTTGTGATTTTTTTCAGAAAAAAATAGAATATCATTTTAAAGTTATATGTAGACGAGGCTATGATGCTGGTATCATTGTTAAATGTACCCCAGTGGGATGAATGCATTAAAGTACAAGCAGCCCATTTGGATTCATGTGTCTTAAATGAAAAACAGCATCTGGATAATGTGTTGTGAAACGATAAGATGAGAGGGCTTTTGTGTTTCTTTTCTTTCTTTTTTTTGTGACATAGTGCACCAATCAATTAAGTAGATAAGATGCAAATGATTACTCTTGTGGAGTGGCAACTTAATAGCAACATAGATTTCTGGCAATTATGCTAATTACTTCATTTAATTTACAATGGCTAGTTGCAGACGGTGCATTACCATAATTTCTAACCAACAGGAACATTTGACAGGGTGAGTGAAGTGTGTTCTGAGTTATTCTCCCTAAAACTTGAGGGAAATGAACAACGCACATGAAGCGTGCATTTACCTCCATTTGTAGAAATCATGTTGCAGCTGTAAAGCCAGCAGACAATGAAGACATGAGGAAAACATTGACAACTATAAACTCAAACAAATGGTCAATCAGTTCTTCTGTCAGTAAGTATTACACAAACACTACATCATATTACTTCTGCAGAGATGAGGTATGCTTCAAACCAGGCTTATGTGGACCATCACTATAACTCAGTTAGTATAACATCAACAGTTGCGGTCAGAGGTTTACTCGGGATAATTCAGGGGTCTCCAGTGACCTCACCTCCACCTGCCTCTCTTATCCCGCTACGTCCGTTGATTTGAAAGAAGGTATTAACCAGCTATTTGAATTTGAACACAATTACTCTGAGGGCTAGACCACCACCCAGAGATTTATTAAACAGAATTTAAATGTCACAGAATTTGACAGAATCTGAGGGTCCCAGGAGCTGCAAGCTTCCAAACCAGCTGTCTGGTGTCCAAGCAAGCTGACAGCAAGGAGGAACCCCGAACAGTGGGCTGGGCTTGTATTATATACCGTATGCTAATACAATGCTTTTATGCTAATCTTGGGCGTTGTCCTTCATCTGAGTGGTCTTGATCCCTCTATTTCGTGGCATGGTCCTGCCTGCACGCGCCATGAAGTCTTCTTTCTTCTTCTTTTCTCCTAAAGTGACACCTGTTTTTGAACTGAAAAGAAATTGTTTTTGGACAACAACAGCTAACGGTAGAACTATCAGCAAGTCACATCACGCGGCCCTACCACAAAACTATTTGTACATCTCAAAATTACGGAACCTTCTGACAAACAGGACTAATCATACCCATGCATCAAGTTAAATCTCCTTCTCTGACGATTTGTGGTTAGCAGTGGCATACTGTTCCATATGCAGTTTGCAACATACAGATATTTCTCAATACCTCCTCAGGGCCTCTTCGAAACAGGGACACATCACATTTACAAGACTTTTGAAAATGATTATATAAGTAACATATCTTCATAACAGCTTGCTAAGAAACTAAACAAATATTTGAGCAAAAGCAAATCTCAGAACAAAAGCAAATGTAATCATAAACCTAACATACCTTTATTTTGGTTGACACAATACACAATTCAACAGCATTTAAACATATGACTCAAAAACTGTTTAGACATTTGGATATCGTGTGATTAAACTTAGCTATTGATTACATGTTATTGAGCACTAACATTTGTTAATCATCATGCGCATATGAATAATGTATCTTTCTATAGCAAGAAGCTCTATTAAAATGTAACTGATCACTTCAAAACATTTGAACACACTCAAATAACACAATATATTCTTAGCTCAATAAAGAATAAAACAATAAGCTGATTCTAAATAAAAAAAGAAGCACAAATGGTTAATGCATATCTTAAAACGCATTCAAATAAAACAATATATTCATGACTCAATCAATATATTCTTACCTCAGTAAAGAATAAAACAATATGCTGATTCTAAATAGAGAAAAAGCACAAATGGTTAATGCATATCTTAAAACACATTCAAATAAAACAATATATTCATGGCTCAATCAATATATTCTTAGCTCAATAAAGAATAAAACAATAAGCTGATTCTAAATAAAAAAAGAAGCACAAATGGTTAATGCATATCTTAAAACACATTCAAATAAAACAATATATTCATGGCTCAATCAATATATTCTTAGCTCAGTAAAGAATAAAACAATATGCTGATTCTAAATAGAGAAAAAGCACAAATGGTTAATGCATATCTTAAAACACATTCAAATAAACAATATATCCTTCAGTTTCCATGCACTCACCATGTTTATGTAACATGCCAATACTGGACTTTCAGTTATTTATTTGAGCTGTTCTCTATTCTGAGGCAGAATAATTGTGCAGCATACATCTGCAATTGGAAAAATAAAACATTTAGTCCACAGACCAAGCAGCTTTTTGGTACCACTTAGGGGGATGAAATGACAACTATAATCCAGCCTTAGTGTACCATGGCCTACACAGGAATGTATGATAGCCATCCCAGAGTGGTAGCTATAGCCAGGTTTGAAATCTGTGTGAGGGTCAATGAAGAATTAAACAGAGGTCAAAATTTAAAAATGCCACATATACAGTACCACGTTATATTCCTGATCATAACAATTCCAAAAAGATATAGTTTGCTTTGGCATTGGCACTTTGGTCGGTTGCAAGGTCATATATAATACCAGGGTACTTCTTGGGTGCAGTATAGAAGTTCAGAATCTCTGAGCAGAGATCGTCATCCATTATGAAGGTACAGAGTGAAGTGATTTTTGTGTTTTATCTCTCATATAATATACTTGTACATGCAGCTTCAATCAGTGAGTCAGGCAGCATAACATTAGCCTGTCCCAAGTGTTCACACTTTCATTATACCGCAGTGACTGGATTATTCTGATAATGGGTGTTAACACTGCAAGCGTGGGTGTGAACTTTGATCATTGCTTAGTTCATTTTGTCAAATACCTTTGACATAATCATTACTATAGTACAATGCAACATCAACATTAAATTATAAGTCACAATAATAATAATAATAATAATAATAATAATAATAATAATAATAATAATAATAATAATGGCTGTGCTGCACAAACAGCGTTTGTAGTGCCGACACCATACACCACAATTAGAATGTATAAATGACATGCACAGATGAACTGGTAATGTTTAATACTTATTTCGGTGCAGCATTTATTAGATCATTTATGATGATACAAGCAAAGCAATGCACAGCAGCGCAAAGCTCGCTCATGGTACAGGGCGTCCCAAACAGGAAGTGCCAAAGTTTGAGTCCACAGTGAAACAGGAAATGTAAAATGGCAAACACTTCCTGGATTGACAGATGAGATCTTGTGGAGTCTCGTGGGAACTCAGGGGTAAGTTCACACTGAAACAAGAAGTGCCAAAATTGGTGCCCACAGTGAAACAGAAAGTGTCAAATGTTGAACACTTCCTGGCATGGGTGGAGCAAGAGCGGAGGCCAGTAGGCATGTGGAAATTAACAGATACAAAAGTGCACAGTGCGAGTGCATCGATTCATTCAGTGTGAATCAATTTAATTGACGGGTTGCATCACTTGCTGCCTGCTTGCATCAGTTTTTTTCCGAAGTACACTGAATGCCCATGCACCATGGACCGTTTGGGACACTGGAGCGAACGTTGTTTTTGAGGGTTTTGATTGAGAAAATGATATTTCTCTACATTGATTGCAGACTGCAGCAGGTCCACTCGAAGCTTGAAGCAACGAAGCAGCGCTTCGACCCGCTGTTCGCTGGTTCTCTGCTTCACTGGTTTTCAGAAGGGGCAGGACCACTGGCGCCTATCAGGCTGGATGGTCAGGAATTTCTGGAAACAAATGCATGGCTCAAACAAACAGCTCTGGTCATAAAAGGGTTTACGGATTTGGATAGCAGAAGTTGGTACACGAATAGGCAGTCGAGAAACAGCGGCAGTACAAAAATCATCAGGCAAAAAGGCGTGGTCGAAGCAACATGCAGGAGGTCAGGAACACACAAGGAGGCAGGCAGGACTATAGAACGCAGGAACAGAGCTGGAATGAAGCCGAATAACTAACACATCAAGTGAGCTTATATAACCCCGGGTGATGATCAGCAAATCAGGAACAGGTGTGCATGGAAAGCACCAGAACAAGAATGTGACCAGAGAGAGGGAAACTCTCACCACCAAGAACGAAGAGGCAGACCCAAGCAGAAAACCCCAGCAAGAGATTAAACATGCAAAAACCAATGAAATAAGAAAAATAACAGACACACCAGGAAAAAAGAAATAAAACAGATAACTAGACAAACTCAAACCCTGACAGCATGAGCACCAGCCGGTGGAGTCAGGTAAACCGAAATTGTCCACAGGTAAAGGAAATAATAATAATAATAATAATAATAATAATAATAATAATAATAATAACTCAGCTTTATCTAAATTCTGGGTCTTTTGGTGAAGCTTAGGGCTAGTGGCCAGTGATCTCCTTAGTATTTCTTTTGCTTTTTCTTGTGCTTAATGCTGACAAATTGCACTGTATTTTTTGTCTTTCTGATGCTTGATTCTGTTTTTTTTTTCTTTCTCTCAGTTTGAGGTGTGTCTCCATCCAGAGATGGGTGTGGTATCTGTTCCAGAAACCGTCCTGTGCACCGACAACATTTCCTGTATGTTCAGTTTGTGAACTGATTTGTAATTTATGTCTGTAGCATGGCCCAAGCAGAGGGTCACCCCTTTGAGTCTGGTCTGCTTGAGGTTTCTTCCTCAGTGGGAGTTTTTCCTTACCACTGTTGCTCTGGGGGTTGGTAAGGTTAGATCTTACTTCTGTGAAGCGCCTTGACACAACCTTGTTGTGATTTGGCGCTATATAAATGAAAATAAATTGACACTGAATTTAATAATAATAACAATATCCTCTGTTTTATGGGACTAAGTGTGCAGCACCAAAGAGCCGTACAGGTTTTGTTCAGAATTTAATAACTTCAGAGCAAATCACCATCAAATGACACCTCTTTCCAAGCGTTATACAAACAATAGAACTACAACTGACTATTTATGTCCAGAGATCTATGATCCATCATGTACATCAAGGATTCAGTGGCCATGTACAGATTTTAAAGATTTTTATTTATGTGCAGAGATCAAGTATGCAGTGACAATTTCATATTTATTTACTTTAAGAGTCAATAAAATGTTGCTGACATAGAAAACCTGTAAAACCAACTTTTAGTGCACAGAAAATTCACAAGAGGTATTGATAAGGGAATTGATAAAGAATTGGATTGATGAGCAGAATCGATAATGGCATCAATATCAATAAAATCTTATCAATATCCATACCTAATCATAGCACACCAAATTGCATCATATTGCATTGTGAGGAATTAAATTGCCATCAAATACATATAAAATGGCATCGAATCTGGAACGGGGTGAATTGTATCATCACTATTGTCATGTATCTTGATATGTATCGTATCTCTGGTATCGAGGTGTGTATCGAATTGTTGTCATTGCTGAGATTCTCATGCCTAGAGGCTGGGGTTGCACTGGACTCCCCTGAAATCTGATTGGACACAGATGATTGACATGTCATGAAATCAGTGACACATTAAATGGACTGCATTTATATAGCGCTTTTCCATCTGCATCAGATGCTCAAAGTGCTTTATACCCATCAAATACCTCACATTCACCCCGATGTCAGGCTGCTACCATGCAAGGTGCCCACTACACACCGGGAGCAACTAGGGGATTAAGGACCTTGCCCAAGAACCCTTAGTGATTTTCCAGTCAGGCTGGGATTTGAACCACCTCTGGTCTGAAGACCAACGCTTTAACCACTAGACCAGGGGTGGGCAACGAGGGCCGAGACACTGCATGTTTTCCTTGCAACCAATCACCTCAGCAGGTGGGTTGCTGATGAGCTTCTCCCTTGAACATAAACACCTGGTTGTCAATTAAATCACCTGCTGAAACACCTGAACATTAATGAAATCACCTGCTGAGATGATTGGTAGCAAGGAAAACCTGCAGTGCTTCGGCCCTTCATGGCACATGATTGCCCACCCCTGCACTAGACCATCACCTCCCCTATAGTATTGAATGCTAGGCCCCTCCTGTACAGTAGTGAGTGCTGTGTACCACAAAAGTTTGAAACCATCTTAGTAGAAGAAGAAAAATGTTCGACTCACGGACTCCTAATGACATCAACGTTTTATCATGAGTAAATGACTGTATTTTATGCCAGAAATAAGGTCCAGATTGTTAAAAGCGGCATTTCTCCTTTAATTTGAGTTGCCTTATATGTGTGTTTCTCCAATGATTCAAACAGGCAGCTGTTGATTCATGAGATATAACGTGAAGATACTCAGGTTGAAAGAAATACAGGTAATTTACTCCTCCTCTGTTCTGTATAAAACCTGTGCTTAATTTTGCACTCTGATGGGCTTATGTTTAAATAACCTCATAATTTTGCTGTCTGAGTGACACACCAGTAACACAATTTTAGATAAATAAATCTAAAGTTATCTTCCTTAAATGCAAACTGAAAGCAAATCTCTACAACTTGATATAAATTAATTAAAAATATATATTCCAGCTTGCTCATGAAGTGGTGTAGAAAAGGATTTTCTTAAAAAGAAGACCCAATAGTTCAGCTACAATTTGCCAGAAAATACATCTCAGATGCAAGCCTAGATTTGATGTTTTGGTGAAAGAAACTTTTGTATTTCTTCATAATTGATGTAAATAAAAATCCTTAAGAGGGCTGAAAGGTTTTCGCCATGCTAATGCTCCCTTGAAGTATTTACTCAAAAAAGTCTGAAGGACCTAAATGACATGATGCTGAAGAGCTTCGCTCATTTATGTCCGTGACATATACATATTAATAATGATTAATAAATATATAATTGTTGCTTCTGATTTTGTTCAAACACACTTAATATGCAGATGATGTGCATGCAGAGCATAACACCACTGCAATTGCAATAATTTCATATCATAAAGTGAAATATATTATTTTGAAACTCTTTGGAATTAATTATGTTCACGGTGAGTGTCTCAATACCTGCTTACTCCATCCATTTTAGAATAAGACTGTAACATAACAAAATGTGGAAGTATGAAGTTCTGTGAATACTTTCTGGATGTGCTGTAATACAATTAAAGATGAGGAGTTTGTCTTATATAATACAATGCTAAAATACCCCCGGCTGTATGAACATTGTCTTTATAATTTGCAGTTGTTTAATTGGTCCAACCCTTATCAAGGAGCCTCAACTGAGGATGTAATCCGCTGCTGGATGGAACACTTTGAGGAACTCCTGCATCAGACCAGAGTGCCCTCTATATTAGGGACAGAGCTGGAAGCTGATGAAGTATTTTTGTCAAACAACTCCACAGTGGCAAGGCCCCGGGCATTGATGAGATCCATCCAGAAATGCTGAAGGCTCTGGGTGTGGAGGGACTGTCTTGAATAACACATCTCTTCAACATTGCGTTGAGGTCTGGGACAGTGCCTAAGGAGTATCAAACTGGGGTGGTGCCCTCCAAATTTAAAAAAAGGGGACCAAAGAGTGTGTGCCATTTACAGGGTCTTCACACCACTCAGCCTCCCTGATAAAGTCTACTCCAGGGTTCGGCTGATAGTCGAACCTATGATTGAAGAGGAACAATGTGGGTTCCATCCTGGTCATGGAACAGCCGACAAGCTCCTCAATCTCACATGGATCCTGGAGGGTGCCTGGGAGTATGTCCATCCAGTCTATGTGTGTTTTGTGGACTTGGAGAAGGTGTATGATCGGGTACCCCGGGAGATACTGTGGAAAGTGCTGCGGGAGTATGAAGTGAGAGGGTCCCTTCTCAAGGCCATCCAACCTCTGTACTCACAAAGCGAGAGCTATGTTTCGGTGCTTTACAGTAAGTCGGACTCATTTCCGGTGGGAGTTGACCTCCACCAGGGCTGCGCCTTGTCACCAATCTTGTTTGTGATATTCATGGACAGGATATCAAGGCGTAGTTGGGGGGGCAGAGGGTTTCCAGTTTGGTGAGCTCAGGGTCTCATCACTGCTTTTTACAGCTTTATCGGCTTGTGACCTCAAACACTCACTGGTTTGGTTTGCAGCACAGTGTGAAGCGGCTGGGATGAGGATCAGCACCTCGAAATTTGAGGCGATGTTTTTCAGTAGATAACTGATGGATTGCCTACTCTGGGTATGGAATGCGGTCCTGCCCCTAGTGAAGGAGTTCAAGTACCTCGGGATCTTGTTCATGAGTGAGGGGACAATGGAGTGTAAGATTGGCAGGAGAATTGGCACAGCAGGAGAAGTATTGCATTCGGTCTGCCGTACTGTTGTGACAAAATGGGAGCTGAGCCAAAAGGCGAAGCTCTCGATCTACTGGTTAATCTTCATTCCTACTTTCACCTATGGTCATGAGGGTTGGGTGATGACCGAAAGAACTAGATTACAGGTACAAGCGGCCTAAATGGGCTTCCTTAGGAGGGTGGCTGGTGTCTGCCTTAGAGATAAGATGAGAAGCTCGGTCATCTGTGGGGAGTTCGCAGTAGAGCCGCTGCTCCTTCGTATTGAAAGGAGCCAGCTGAGGTAGTTCAGGCATCTGTTAAGGATGCCCCCTGGGCACTTCCCTAGGGAGGTGCTCCAGGCATGTCTGTCTGGGAGAAGATCCCAGGGAAGAACCAGGACTCGATGGAGAGATTATATCTCCAGACTGGCCTGGGAACGCCTTGGGATCCCCCAGTCAGAGGTGGTCAATGTGGCCCAGGAAAGGGAAGTCTGGGGTTACCTGCTGGACCTGTTGCTCCCACGACCCGATCCCGGATAAACAGCTGAAGATGAGTGAGTGACTGTTCTCTTGATGTTAACCTGTTTATTAAGATGTGTGCTGCTGCCTTTCTTGGCCAGGTCACCCTTGTAAAAGAGGTTTTGATCTCAGTGAGCTTTTTTGTCTGGTTAAATAAAGTTTGTTATTATTATTATTATTATTATTATTATTATAAGGTTTTCTAAACACATTTTAATCCCATGGTAGAATAAATATGTTGGTGTTTTATTATAATATACTATTTGGTAAAATTATGTGCGTGGTCTCATAATTTTTCCAAGGCTCTGTGTGTGTGTGTTTGTGTGTGTGTGTGTGTGTGTGTGTGTGTGCGTGCGTGCGTGTGTGCGTGCGTGCGTGCGTGCGTGTGTGCGTGCGTGCGTGCGTGCGTGTGTGTGTGATAGGTAGGTAGGTAGGTAGGTGAACAGGACATCTTTCTGTTCGCTGTTTACACTTTTGGACAATGATGTCAAGTAGGTGCCAACGAGGATCTTGCCAGGAGACTTTGAACTTTTCCTTTTGCCTAAAGATGGTGTTGCTGATGACAAGATGTTACAGAGGAAGATTCTCTTGTGAGATACTTGGATCATTGCTAGAATTGTGCCCAGCTTCACATAGAAGGTTTCCTTCTCTTCGTGGTTGGCGTCAAGTGTTGGTGCATAAGCACTAATGCTGGTGGCATGGCATTCACTCACAAGTTGGAGAACAAGTGTCATTGGTTGTTCACTGACACCCACCAAGTGTTCAGTGTTGGAAGGAGAGAACTCTTGATGGTAAAACTGATGCCCTGGGATTTGTTGTTTTTTTCCTGAAGAAGCCCTTTACAGAAGAAATTGTAACCCCTTTGTTGCTCCCATAGTTGGCCTTCTCTTGCTCTACTTGTTTCACGCAAGGCGATGATGTAGAGGTCACGTTTGTGGAGTTCTCGAGAAATAAGAGCCATTCCGGTCAGCCTGACTTTGTGTTTTCCATTAAGGTCTGTATCTTGCATGTACCAAACTTATCACTTGTGTTTTTGTTTTTTTCTACCTGAGAGCTGATGTTTCTGTGTAGGCTCTCAGTTGTCCAGGTGGTTTCCATGGTAGAGAAGCTTGAATCTTTGACTGGACTGGGTTGCTTGACGCGAGGACGTTTCGCTTCAAATCGCAGAAGCTTCCTCAGCTAAAATTCTTGCTCTAAATGGTTAGAAAAGGCTAAATGGTTGTTTCTGGCATCCTCACGTGTGAACTTGATATTGGCATCCACCGAGTTGATGTGTTCTGTAACGTCCTCAACTTGCTGTTGCTTGATTTTGACCCATGTGTCATCAACATATCTGAACCAGTGACTGGGAGAGATGCCGGTGAAAGACGTCAAGGCTGTCTTCTCCACTCGCTCCATGTACAGATTGGCCACAATGGGGGATACCGGAGACCCCATTGCACAACCATGAATCTGCCTGTAGTAATTCCCCCTAAACAGGAAATACGTGGTGTTGAGACAGATCTCCAAGAGCTGGCAGATGTGGTCTGGTGTGAGTTTGGTCCTTTCAAGTAGAGACACATCCTCCAGCAGTCTCTGCCTCACAGCTGAGACGGCCTCAGCAGTGGGTATGCAGGTGAACAACGATATCACATCAAATGACATCATAGTTTCATCTGCCTCCAGCTGTAGGTCCTTGATCTTGTTCACAAAATCTTGTGTGTTCTCCACATGGTGGTCTGAGTTACCCACTAGAGGAGCCAAAATCCACTTGAGGTACTTGGCCAAATTGTACGTGATGGAATCTGTGATACATACAATAGGCCTGAGTGGCATGTCCTGTTTGTGGATTTTGGGCAGTCCATAGATGCACGGAGTGGCGTCCCCAGGGTACAGTCTGTAGTATGTCTGCCTGTCGATGAGTCCCTCTTTCTCCAGGTTTTGGAGGTAGCTAATGATTTTCTTCTTATAGCCGCTCGTGGGGTCTCTCTTCAGACGTTCGTATGTGTTGGAGTCACTGAGCAAGTTGTTGATCTTGGCCTCGTAGTCCGATGTGTTCAGGACCACCGTGCATCTGCCTTTATCCGCTGGCAGGATAAGGATGCTTTGGTCCTTTTGCAGTGCTGACAAAGCATTCCGTTCTTCTCCTGTGATGTTGGACAGAGGAGGCTTAGCACTGTTCAGCACTGCTGTGACTCTTAGTCGGAGGTCCCCAGCTTTTGACTCTGACAAACTGTTATGTTTAATGGCTGACTCTACTGCAGTGATGTAATCTACTGTCGGAATATGTTTAGGGGTCACTGAGAAATTTAGTCCTTTAGCGAGCACATCCTTTTCTGTCTGTGTAAGAACCCTGTTGGAGAGATTCTTTACCCAATTTTCCCTGTTGTCACTAATTTGTCTGGGTGTATCTTTAAGAATACTCCCACTGAAAGTACGCCTTTTCTGCACTAAAAGGTTGTGAAACTTCCTGATTTGCCTCTCCTTACTTTTTAAATGCTCAACCATTTGAATTTTAACTATGAACTTTGTGATCTTATTATGGGCCTCTTCCCCAACTAAGGTTTCTAACATTTTGTGCAGACTATCCAGATTATTTTGGAGGTCTAATATTTTAAAATGAAGCCTTCTAATTCTAAGACCCAAAATCCTCCTAAGGTAACTGTGCTGGATCTTTTCTGCTGTGTGACCTGCTTCTAGTGCCTTTTGCTTCATGCATTTGGGAATAACATTGTTTTGTTTGCATCTCAGGTTAAATCTTAAGTGGTTTCTAAAGTTAGCTATCTTTTTAGCAGTCTTTTCCAGCTTACGTACCAGTGCCAGGGCCTCATGCCCACAGTTGGTCGCAATGTTTCTGTGTAGGCTCTCAGTTGTCCAGGTGGTTTCCATAGTAGAGAAGCTTGAATCTTCGACTGGACTGGGTTGCTTGACGCGAGGACGTTTCGCTTCAAATCGCAGAAGCTTCCTCAGCTAAAATTCTTGCTCTGGAAGTTTGACTTCTGTCTGACTCTTGTAGAGAAGAATAAAACAGAAGCCAACAAAAGCTGGAGTTTTAAACCTAACCAGACCCCTCCTACTGAGAGGCAGACTGCTATAGGCTAGTGACTAAACAATAGCTCTAATTAGCAACTATTGTGCTGTAGTTAGCACACCTAATGGCAGGACAGCTGTCCCTCTAATGATGGGATGGATGCCTTTCTGATGGCTCCCTTGATGACGTGAATGACTAATTACCATGAACAAAAGACTGAAACTCCTTTGACCTGAGTACCCCATTGTAAACAGGGGATAAAGTGTGTCTCAGACCCCCTCCCCGGTTAAGGCTGGGTTTCAAACGTTTCACAAAGAATGCCTCCTTGACCCCTCTCTCAAACCATTTCTTCTCTCTGGCTAATATTTTAACTTCCTTGTCCTCAAATGTGTGGTTAGTGTCTTTAAGGTGGAGGTGAACCGCAGACTGAGGTCCACTGGCGCCCTCTCTGCGGTGCTGGTATAGCCTTTTGTGTAAAGGTTGCTTCGTTTCACCTATGTAGTGTTTGTTACAGTTTTCCTGACATCTGATAGAATACACTACGTTGCTCTGTTTGTAACTAGGGATCATGTCCTTAGGGTGAACTAATTAGTGTCTCAAGGTGTTAACCGGTTTAAAGTAAACTGTGATTTTGTGCTGTCCGAAGATCCTCTGTAGTTTTTCCCCTACTCCTGCTAAATAAGGGAGAGACACTCCTCTTCTTTTTGTCTCCGTCTCCTGTCTATCTGGTTTCTTTGTTCTCGGGGACTTCTGCACTTTGTCCAGGGACCATCGTGGGTACCCACATACTGTGAGGGCTTTCTGGACACGTTGTTGTTCTTTAGCCCTTCCCTCTGCAGTTGTGGGCACCTGTAGGGCTCTGTGTTGAAGCGTCCTGATCACCCCGAGCTTGTGTTCAAGGGGGTGGTCAGTGTGAGTTGGTTTTCTGTAAACCCGTCTGGAGCTGCCTGTTCTCTCCAATTGTAACATCACAGTCCAGGAAGGCTAAATGGTTGTTTCTGGCATCCTCACGTGTGAACTTGATATTGGCGTCCACCGAGTTGATGTGTTCTGTAAAGTCCTCAACTTGCTGTTGCTTGATTTTGACCCATGTGTCATCAACATATCTGAACCAGTGACTGGGAGAGATGCCTGTGAAAGATGTCAAGGCTGTCTTCTCCACTTGCTCCATGTACAGATTGACCACAAAAGATCCAGCACAGTTACCTAAGGAGGATTTTGGGTCTTAGAATTAGAAGGCTTCATTTTAGGCTTCATTAGGCATTTAGGTTTCATTTTAAAATATTAGACTTCCAAAATAATCTGGATAGTCTGCACAAAATGTTCGAAACCTTAGTGGGGGAAGAGGCTCATAATAAGATCACAAAGTTCATAGTTAAAATTCAAATGGCTGAGCATTTAAAAAGTAAGGAGCGGCAAATCAGGAAGTTTCACAACCTTTTAGTGCAGAAAAGGTGTACTTTCAGTGGGAGTATTTTTAAAGATACACAGAGCACAGAGCAAAGATACACGCAGAGCACGTGCCAGTATATAGGGTATAATTGGGTCAGCTAAGTAGGGAGGTGCTAGTCTGTGAATAATTTTGTAGGTTAATAGCAGAACCTTAAAATAAGACTTCACAGAGACAGGAGGCCAGTGAAGAAATGCCAAAATGGGTGTCATGTGGTCAAAATTTCTGCTTCATGTCTGTCAAGGATTTGATATAGTTCATGCTCATATTATCATTTATTTTCTTTAGTTTATGCTTATATTATTATCATTTATTTTCTTATAGTTTATGCTTATATTATTTTTCCTCTTAGTGAGAAGAGGAGGTTTTAGAAAGAAAGACTTGTTGTCTGCAAGCTATTTTTCATTTTACATAAGTGCCTTATCCTGCTGTGGACGACCCGCAAGGCTCATGTCGCAGGAATGGAAGGTTCCAGCAGTCACCTTGTCCCGATATCTCCCTCTTGCAGACATGACTCATGTGTAACCTCTCCCGACTGTCCTTGTTTGTTTTTTCTCATGTTGATGAACTAAATAAAAGGCTGGGCCAGAGGAGGGGATTTTGGGAGAGCTTTGGAGCTTAGCACATAAGCTGCTTCTTGTTCTCCTCCTCTGCGCAGAGCAAAAAATATATATATTTGTCTCTCTCTGACTGGTTTCTTTACAGTGTCTGTGCCTCTCATTTCTTTAAAAACAGGGTGCAAACCCAACAGTTTTTTCTTGGCGCCCAACGTGGGGTGTCGACAGATCTTCTCGAGCGAACGGAGGAAGACACGCCGCAGACCGTGCACGGCCGATTCCACTAGAGGGATCGAAGGAAAGTCCTGAGGAGTGAATTCTCCGTCGGGCTGGTGACTATAGACGTCCACCTCCGCTCGCCGCAGTAGATTGACGACGCCTCCGAACCAAATGAGGGGCGCAACAAATTAACGTGAGTAATTACTGCCTGCCTGTGAGGAAAATATGTTGAGGAGGGGTTCGAGTCCCCATCCGGAATAAAGTGCGGGGGAGGGAGTTAGAGTCTCCGGTCCTGCCGGCACATTTGGCGGAGGGGTTCGAGTCACCATCCGGAATAAAGTGCGGGGGAGGGAGTTAGAGTCTCCGGTCCTGCCGGCACAGGTGGCGGAGGGGTTCGAGTCCCCATCCGGCTGAGAAATACAGGAGGAGTAAGAATAAATTTCAGGAGAAGCAGTTAGAGAGACGCGAATTAATTGATTATTGCAAAAGTGAAACTAAGTGTGTTTGTGGTATGAATGAGAGAAAATTCTGTTTTTGTTGTTTTGTTGTAAGGATTTTGTTGTGTTATTTATGTCTTGATATAAAATGACTTATTTTTTTTTTTTTTTAAGATGACAGTGTCGGACTGTATGTGTGGTATTGTTTGACTGAGTATTCCTTAGTAATAATAAAAGAATGAGACTGTGAGTGACTGAAGCACGGACAGCTTGATATCCCATTTTATCAGGGGACAAAAGTGAAGCTGTCATCTGCAAAGTAGGTCATTTTAAGTCCATATGCACCACACTCACATATTCCCGACGAGTCTGCAAAGAGGGGGATTCCAAGGAAGGTCCGCCCCACGGGGTAGAAGCTTGACCTGAACCTTGCAGAGTGAAGGGGAATAGGTGACCAACATGGGAAACACATGCACAGAAAATAAGCCCCTATTTCAGGGCGACGAAAAATACATGCACAAACGCAATCCGGAAAATCTGAAATACATAACTAAATGGAAAAAGAAATATGGCTTTTCAGGTAAATTGGTTATGCCAGATTGTGAAGGTTTGGTGTTAAAACTTACAGCAGCAGCAGCAAATAAAAAGGGTAACAGGAAAGCAAGAAAAGAAGGAGAAATAGAGTGTGCAAAAGTATGGTTCAGTGAAGCACAGATGAGAGTAGAGGCCATAAAGAGGAAGAAAAACCTGTGGTGACTCTAAAGGTAAATGGACAGGACATGGATTTTCTCTGTGACACAGAAGGCTAAAATAGCTGAGGAAGCGACTGATTGGCACGAAGCAGATGCAGTGTCGGTGTGGGATTTCAGTCCATCCACAGGCTTGTATCGGAAATACATGTTTGTAAGTGCTTGGATGACACCGGTGATACATGTAGTAGATCTGGACGATTGAAATTTAACAACATCTGTGTTGTTGACACAGGAAGATGAGACTTTATTGGCCAAACTGCCTCCTCATCTCTGGGTGAATGCACCCACAGATGTAGGACTGTTGAAAAATATTCCGCCGGTCAAAATTAAGCCACGATCTGATTGGAGACCACGGATTAAACAATATCCGTTAAAACCTGAAGCAGAAAAAGGAATTGAACCGGTTATTGCAGAATTATTGGAAGCAGGAGTCATCAGGGAATGTTTAGATGCATCCTGTAACACTCCAATATATCCTGTGAAAAAAGCAGACAATCAGAATTGGTGAATGGTACAAGACCTACGTGCAGTAAATGCTGCAGTAGAAACTAGTGCCCCCCTGGTACCAGACCCACATACGCTGCTAAATAGATTAAGTCCTAGAAACATGTACTTCTCTGTCATAGACATCAGTAATGCATTTTTCTCAGTACCTGTTCATCCAGACTCTCAATTTTGGTTTGCTTTTATATACATATACAAGACTCCCTCAAGGTTTTGCTGACAGTCCAACCATTTTTACACAAGCAATAAAATGTTGCTTATCTTCATTTACTCCACCAGAAGATTCACAAATCTTGGTGTATGTAGATGACATTTTGGTGGCAGGAAAGACAAAAGACAGCTGTACAAAATGTACTATGATGCTTTTGCAACTTTTGGCAGAAACAGGAAGTAAAATTAAAAAGCAAAAGTTGCAGTTCGTGCAACCAAAAGTGACTTATTTAGGCCACGTCCTATCAGCTGAGGGGAAACGAATACAAGACGATCGAAAGCACGCTATTCTCAAAGCGCCTAAACCGTCAACAAAAAAGGAAATGATGACTTTCTTAGGTATCTGTAATTATTGCAGAGCCTGGATTCCATGTTATGCAGAGAAGGTGCAGAAATTGCAGGATTTAATACACTCTATACCAATGGCTATGACTGACAAAATACAGTGGAATAAAGAAGCTGAAGAACAGTTTACAGATCTTAAACAAGAACTTGTGAGTTCCACAGTATTATCTCTGCCCAATTATGTTAAGCCATTCACTCTCATGGTGGACACAAAACAGGGATTCATGTGTGCAGTCTTGCTACAACAACATGGTAATAAAAATAAACCAGTCGGCTATTATTCCAAACGTTTAGATCCAGTGGCACAGGGCCTACCTCCCTGTGTCCAAGCAGTATGCGGAGTAGCAATGGCAGTGGAAATTACAGCGGATGTTGTTTTGTTCCACCCATTGACTGTTAAAGTACCACACAAAGTCAGTGTGTTGCTCCTGCAAACAAAGATGACATTCTTATTGCCTGCTAGACAGATAGCATATACAGCAATGCTACTGTCTCAGCCACATATTACCATTGAAAGATGCAACACCTTGAATCCCGCCACGCTCCTACCTACTGAGACAGATGGTGAACCGCATGATTGTTTGGCAGACACACAGAAACAACAATTACCTCGACCAGACTTAACAGACGAACCATTTACAGATGGACTATATTACTTTGTGGATGGCTCATGTTTCAAAGATCAGAAAGGACAGACATTAACAGGCTATGCTGTTGTTCAATTACCAAATACTGTTATTGAAGCAAAACAGATTGATCATTTTAAATCAGCCCAAGCTGCAGAACTCATTGCATTAACCAGAGCTTGTATCTTGGCTAAAGGACAGAAACTGACAGTCTATACAGATAGTCAATATGCATTTTTAACAATTTGGTTCTTTGCAAAACAGTGGCAACAAAGAGGTATGATAACCTCTACAGGGAAACCAGTGACACATGCAGGCTTACTCACAAATTTGCTAGAAGCAGTGACATTACCATCACACCTGGCATTATGTAAATGCGCAGCCCACACCAGAGGTACAGATTTTGTCTCCAGAGGAAACTGCCTGGTAGACAAAATAGCGAAAGAAGCAGCAGCTGGTCGATATGGCACTTCTTCTATTTACACAGCTCAGACAGACAATGAACCATTAATAGATTCTGACCTTTTATTGGATATGCAAAAACAGGCACCAGCGCAGGAACGACATTTGTGGTTGAAAAATGGGGCAACCCCAAACCCCAAAGGACTTTATTGTGTACATAACAAACCCATCCTACCCAAAAGCTTATTCAAAGCAGCTGCAATTGTGACGCATGGGTTAACGCATGTGTCGACAGGGGGGATGGTATATATGGTAGACCAATACTTTACTACCTATGGATTTAATTTATACTCAAAAAATTTTTGTAAAGCCTGTGTTACCTGATTGAAACACAACCCACAGGGAAATATAAGACCCCGGAGAGGGCAATTCCCAAAACCACAGTATCCTTTTCAAATTGTTCATATGGACTTTATTGAACTAAATCGATGTGGACCTTATCAGTACTGTCTAGTATTAATTGATGCCTTTTCAAAATGGGTAGAAATTGTTCCATCACAAAAAGCAGATGCTTTAACAGTAGCAAAAGCATTGTGTAAGACAATTATTCCGTATTATGGAATACCAGAGACATTGTACAGTGATAATGGAACACATTTTGTAAATGAAGTTGTATAAAGAGTAGCAGAACACATGAAAATTAAGTTAAAACATCATTGTGCTTACCACCCACAAAGTGCAGGATTAGTGGAAAGGACAAATGGCACAATAAAAACAAGACTAAGGAAATGTATGGAAGAGACAAAACGAACCTGGATTGAATGTTTGGACCTAGTAAAATTGTATATGAGAATAACACCAACAGCATCAGGTTTAACACCATTTGAGATACTTTATGGACGACCATATCGTCTACCAATTTTTGACATGGATACTAAAACAGCAGATGAGGAACAAACATTAGCAGATTTTATGAAAAAGACATTAACACAGAAAGAGATAACTCAAACACATTTACTGCCGAATAATTTTGATCTCCCACAGGACGACCTTCCAGTAGTCCAACCAGGAGACTGGGTATTCATCAGAGTGATTAAGAGGAAGAACTGGTCCAGTCCTCGTTGGGAAGGTCCATACCAAGTGCTGTTAACAACACCAACTGCAGTAAAGATAGCGGAGAGATCAACGTGGATACATTTAAGTCACTGTAAGATACAGCGTGTGTTGGCTGCCTCCACAGTGTAAGGGGAAGTCTGGCTACAAAGGGAGTCTATTTAATTAGCAATAGATTGTCTCAATGCCAGTGAAGCAGGGAGATCCTTGCACTATTAGGTGAGGTTGGTTAACAACACTGTATCCTAGCAATCATGACTGAACTACAGCAGACCCCAGAGCGGCGTGCTCAGCGCCGCCGCTGCCGGACTGTTGGTAGGACAGCCGGTTGCGTTGTGATCTTAGTGTGTTTTGTGCTCCTCGGATTCCTGGCCTGGTGGCTGACCCAAGAATTGCAGCTCACTGTGGACCGAGCCAGAGAACAACGGAAGCAACGTCAGAAGAGGTTTATTCATAATGTGAATGAGACAGATGGACACCCTCATATATACCATACTATGTTGTACAGATATGTTCATTTATTGGCTATGGAATTACATGTTACTAATTGTTATGTTTGTTCGCAAATGCCTATATCCTCAACACAACCAGCTCTGACGGCTAAACCGTACTCTGCTAGGGTGACAGAATGTCTTATTATACGGATGCATAATCAAACTGTATTTCAGGGACAACAGTTCTCAGCTAATCTGACAAGACGTAATACCACTTGTTTCAATGCAAACACTTATATGATAGGGATTTCAACAGAAGACGTACAATCGTGTCCAAGTGCTGCGCCATTGACTAGACTGAAGGGAAATGCAAAAATATCATCACATGTTAAATTGTCATCACAACGGCCATTCCCGATTTGCTTTTACGGGACAGGGAATAAAACTGTAAGTAAAATTAAGAAACGTCTGTGTACCCAAACGTATGTTTTATCAAATAATTTAAGCCTAACCAAAACATGTTATATGGATGGTACTTATCTTCATCACATTGGACAGGGATGTAATTATACAGGCTCCTGTCCATGGGGAACGGATGAATCATGTGCTTATGTTAGTAAGTTTTTGCTACCACCTGTAAATGGTACTCCGGTGTATGATGACATCTATTGGCTTTGTGGTTCCAGACTGTACATGAGTCTCCCACCAAATTGGGGTGGTGTGTGTGCACCTACCCAGGTGACTGACCATACATATGTGGTAGTGCCAAGGACCCCCACAAAGAAGAATGGCAGCACCAGATGGAGGAGATCGATATACCCAGATGCGTTGCCACATGATCACATGTGGGGCTCGGATGTACCAAAGGACCAAAAATTGTGGTCTGTAGGAGATAAAATAGCACACTCATTGTTCCCCTGGATAGGAGTGGTAAAAAATTCATTAATGATAGAAACTCTGAATTGTCGATTGGGTCTGTTCATGAATGTAACTGAGAAAATAGTAGTAGCTCAAAACACTGAAATAGATGCTTTACGTACCATGGTGATGCAAAATCGCATGGTTTTAGACTTGCTTACTGGTTCACAGGGAGGAGTTTGTGTTCTGCTGAACACAACATGCTGTACTTTCATCCCAGACTCCATTCATTCAGTGGATGTGCAGGACGCATTGGAAGGGCTGAATAAACTTTGTGATGCGATGCATAAAGACACTCTAGCCGTGAGCCGGTGGAATCCCTGGTCCTGGTTGACTTCAGGACCATGGTGGCAGTTACTATTGAAAATGGTGACACCAGTTATTATAGTCCTAATTCTGATTGGACTTTGCATGTGTTGTGTGATCCCTTGTATCAAAACAATGGTTGGCAAAATGGTGTCAAATACATTTGTACAGTGTAATCTGGCTTTCCAACAAACTATGCCAAAATATCAAGCATTGAAACAGTCAGACCTTAGTGGAGAAACCTATAATGACTGTGTTGAGAATTATGATGATATTGAAAAGCCCACAACTCCAGTTCAAGCTTGAACTGTTGACGTGATGAGTTAACACACTCTTAGCCTATGAAGCTTTAGCTGAAAATGTAATAAGACAAGTGGTTAAAGTGGACAAATTTTCTATTGAAGTGTGTTTTGGACATGACAAACTTATGTAAATAAACAAAAACAGGGAGGATTATGTCAAGGATTTTATACAGTTCATGCTCATATTATCATTTATTTTCTTTAGTTTATGCTTATATTATGATCATTTATTTTCTTATAGTTTATGCTTATATTATTTTTCCTCTTAGTGAGAAGAGGAGGTTTTAGAAAGAAAGACTTGTTGTCTGCAAGCTATTTTTCATTTTACATAAGTGCCTTATCCTGCTGTGGACGAGCCGCAAGGCTCATGTCGCAGGAATGGAAGGTTCCAGCAGTCACCTTGTCCCGATATCTCCCTCTTGCAGACATGACTCATGTGTAACCTCTCCCGACTGTCCTTGTTTGTTTTTTCTCATGTTGATGAACTAAATAAAAGGCTGGGCCAGAGGAGGGGATTTTGGGAGAGCTTTGGAGCTTAGCACATAAGCTGCTTCTTGTTCTCCTCCTCTGCGCAGAGAAAAAAATATATATATTTGTCTCTCTCTGACTGGTTTCTTTACAGTGTCTGTGCCTCTCATTTCTTTAAAAACAGGGTGCAAACCCAACAATGTCAAAAGTCTGGCAGCAGCATTTTGAACCAGTTGGAGACCCCTAATGCTGGACTGCGGTAAACCTGAAGATAGAACATTGCAGTAGTCCAATCTAGAAGAAACAAATGCATGAATCAGGGTCTCAGCATCAGCCATAGACAGGATGGGACATATCCTCACTATATTACACAGGTGGAAGAAAGCAGTTCTCAAAATTTCTCTAAAGTGTAGGTCAAAGGACAACATGGGATCAAAAATCACCCCAAGGTTCCTCACTTTGTCAGTGTGATGTATGACACACGAGCCTAGGCTAAGCGTTAGCTGGTTTAACTGATGCCGATATCTCGCTGGACCAAGAACTATCATTTCAGTCTTTTTACTGATGCAAGGCAGTGAAAAGCTAATGAGAAAATCTTTATGCTGTGGAACTTGTTTTTATTCATATAAACACCTTCCTGATGCCGCAATTATTTGGATGTGGGTTCCATCAGTTCCTCCGACAACACTGGGGAAGCTGCTATATTCATAAATGATGTCTTCTGAGCATGCAAGGTGTGAAAGTCCAGTGGAAAGAAAATTAGTTGTGAAGGAATATAAATTTGTTTAACTTATATAGCTCCAAATCACAACATAAGTACTTCACAAGGGTAAAGTCTAAACTTACCAACCGTCTGTGCAAGCATGTAGGTGACAATGGTAAGGAAAACTCCTACAGGTGTAATTTCAGGAAGTAACTTCAAACAGACTTAACTCAGAAGGGTGACCAACTGCATAGGCCATACTAACAAAGATCAAATGAGCATAGTACAACAAAGAAATGTTCAAACATGAAAAACAAGAAGGGAAATGAGTCTTTCACATTGCACACTTTATATGCCTCAGGCAACACCTCCCAGTGCCTCAACACATGATGTCAGATGCGTCAGATGCGGCAAGGGGGGCGGAGATTGTTACATCACACTCTGGCTGTTTCCACAACCCAGAAAAAAGCTGAGCGTTCGCCATGTTGGATTTGCATCGGCTGAACCATGAAAAAGCTTTAAAAATAGCAGTAGAATGATTCTCCCCTCACCCTGCTGGGAGAAAGCTTTTTCTCCTATTTTTATGCTGAGCTGAAGAAGGCCTTTTTTAAAATAAAGTTGCAGCATTTTTGTTAATTCTGAGACCATAAAAACTCAACTTTAAATAATATTTTGTTGTTTTTTTTTTTTCTTTTTTAAATTTTTTTTTATTATTTTTGACTGTTTAGTCTTTCTTTATATTTTAAGACATCTTTTTTATTTGTTTCACATTCAGGAATATTTGCTGTGCAGATGCACTTCAAAAACTTAAAGTGATGAGCTGAACAACAAAACCTGAAGTCCAGTTGGAAGAAAACATCTATGCTCTACAAAATGGGAGAAAGTGTCTTTAAAAACTCCACCAGAGGTCGAAGCTGCAGAGGAGACTTTCATCTGGTTAAATTAAATGGCCTGAGAGTCCAGCAAACCAACACTTGCTTATAAAAAAAAAAAAGTTTTATTATTTTTAAAAAGCTGTTTTATTTTATAATTTAACATTAAATGAATGGATCATTAAACATGTCAGTGAAGTCCAAAGTTCAGTCAAAAGACATTTGCACAGGCAGAAGAAGCCCTGCCCTGATTGTGCATAATTTTAAAACATTCACAATCACTAGAATAGTCAAATTCATATTTTAGAAATTGCTCTGTCCTGATTGCAACAATCAAAGCAATCACAGTCAACGAGGACATAATTAAATGTTGAAATGATTATATTAAAACATGATGTCATCATGAGGTTTATGTCACATTATCACATTACATTCATTGTTACATTTTCTCCTGTTGCATTTATAATAAACATTTGTATTTATTTACAGTGTCTGGTTTTCTGGTTGAAGTCAGATATAAATAATCTACCAGTCTTAAAAAATGTACAAATTTCCATGCTATTTTAATTTGTCTAAAAATAAATGTCCAAGGTTCCTTATGTTAAACAAGAAATAACAGGTAAGTTATGGTTTTAATTTACAGATGAAGAAAGGTTTCTAAAGAATATATATATTTTTTTTACTATTTTAATTACAAGTGTTCTAAACATTTTAATCAGAAATCAGTAATCAGAAATTGTGAGGTAAAAAAAAAAAAAAAAAAAAAATTGAAGAATTTTTCTCCAGAAAATCGCTTTGTATAAATGAGCAGTACTGTGACACATTTCTGTTTTGTACAGACCAATGGTTTCTGCCACTGGTTTCTGCGTGTTTTGGCCTGACCCATCGTTTCTATTGGACAGCACGAAGCTATGACACAGCTCAGGGGAGCAAAAGTTGGATTGGGTTGAACTACAACCGCAGCAGCTTGTCGACAAGCAGCAATGTGCACTTCCGGCAGAAGTGTCGCTTTATAGTTTGGCTTTTGACGCGACAATTCTGACACATCTATAAACCAACGCGTCTCATTGAAAATATTGCTTTTTAGACCGATTTGTGACATCTCTGCCATGTCCAAAGTGTGCAGTTTCACACTTAGAATGATTTAAGAGGTTTTAATTTGTCATCTGATGGTTAATAATCACATTAACCCCTTTGATCGCTTTGGGTGTGGAGAGTCAGACTCAGAGTCAGTTTCAGATGCATGTGCCGTGAAGACAGGGTGGACCAATTTTTAGAGGGGACCATTCGGTCGGTGACACCAGAACTAAAAATTATCAGAACACTATTTGTCAGCAGCAAAATAATAGAATCACAGACAACATACTAATGTGGCTGCTTTGCTTTACTAACAGAACTTAGACATGATGAGACTGAGATCTGCTCCATTATTGGTCACAAAACTAAGATGGAGGGGAATATATATAAATATATATATCTATATCTATATATATATATCTATATATATATATATATATATATATATATATATAGATATATATATATATATATATATATATATATATATATATATATATATATATATATATATCTATCTATATATATATATATATATATATATATCTATCTATATATATATATATATATATATATATATATATATATATATATATATCTATATATATATATATATATATATATATATATATATATATATATATATATATATATATATATATATATATATATACTAAACGCAACACTTTTGGTTTTGCTCCCATTTTGTATGAGATGAACTCAAAGATCTAAAACTTTTTCCACATACACAATATCACCATTTCCCTCAAATATTGTTCACAAACCAGTCTAAATCTGTGATAGTGAGCACTTCTCCTTTGCTGAGATAATCCATCCCACCTCACAGGTGTGCCATATCAAGATGCTGATTAGACACCATGATTAGTGCACAGGTGTGCCTTAGACTGTCCACAATAAAAGGCCACTCTGAAAGGTGCAGTTTTATCACACAGCACAATGCCACAGATGTTGCAAGATTTGAGGGAGCGTGCAATTGGCATGCTGACAGCAGGAATGTCAACCAGAGCTGCTGCTCGTGTATTGAATGTTCATTTCTCTACCATAAGCCGTCTCCAAAGGTGTTTCAGAGAATTTGGCAGTACATCCAACCAGCCTGACAACCGCAGACCACGTGTAACCACACCAGCCCAGGACCTTCACATCCAGCATGTTCACCTCCAAGATCGTCTGAGACCAGCCACTCGGACAGCTGCTGAAACAATCGGTTTGCATAACCAAAGAATTTCTGCACAAACTGTCAGAAACCGTCTCGGCTCATCTGCATGCTCGTCGTCCTCTTCGGGGTCTCGACTTGACTCCAGTTTGTCGTCGTAACCGACTTGAGTGGGCAAATGCTCACATTTGCTGGCGTTTGGCACGTTGGAGAGGTGTTCTCTTCACGGATGATGCGAAGGAGATGTGTTGCACTGCATGAGGCAAATGGTGGTCACACCAGATACTGACTGGTATCCCCCCCCCAATAAAACAAAACTGCACCTTTCAGAGTGGCCTTTTATTGTGGACAGTCTAAGGCACACCTGTGCACTAATCATGGTGTCTAATCAGCATCTTGATATGGCACACCTGTGAGGTGGGATGGATTATCTCAGCAAAGGAGAAGTGCCCACTATCACAGATTTCGACTGGTTTGTGAACAATATTTGAGGGAAATGGTGATATTGTGTATGTGGAAAAAGTTTTAGACCTTTGAGTTCATCTCATACAAAATGGGAGCAAAACCAAAAGTGTTGCGTTTATATTATTGTTGAGTATATATATATATATATATATATATATATATATATCAATTTTATTTATATAGCACCAAATCACAACAAACAGTTGCCCCAAGGCGCTTTATACTGTAAGGCAAGGCCATACAATAATTACGTAAAAACCCCAACGGTCAAAATGACCCCCTGTGAGCAAGCACTTGGCGACAGTGGGAAGGAAAAACTCCCTTTTAACAGGAAGAAACCTCCAGCAGAACCAGGCTCAGGGAGGGGCAGTCTTCTGCTAGGACTGGTTGGGGCTGAGGGAGAGAACCAGGAAAAAGACATGCTGTGGAGGGGAGCTTTCTCATATATATATATATATATATATATATATATATATATATATATATATATATATATATATATATATATATATGAGAAAGAACATAAGCATCTTTAAGCGTATTATGTATATCTCAAGAGTGTCAGACTGTTTTGCAACCCCAATTCCAATGAAGTTGGGACTTTGAGAAAAATGTTAATAAAAACAGAAAACATCGATTTGCAAATCCTCTTCAACCTATATTCAATTGAATACACCACAAAGACAAGATATTTAATGTTCAAACTGATAGACTTTATCATTTTTGTGTAAATATTTTCTCATTTTGAAATGGATGCCTGCAACTCGTTTCAAAAAAGCTGGGACAGTGGTATGTCTACCACTGTCCCAGCTGTGTTACATCACCTTTCCTTCTAACAACACTCAATAAGTGTTTGGGAACTGAGGACACTATTTGTTGAAGCTTTGTAGGTGGCATTCTTTCCCATTCTTGCTTGATGTATGACTTCAGTTGTTCAACAGTCGGGGTCTCCGTTTGCACTCCATTAATGCACTTCATAATGGGCCACACATTTTCAATGGGTGACAGGTCCTGACTGCAGGCAGGCCAGTCTATTACCCGCATTCTTTTGCTACGAAGCCACGCTGTTGTGACATGTGCAGAACGTGGCTTGGCATTATCTTGCTGAAATAAGCAGAGACCTCCTTGAAAAAGACATTGCTTGGATGGCAACATGTGTTGCTCCAAAACCTGGATGTACCTTTCAGAATTGTTGGTGCCATGACAGATGTGTCAGTTGTCCATGCCATGGGCACTAACACACCCCATCATCACAGATGCTGGCTTTTGAACTTTGTGCTGGTAACAATGTTGCATGGGCCACTGAAGAGGAGGTACTGCTGGCCCACCACCAGATGGCGCCCTGCCATGTTGGCAGCGTTTGGGCCTCTAGAGGGGGCACTGGCCTTTTTAGTACCACCAGGTGTGCCCGTTAGGCCGTCGTCAGCTGTCTGTCATCACCTATCACCACATCCATTAAAGCCTGGGAGAGACACCATAACTCTGCCGAGTTATCAGCTTACCACACAGGTAAACCTACTCAGCTGTTTTGTGCCGTTCACACATTCATTGCTACTGAAGTCTTTGCAGTTGTGATTTATATACTTGCAGCTCGTAGCCGGGTTTGTGGGAAGTTTGGAGGAGTTGGTGTCTCCACTCCTCACTTCTTACTTGCAAAGTATTTCAATTGACACTGCACATTTTCCAGTTTTCCTCTGCACTCTGGGAGTATTTGTTTTTATTCCTTCAGGAGGATTACTGAGTTTTGCTGACTGTTTGCTGGGTGTACACACACCCACCTAATCTGTTTTTGCTCCTGCCAGCAGTACCGGTCCGACAGCCTTGAGCGGTGGCCACCTGGGGTACCAGGACTTGGCGGCTCTGGTGTATTACAGGCCTCCGGCTGGCGGTGGAACTTCGTGGGTTCTGGCTATTGTCTGGATAGGTGTCTCCTACCCGGGCCTGCCCACGTGTCACCATTTTCTGTTATTAATTGGACTCAGCATATTCGTAACCTGTTTACGCTTTTGCATAATAAATTATTTATTGGTATTCCTTTTGACCGCTCATTTACGTCCCCTAACGTGGGTCCATGCATTCACTTTCTCAACAGGATAAAGTGGCCACGTCATGGACTCCGGGGGGCGTTTACCACCTGATGAACGATCACTGGAAGTGCAAGGTGCACAGGATCTACCGGGAGGAAAGCTGGGTGAGCTGCAGCATATATTATCTAACCTCACTGCTCGTTTGGATTTATTAACCAAGCAGAATGCTCTCCTCAGCCGTTGGATGGAGGCTCTCACCGCGCAGGAAGACACGAGCGCGTCAGGTGCGGCTGCAGCCACTCCTCCTCCAGTAGATCTGCCGTCAAACAAAATAAATAAAGCGGTTGTTCAGAGGTCTCCTCCCTCGTCGCCCGAAGCTTACATTAGTTCCCCGGAACCGTACGGTGGTTGTGTTGAAACATGCGCGGACTTCTTGATGCAGTGTGCGCTCGTTTTTTCACAACAGCTCGTTATGTACTCGTCTGAGCACAGCCGGGTGGCTTATGTGATTAATTTGCTTCGGGGCAAGGCACGCGCCCGGGCTACGGCGCTCTGGGAACAAGATTCACGGATCCTCTCAACTTACACTGGGTTCATAAGGGACTTTGGACAGGTGTTTGATCATCCCAATAGAGGCGAGTCCGCTTCAAATATGCTGCTGTCAATGAGACAGGGACAACGGAGTGCAGCTGATTACGCAATCGACTTCCGTGTTGTGGCAGCGAGGTCCAGTTGGGATTCAGTCTCACTCCACGCCGCCCTTTGTAAACGGGCTGTCTCCAGCCCTAAAGGAGCATCTGGTGGCTAAGGATCAGCTACGGGATTTAGATGGGCTTATTGATCTGGTTATTCGTTTAGACAATCGGCTTGAGGAATTCAAGCGGGAGCGAGACAAAGGGCATGGCCAGGTGCGCGCCGTCCCTGTGGTGAGAGATTGGCCCCAACTGGTAAATCGTAGGAAGCTGCAACAGTTCCTAGGGTTCGCCAATTTTTACAGGAGGTTTATTAAGGGCTGTAGTCAGGTAGTTAGCCCCCTTACAGCCCTGACCTCCACCAAAGTCCGCTTCACCTGGTCGGATCAGTGCGAAGCCACGTTTAGGGAGTTGAAACACCGGTTTTCAACTGCACCAGTTCTGGTGCAGTCCGATCCTTGCCGCCAGTTCATTGTTGAAGTGGATGCCTCTGACTCAGGGATAGGAGCCGTGCTGTCCCAGAGCAGGGAGTCAGATAGTGTTCTCCACCCTTGTGCTTACTTCTCCCGCAGGTTAACCACCGCCAAACGGAACTATGACGTTGGCAATCGGGAACTCCTGGCTGTGAAAGAGGCCCTTGAGGAGTGGAGACATCTGTTGGAGGGAGCTGTGGTCCCATTTGTGGTTCTCACTGATCACCGGAACCTGGAATATATCCAGACCGCTAAGCGTCTGAACCCCAGGCAAGCCCGGTGGTCACTGTTTTTTGGACGCTTTAACTATAAGATCACCTACCGCCCCGGGACCAAGAACATCTGGTCTGACGCCCTGTCCCGGGTGCATGAAGAGGAAGTTATGGAGGATTTTGTATTAACAAAACCTTAAATTTTGGTCTCATATAGACAGGAAGACACTGAAGGGCAGTCAGAATTGAGGTAATATGGTTGAACTTTCTTCTCCTAGTCAGTACTCTAGCAACAGCATTCTGAACTAACTGGAGCCCTCTGATGCTGGACTGGGCTAAGACAGAAATGTAGGCATTACAGTAATCCAATCTTGGAGAGACAAAGGTATGAATCAGTGTGTTAGCCACAGACTGAACAGGTTGGAGGTGATTTAAAGCATTCTTAGTTACTTCTCTCATGTGTCAGATGAAAGACAGTATGGGATGAAAGCTCACCCCAAGATTTTTGACTTTATTACTATGATAAATAAGCAACCTAATCTGACACCATTTTGTGATGGCATCACAAAAGTAAATTAATCTACGTATTACTTCATGATACCATCATGAAAAGAATTACATTTTCACATCACAGGAGAACAAATTCATTTTGTGATGGTATCACAAAACGAGGGGTGACATGGAGAGGGGGGTGTGTTAGGGGTTATGTTTAGGGGGAGGGGACGGTTAGGTTATGCTTAGGGTGAGGGGAAGGGGTGAGGTTACAATTAATAAAATGAAAAAAACTGCGTCATCAAAATGTGACTCATTTCATGACGGGAGCACGAAAAAAGCGTGAGACTGGGCTGAAATATCCCACAAGTCCAAGGTTAGCATTACCTGGTCAAACTAATGCGTGTGTCTTGTAGGACCAATGACTATATCTCAAGGCCCCTTCACACATAACATGATTGAAGCTGACTGGTGCATGATGCAGGAATCATATGCCACTCGTGAAAAATCGGAGCTGTCCCGAATGCCTCACACACCAGTCGCCACAACCATCCGGACAGAGCACTCTACATTCATGTGCCGCTCACCGCAGAAACCCATTCAAATGGCAGGCAAGATGAGGTCGGACTCCCATCTGATCGTGTTCACAGCATTCGCATGGCATGTCAAATGTAGGTTGGACATATTTTGCAGAGGAGCTGCGTGAAATCATTGGCCATGTCGAAATTACGCCAAATGACATGATTGAGGCAGCCTTCACCAAGCAACCAAATGCTGGTGAATCCCGGATGAATGGCCATTCGACCCACTCTTAACTGGAGTCGGAGAAAGTCCAGGTGCCACCCACAAACATCCAACACCACTCACTGGGCACTTAGAAAAGGCTCCCGCCTTTTCAAATCATGTAGGTGGCACAAGAGTAGAGAGCAGATGACCACATTTGAACTGGTTGTGCTAAAGGCCCCACATTTTCTAACTTCCCCACGAGTGTGTCTTTACCAAGCAACACAAATGACATTCAAGTGTGCGCCCTTTCCCCACAGCACAAATGGTGTGCGATTGTGCCCCCCCCCCCCCCACACACACACACACACCATGATCCAACATTGTCAGGTGTGGCTGAGGTGGCCGGAGTACGATTGCTGTCTAGTGCAGTGCGCATCTGGATGGCTGTAATGTTATTTTCAGCCAGACAATCCACAAGCTGCTGTGAAACCACTTTTTCAAGAATTTTAGAGGTAAAGGGCAGATTTGATCTCTGTCTGTAATTTTTCAATGAAGTTAGGTTTCTTATGGCCCCTTCACACATAACACGAAGTTCGGCGAAAGAAGCAGAAACTGGCTGAAAAACTGCAAAAAACAAATGAAAAGGGGAATCATCAAATATTACACCTATTGTCGGGAGGGACACACAGTCGGCAAGGAGTGAACGATATGCGGCAACAGTTTCATCCATGCACACAAACATGGAGCCAGCACCTAGAACGTGTGTCATCACATCAGGTGGCGAAAGTCCAAGAGCAGGAGAGGAGCTGTCTCACCGCAATCTGACTGCAATCCAAGCGGGTGAAACGACAACCTGACAGCAGTCAAACCAAGGCAAATGCGGCTGGCTGACATACCACAATGGCCAGTCAACACAGACCATGGTGGCCTGGTCCTGGTTGGGGCACAGATGCCAAGTGGGGGCCGAGTGCAACACGGATGGCAACTGACTGTGCCCTGTGCCTCCCACCGAGTGACATGAATAGTGTATGAGTGTCTTGTGTGGTCGCCCAGTGAAAAAATGCATGGCAGCCGATTTGACCGAATGGCAGATAAATGGCATTCGAGTGTGTCATGTCCTCCACATGAATGACACAAATGCCATCCAAGTGTGTCGTGTTGCCCCCAATGCTACACAAATGACGTCCAAGTGTGTCATCCGGCAGTCGGGTTGCATTCTGCCCAGTGTTCTTGCAGTCTTCCGGTCTCGGGGGTAGTTGTACTGTTTTCAAGCCGCATTCTGCCTATTTCTGAGTAATTGTTCAGTGTTCATGGTGCATTCCACCTATAATCAGGTGCTGCTGCACCCCGACTTTGCCAAGTCCATTCAAGCCAGCTTTCCACCACATTCTGGGTATTTGGGCGGCATTCGGAAGCCGTTCGTTCACGCCTGCCATAATGTTTATCCCTCCCGACTGCCGTTCGAATTTATGAGATCTGGCCTGTTCGGCCTGTTTGGCCCAACTTTGTTTTGTGTGTGAAGGGGCCTTTACCAAAGTAAGATTTCATGTCATGGTGACTTGTTTTTCAATGCTAACTATTAATTTTAATGCAGTTGCCTGAGAAGATTTGCTGAGGCAAAAGAATAATGTGCAACCCTAATTCCAATGAAGTTGGGATGTTGTGTAAAATGTAAATGAAAACAGGATACAATGATTTTCAAATCGTTTTCAACCTATATTCAATTGAATACACCACAAAGACAAGATATTTAATGTTCAAACAAATAAACTTTTTTGGTTTTGTGTGAATATTTGCTTATTTTTAAATGAATGCCTGCAACACGTTTCAAAAATGCTGGGAAAGTGGTATGTTTACCACTGTGTTACATCATCTTTCCTTCTAGCAACACTCAATAAGTGTATGGGAACAGACAACACTCATGATTGGGTATAAAAGGAGCATCCCCAAAAGTCTCAGCCATTCACAAGCAAAGATGGGACGAGGTTCACACTTTGTGAACAACTGCATGAAAAAACAGTACAAGAACCATGTTTCTCAATGTTCAATTGCAAGGAATTTATCACCTACATAGCAGTTATATGAGATGTCTTCAATGGTACTCAAGATGTGTCCAAGTAGGCAGAAATGCAACACAAACAAATTAGGTCCCAAAATGGAATCTTGGGGAACACCACATGGCCTTGACTTAGCAGAAAAAGATGTGATCTTGTGGAAGAGTCTGAATGTCCAGGCTTCCTATTGTCCTGGTGGATCAAGGCTAAGAGCCAAGTTTTCAATGACTTGCAAGACTAACTAACCCTAACCCTTTGTAAGGTAAAATGTCTTACTTGCTGAAAGACTCACTTATTTCAGAAGTGGCATTTTGTCTCTGGGTCCTCCAACTTTGAGGTTGAGACATGCTAGGGAACAGGTTATAGAACAGAAATGGTTGGTGATGCAGATACCTTTGCATAAGAACACTGGTTCAAGTCTTTAGGGTCCTGGTGCATTCTGTCTTCTGTCTTCCTGTATGGTTGTGTGGCCAATCCTTGGGTACTGTGTCAGGAAAAGCCCAAAGCATTGCCATGGCTGTGGCAGGCATATGGCTGCTTTCTGGGGGTGAGGAAGGACCAGTTGTCTGCCTTGGTGCTACCCAACAAGGAGCCATTGTGGTTTTGCATTGTGGTGGACGAGACGACAAATGCATTATCCTAAATGTGACAAATGAAACCTTGAAATAAATTACATCGGTTGACAATTTTTCAAAATATGGCTAATTTCAGGAGTAGATGCATTTTCTCAACATGTCCCTTCCGAGGTGGATTTTCATGTTGACCTCACCAGATATCCTTCCTGACCCAACTCCACACAACATGGAGAATGGACAGGAGTAGAATCGAATGGGGAACCTTCTGTACTGAAAAGAAGCACATTTAACTACTTGGCCACTAGCCCAAATATAAACAGTCTGTATATAAAACTCTGACCTAGTGTCACTGAAGAAGGAATGTCAAATCCCAATTTGGCAAATTTGCCAGGAGTGAAACACTGCGACACACTACCCTTTGAAAATGTTTCATAATTTCCATTTGAGTGCACTGACACAGAGATAAGAGAGATGATGTCCTAGAGCTTACAGTATGTGTGGTTTGTGCATTGATAATGAATTTAAATTGTTAATCGTTAAGAAGTTCTTTAGATGAATGTGTGAAAAGGTCATGTGCTATATTAAACGGATGTGCATGAAGGTCACTTTTCTCACTATCATGATCACATTATTAGCTTTATTATTACCCTATCATCATTACCAGTGTAACCTCAACATCATCACCACCCTCATAGCCCTAATGTATCCAGTCAAAGCTTTAAGGAAGTATGCTTCATATCCTGAGCACTTCCAACACCAAGTAATAAATATTCATGAGATTTCGGTTTCTCTTGCTATATTTCAGTTCGTCTTTGGCGAGATAGTTGCACAGGGAAAACTTCTCAAATTTGCAGATTCTGTCATTTTACACATAGCTGCAGACAGGTAATGAATGTCTCTGAGCTGACCTCAGGGACCGTACTAATGCCATACATTAGTGGCTGAGCTGCTGTCTGATAAAAGGTCCTAAAACCACAAAGTAGGTGCTAATGAGAGAGGTGAATGCTGCCTGTATGTAGTGAAAGATAGGTGGAGACCATTTTGAATGAAAGTATATTCATGGAGCAAGCTCCAGGTTTATTGTTTTAGGCAAAATCTCTGATAAACCCGAAACATTTTGTAAAATCTGAATTGTAAAAAAAAACTATTCAGATTCATATAGGCCTACATTCTGTTTGATTTTTTATATACAGTATATATATATATATATATATATATATATATATATATATATATATATATATATATATATATACGTAAAACCATAACACTTAACCATGAAAACTCTCATTATTTGTTTCACGACGCATCATCAGGTGGAGCGGCTGGTATGTACAACCATTATGAACACACATCCACGCAGCTGGGTAAACAGTTCATCTGGCTACACACTCGCACAGTGTTTGGATCACGTGTTCTACACACGTACATGTGCACACTCCATCTTGTGAGACACACACTTCTGCCAGCGCACCCTCATCCTGATGAGAGGTCAGTGAGCACTGAGAATGTGAGGATGAGCAACATTTTGATTACGTGGGTGAGTGAGTGGGTGAATGTCAGCTCCAATGTTGGTGCTGTCTGACAGCAGTCTGTGTCATCTGACTGTTGTCTGAAATATGTTTGGGCTGCATCCTGCAGGTTAGAGGTGGGCAATACTGGGAATTTTGGTATTGATCCGATACCAAGTAAATACAGGCCCAGTATCGGTGAAATCGATATCGATACCAATACTTTTTCATATTTAAGCTTTATAGATCGAAAGGATCCAAAAGACCTAGAATAGAATTTCGCATCAACGTTGTACGTGACAACAAAATACTTTATTATCACAATCAACATTTTTGTTTAAAAAAATATCACACAACACAAACCACAATACAAGGGTGCGCTGCTCCATGTTGTATGACACAGTGCAGCGCTGCTCTTACAAACAGAGAGTAGACTTTGATGAATCTGTGTGCGCAGCAGTCAGTGCGTGTGGGAGAGAAAAAAAGCTTGAGTAGCGATCTTTTTACACGAGCATCGTTCAATATCAATACCAGCATTGGTATCGATATTATCGATATTAGGATCGACCCGCTCATCTCTACTGTAGGTGTGCACGAGGCAGTGTGGCTCCGCTCTGACACGGCTGACCACACCCATTTCCCTCCTGACTGTGTCCGGATTATGACCATATTTGCCTTGTCAGCCTGGTTCCTGCACACTCTTGCTATGTGTGACAGGGGCTTAAATATTTGAAATATCCCAATAGCTTCATTAGTATGCTGCCTGTCGAAACACATTGTAGACCAGGTCAATGCCTCCTTTACCCAAGAGTATTTTACAGTTTTAATACTGTACAGTCTTTTTACATCAGTCTGTTTTTATGTAGTTTTGTTACACTTGCATATTGTTGGGGATTCATTTTAAGCACCCCCAAAGTCACTATGAATTTAAAAACTGCCCTGCTATAGCCAAAAATTCAGTCAGAACACAGCTTGTATTTGGGCAGCACTGTGGCTTCAAAGTTAGCACTGTTGCTTCACAGTGAGAATGTTCTAGGATTATGGGAAAAAAAAAAAAACGAATCTCCTTCACTGGTTGGTTGGTTTATTTATTTGTAAAAAAAAAACAACACACAAGTTACTGTAACGTGTGTTAGTTTTTACAAATAAATGTGTATTTGTAAATATGTCATTTTTTCATTTGTAAAAAAAAAGGCATTTGCAAAGCTGACAATTCTCTTTGTGAAGTGTAATTCACAACGAATAGCGACCAACATTGGTCACCATTCAAACTCCCATCCAGTAGATGGCAGTGTTCCACATATTTTGAAGGAGGGGAGTGATTGAAAGAGACTCATTTTACCCATAATGCCTTTTGGCGTGTGTGGCTGTTAATGCTCAAACTTCAGAATTAGTGCATTACTTTAAAAGGTATGTGTGATATTTTCACTTTGTAAAAATTACAGAGTTGCTGTTAATGTCAATAAACTGCCCGAATTATTATTATTATTATTTTTATAAATGAATCCATGAGTGAAAAATGCTTTGTGTTTCATGTCTCCTGTCCACTGTCTGTGTCGTAGCATGTGGAAAGTAAATTACACTTTTTTTTTGTGTAGATGAGGATTTTCATCACTTTAAGAACAAAGTGAGAGAGTTTTACCATTTAAAAGCAACACAAACCATTTTAAGTATTTTCAAATATTAACTTAAATTTGTTTTTAACCATCTGGAGTCGAATGACGCACCCTTGCGTCAAAAGTCACATGAGCTAATTAAGCGGATGTAGCGCAAAATCTGCTCCAATCTGAGGGTCTGTTTGAATGCATGTTGAAAGTGGACATTTCAAACTCCAAACCACTTTTTAAATTTTGTTAATAGGCCAAGGTTTTTGGGGATGATATTCTCATATTCACTGCGCATTTTGCAGACAGCTGCAGCAGAAACGCCTCATTTCTTCCTTTCAGCTGGACGAGCAAGAAGGCTGGAATGAAACAGAACTCCCTCAGCTACAACAGGAGAAAGGGGTGTTACCACTGGTGGAAAAAGCAGAAGGTAACAATTACATTCGCAAACTTCACATGGGTTTGATGACAATGCACCAACCCCACGTGGGTGGGTCTGTGTGTGCGCGTTTTGCGAACTGGACTTCTGCGTCTCTCTCTCTCTCTCTCTCTGTGACAGCAAACAAGTAAAAAAAAAAAAAAAAATACACGGAATATGACTAGTGTAAAACATATTACCAAACAAACAATGATCCCCAGTCCATGTAATTTGGTTGCTGAGAGAAGAAAAGTGTGGTTTCATGTGGAGCAAAAAGCAGAAAGCGATCAGATTTGAAAGTTGTGTCATTTGCTGTGCTTGGAGTGTGTTTTGGTGTGTGTGGTGGAGCGTTTTAGCATGTGTAGTTAGAGTGTGGTGTAGTTTTTTTATTTAGTGGGTGTGTCAAAATTAGGCCTCTGGAGCAAGGCGTCAAGTCTGTCTTTTTTTTTTAACTGCATGAAGACGATCGAAGCGTGGAGTGCATCATCTGAAGCAGAGCGTGATCAATCTTCTGATGAAGTGGACTTTATTGTTCTGGTCTGGACGAACAAGAGCAGGTGGATTTACCGATCTTTGCGCACCGATTTGTACAGTGAATCGGACCACGCGCTTCTCCTTCTTTCTGCTCCAGGATTCATACGTTTCTGCTCCAGCGCAGAGTCGTGGAGCAGCAGACTCACTTCAGGCTGCTCCAGAAGTGAGCAGGCTCCAGGGGTGGAGAACACAGGAGTTCAAGTAAAGGACCCCCACCCCCCCAGGTCCAAAACATTTTTCTATTGTTTTTTTGTTGTTGTTGTTATGAGTGAGTGCAGACCGATTTTGTCATAAGTGGTGATGCGTCGCAGACGACATCATGGCGGAGAGCAAAAGGTTTGCGTCCGTGGATACTGATGGGATAAACGCTCTTCTATCCAAGAAAGACAGTGAGAGTACCGTGAAAAGTATCAAGAAAAGTTCCACACTATTCAAGGAGTTTTCAGCAAAGGACGCAGGAAAGATTTGCATGGTGTTTCACCCAACAAGTTTGAGAAGCTTCCCACTGCTGCACTCCAATCTGGTCAGAGGCTAAAACAGTACCATGAACGTACGGTACAGGATATCCAGGTACCTTAAGGATAAGGGTACTGACATTATGGGGAATCCTGAGTTTGAACGGGAAATGACACAACTGTAAAGATAAATTTATTAACTACACAGATACGAGGGCTGTCCGTAAAGTATAGGTCCTTTTTATTTTTTTCAAAAACTATATGGATTTCATTCATATGTTTTTACGTCAGACATGCTTGAACCCTCGTGCGCATGCGTGGGTTTTTCCACGCCTGTCGGTGACGTCATTCGCCTGTGAGCACTCCTTGTAGGAGGAGTCGTCCAGCCCCTCTTCGGAATTCCTTTGTCTGAGAAGCTGCTGAGAGACTGGCGCTTTGTTTGATCAAAATTTTTTCTAAACGGCGGCGGCGGCACAGGAAAAACACCTCCGTGTTGATAACCATTTGTTAAAATCCAGTTGGCTTTTGATGGCTTTCAGTGGAGTGAGTATATGAGAAATTGTTTATCAGCTGGAGATGTTCCAACTTGTCCTTAAGGCTTCCAGCAGAGGTGTTTTTCCTGTGACGGAGCGTCGCGGCGGCTGCGAGCCGACGCTGCAATCCGCCCGCACGTCTTTCATTAAAAAAATCTCCTTTAACAGTGGAATATCCGGATAAAATGCTGAAACCGACTTCTTCTGAAACTTCTCTGTTCTCTCACGACGTCCTGGATCAACAGAGCCTGAAATGTGGAGGTTTTAAGCTTGAAACAGGCTGATGACGCTGCCTGAGAGCGCTGCACGACGTCTCGCACCGTGGGAAGTCCTTAAAGCGACAGAATCACCTCAAAATCTCTCATCAGCTGTTAAAATTTTCACTGAAAACCAGCTTAATTTTTCGAAACGTGTCCACTTCGATGTGTCTCACAGGTTTAGAAAAAATTTTGATCAAACAAAGCGCCAGTCTCTCAGCAACTTCTCAGACAAAGGAATTCCGACGAGGGGCTGGACGACTCCTCCCACAAGGAGTGCTCACAGGCGAATGACGTCACCGACAGGCGTGGAAAAACTCACGCATGCACACGAGGGTTCAAGCATGTCTGACGTAAAAACATATGAATGAAATCCATATAGTTTTTGAAAAAAATAAAAAGGACCTGTACTTTACGGACAGACCTCGTATATAATAAAACAAATGGTGACTGGTTTATCGGGCAGCATAATGGCGTCACCCCTCGGGATCACTGTTGCCCAAGGCCGAAGGCCGCGGGCAACAGTGATCCCTTGGGGTGACATTTCATTATGCTGCACTCCAAACCAGTCACTATTTTTATATTACCACATGCTGCCTTGTGTTGCGCTGCGCCCGCAGAGCCCCCATCTCCACCTTGCAGTTTCCTTCATCAGCCAGTGCAGTGAGCTCACCTCCAAAAGTGCTTGCCCCTGCCCAGTGGGGACTAAATGTGACTCCTGCTCCTGTCTGCGTGAGGACAGACCCACTTTACGCACCGGATTACGCAAAAGATTACCCATCTGTCCATGTGGCCAGGTATCCCGCTGAGGGTCAACAAGGTGGCCTGGAGTTGATCATGTCTTAAGATTTCACCTGTTCCTCTCCCTGTCATGGACGGGCAGCATTAAAAAGCACTGACTTCTCCCCTTTGCTTTCTTGCCAACACCATGCCTGCTGGACTCTCCACCACGTTCTGGACAGATGTGCAAGGTTCAGATTGAGAGGTTGAGATTAATAAGTGCAAATTTCTTTACAAGGTGAAATAGTTGAATACTGTGTTCTGTGTTTACAAAGTTCAGTGGAATGTTCAATCTACTGTGGTTGCACAAATCATTTTTTTTTTAAATAGTGTTGGTATTTATTTATTTAAGATTTTATAATTTTTTATTTATTTCTTGTCATGTTTAGTGCCATTGTTAATGCAAAATGATTTATTTGCAGCTGTTTTCAAAACATTAATAAATTATTCTTAAATAATAACTCAATGGTTGTCCATTCGGCTGCTCCCGTTTTTGTGTTCGGGGTTGCCACAGCGGATACAACTAGATCTGCATTGATTTGGCACAGGTTTTACGCCAGATGCCCTTCCTGATGCAACTCCAGTGTTACCTGGAGAAACACACACACAGCCGCTGGTGTTCCAAAGAGGTCTCCCATCCAAGTACTAACCAGGTCCCGCACTGCTTAGCTTCTGAGATCTGACTGGATCAGGCTCACACAGAGCAGATCGGCTGCAAATAATGAGTATTGAGAAGTTATTTTGGAAATAAAGAGAACTGCACTGACACATTCTGAATTGCTGTACATTTGGGGGGGGGGCATCACAAAAGATTTGTGCCTAGGGCACCCAAATGGCTAACACCGGCCCTGCCTGGATTTTACAGCATAAAGCAGATGACAGTCAATGAGACACCAGACCATCACAAGTTACTTCCCCAGCCAATACTGGTGCCTATCATAGCCAGAACGAGGTGGACTTGGACAATACAGATGAAGTGTCTTATCCAAGTAGGAAGACCCTCCTCAACAGTGGACCTATTATTACTCACTGCATAGCAGTGGCACCAAAACCTGCCATGCAACCTCAACAGAACCTCATTGTATAGTTTGCTTGTCAAATTCCTATACCCACCTGCTAAGCTTTGTTAGTGGAATTATTCAAAGCACTTTTAGCCAGTCTCCAGAAGGAAGGCATGTAACGTCACATCCCAGAATTTCTCAGTGCAGCCATAATAAACATGCAGAAGCAGACTATAAAAAAATAAACAACAAACCTTCATTATATTGTCCAAATGCGCACCACAAAACAGAGACTGCAGTGTAATTTATCAATTATGCAGTGACATTGATCTAATGAACAGCTGGTTTTCTTGTACTTTTGCTGGAGAAACTTTTCTAATATTGTATGAATTTCTATATGCAGTAAACACCATTAATCTTGCAGGTAAAATGAAAGACTAAAATTACTTTACAATGAAGAAATCATCTGAGGCATGTCCAGTTAAAAAGAGCCATTTATTATAAAACCACAACACTTAACCATGAAAAGTCTTATTATTTGTTTCACGAAGCATCGTCAGGCTTCTGCTGCTCATCTCATTTTGTACCTTTTTAAATGTGGTGCAGCTGTTGGAGCTAACAAAATTACCCAAGTGTGTAAAGAGGTGATTAAATACGCTCGCCTATGTTAAAAGTCTCTCAAACATGAGATGAACTTCAACTTCATTCAGTGATCCCTCGGGTCATTTAAATGAAAACATTCAAAACGGGTCATTACGGCAGCAGAGAGGCAGCTTTAAAAAAAGAAGAGCAATAAAAAAAATTTCAGTCAAGAAAAAGCATTTTTATGACATTAATGCAATACTTTAAAGGCTCTATGATGTAAAATGAATGTGATTTTTGGAAAGAATCTCATAAAGTTGATATCTTAATGAGTGGCAAGAAATGCTGCATGAAGGAAAAAAATATTTGCTTTAATTATTTTCATTTTAGTAGCTAGTTATAACGAGGTCCATAAATATATTCAGTTAGTCACAAAGATATCACACCATATTGGAGTTGAAACTTAATAATAATTAAGACCTGAAAGTAGAGAGATTCATTTTTATTTTGATTATATTTATTTCTAGTCTTGGGTAAAAGCATATATCTTGTAAAATGCACTGACTGAATCAATAGACAGATAAAACAATGAGTCCATTCACTGTACATTGTAATTGATAATGTGCAAATGAGGCAGGCATATAGCACCTGGCACAAAGGAATGTTTAGTCCTATTATTCTTATAAAACTTGAATTCTGGTCATCAGAAAGGTGTGCAGCTCCGTGCCTGTATGGGTAAAATATAGTAAATAAGTCATTTATCCATTTGGCCTAATATACTTGTGTAAAATTTAGCAGGAGCGTTGTTGAAGTATTTTGGAGCGAAAACAACTCTACCTGCACAACCAAGTGCCAGTGCCTCCTCAGTTGCTGTTGATGGAGCAAGTGAGTACTTAACTAAACAGAAGTTACTCCCGGATCATGGATAAGGGGCCCTTCACACATAGTGTGAAGTTTGGACAAAGTGCGCAGTTAGTGCGCATGACGCAGGAATCGTGTGCAAACCGTATAATATCTTCCCTGCCTCTAACACCTCGTGCACCTGTTGCTACAACTATTTGTGCACACCAGTGGCTCAAAGACAAAGTGTGCGCTGTGCAAACCCATCCCACCCTCTCGCGGCAGGTGTTGGTCAAATTCCAGGTGACATGCACGAACATCTAACACCACTGGCATGGCACTTAGAAAATGTGTGGCCAGTTGCACTCTTCACATGACAGAAATTTGTCTAAGTTCTACATGTGAGCTCTGTTCCACGTGATGTGGCGTCTGTGCTGTGGTGCGCCGTCCATAAGACACACGTGTCGGGCAGAACACGCTCGTGGCTGACTGGATGCACCTGACCAATAATTGTGGACATCAGAGCACATTGCTTCTCATTCATGTCATTTCATGACTGTATGTCTGTGACCATGGGTCATCTACAGATGAACAGACAGATCATATTTGTATTGCTCACTTGATAAATTCCGTGTTTTTATATGGTGTGGGATTTAAATTTTTTTGTAACATTTCCATGTCCTTCCTGATATGAGGCAGCTTCCTTCAGCTTTCAAAGAACAGCTCTGTAGCTCAGTGGTAAAGTTGCTGACTGGCAAACAGAGGTTTTGAAAGGTGCGACTTCACGTCCAATGGGTTGTATGTTGTTTTTTTTTTTTTTTTTCCACATAAGTGGCGCGATGTGGTCCCACAGGTACTGGCTGGTTTTATTTATTTATTTATTTATTTATTTTTATTCCACATAACCATAATTTATCTAATAGATTACAATTTGTTCATGTAAATGGGGAGTCTTCTTCATGGACTAAGGTTAATTATGGAGTTCCACAAGGTTCTGTGCTAGGACCGATTGTATTCACTTTATACATGCTTCCCTTAGGCAGTATTATTAGAAAGCATTTTCATTGTTACGCAGATGATACCCAGCTTTATCTATCCATGAAGCCAGAGGACACACACCAATTAGTTAAACTGCAGGAATGTCTTTCAGACATAAAGACATGGATGACCTCTAATTTCCTGCTTTTATGTAAATTCAGATAAAACTGAAGTTATTGTACTTGGCCCCACAAATCTTAGAAACATGGTGTCTAACCAGATCCTTACTTTGGATGGCATTATCCTGACCTCCAGTAATACTGTGACAAATCTTGGAGTCATTTTTGATCAGGATATGTCATTCAATGCGCATATTAAACAAATATGTAGGACTGCTTTTTTGCATTTGCGCAATATCTCTAAAATTAGAAAGGTCTTGTCTCAGAGTGATGCTGAAAAACTAATTCATGCATTTATTTCCTCTAGGCTGGACTATTGTAATTCATTATTATCAGGTTGTCCTAAAAGTTCCCTGAAAAGCCTTCAGTTAATTCAAAAAGCTGCAGCTAGAGTACTGACAGGGACTAGAAGGAGAGAGCATATTTCACCCATATTGGCTTCTCTTCATTGGCTCCCTGTTAATTCCAGAATAGAATTTAAAATTCTTCTTCTTACTTATAAGGTTTTGAATAATCAGGTCCCATCTTATCTTAGGGACCTCATAGTACCATATCACCCCAATAGAGCGCTTCACTCTCATACTGCAGGCTTACTTGTAGTTCCTATGGTTTTTAAGAGTAGAATGGGAGGCAGATCCTTCAGCTTTCAGGCACCTCTCCTGTGGAACCAGCTCCCAATTCGGATTAGGGAGACAGACACCCTCTCTACTTTTAAGATTAAGCTTAAAACTTTCCTTTTTGCTAAAGCTTATAGTTAGGGTTGGATCAGGTGACCCTGAACCATCCCTTAGTTATGCTGCTATAGACTTAGACTGCTGGGGGGTTTCCCATGATGCACTGAGTGTTTCTTTTTATTCACATCTTTTTGCTCTGTATGCACCACTCTGCATTTAATCATTAGTGATTGATCTCTGCTCTCTTCCACAGCATGTCTTTTTCCTGATTCTCTCCCCTCAGCCCCAACCAGTCCCAGCAGAAGACTGCCCCTCCCTGAGCCTGGTTCTGCTGGAGGTTTCTTCCTGTTAAAAGGGAGTTTTTCCTTCCCACTGTCGCCAAGTGCTTGCTCATAGGGGGTCGTTTTGACTGTTGGGGTTTTTCTGTAATTATTGTCTGGCTTTTGCCTTACAATATAAAGCGCCTTGGGGCAACTGTTTGTTGTGATTTGGTGCTATATAAATAAAATTGATTTGATTTGATAAGCTGCGCAATGTGGTCCCACAGGTACCGGCTGTTTTTTTTATATTTCCTCCACATAAGCGGTGCGATGTGCTGCAGCTGGCACTGTGTGTTACTGCCCGAAAGACACCGGCGCGTGCACAGACTCTTGCACCGGGTTCATGCATGGCTGTCCATTGGCCAATGTTTCATGGTGCATTAATTTTAAACTGTTTCGCTCTGTTTCACCATTTTCATCCAAATACCGTCCAAACTTCGCACTATGTGTGAAGCGGCCATTCAATTTACCATCCTGCCAGAAGAGCAGAAAATAATGCTAAGATCAATATTAATCAGTCTTTTCTCTGAAAGTCACAAGTTCGGAGTATGATTGATTAAACATCTACTTTTAACTGGAAACAAGCCAAACAACTGGCACAATTTTTAAAGATTTATTTATGTATTTACAGGTAACAAACATGTGACTGAGATTTTGTGGGTATGGATAATGATTCAAAGTTTTATTGCTGAGGTGATGAGGATACGTGAGATTAAAGAAAATAAAAGGGAAACGAGGTAAAAAAGGAGATAAATACAGTGCATCCAGAAAGTTTTCACAGTACAGAACTTTTTTATGTTACAGCCTGACTCAAAAATGAATGGAATAATTTTTTTTACTCAAAATTCTACACACAATACCCCATAATGACATGTTGAGATGTGTCTACAGCTTAATTGGAGTGGTAATTCAGTTGATTGGATATGATTTGGAAAAGCACATACTGTCTACATACTGTATAAGGTCCCACAGTTGACAGTGCACGTCAGACCACAAAACAAGCATGAGACAGGATTGTCTCGAAACACAAATCTGGGGAAGGGTACAGAAACATTTCTGCTGCTTTGAAGGTCCCACTGAGCACAGTGACCTCCATCATCCATAACTGGAAGACGTTCACGTCCACCAGGACTCTTCCTAGAGCTGGCTGCCCATCTAAACTGAGCGATTGGGGGTAGAAAGGCCTTAGTCAGGGAGGTGACCAAGAACCCAATGGTCAGTCTGTCAGAGCTCCAGAATTTCTCTATGTACACAGTAAATTTTGCAGATGAAAATATACTCTGCCAGGATAGCATTTGGTCCCAGTCCAAATAGAGTTAAATACACTCTCTCACAGTGCTAAATCATTTCTATCACAGGGCAAAATCAACTCTTTCATGCTGTGAATGGCTCTTATTGGAGGTGACAAATATGATTTGATGAGATGGCAGAACTGATTTCATTCTATAACAGAGTGTATTTAACTCTATTTGGACTGGGACCAAACATTATCCTGGCAGAGTATAGATTTCTCTGCAAAATGTACTTTGTAGAGAGAACAAGTCAGGACAACCATCTTTGCAGCAATCCACCAGTCAGGCCTGTATGGTTGAGTGGCCAGACAGAAGGCACTCCTTAGTAAAAGGCACATGGCAACCTGCCTGAGGTTGCCAAAAAGCACCCGAAGGTCTCTCAGACCATGAGAATGCAACCTACACCATATTTGCAGCATATCATCTTGAGATGTGTAAAAATATATGGTAAAAATATGAATATGATAGTCAACTGTCCACACTGGCATCTGGGGTGATGAAAATTGTCATATTTTGACACTTTTTCAAAATTATATTTTTTCAACAACTATAAATGATAAAAACAACCTGGTGTATCATTTAAATTTGTAAATATTTTCCATTATATCACAAGCCATCATACAAAAGGTTATATAGCCATAGGTAGTATGGCTATAGAACTAATCAAAGATATGAACAACATGGAAAATTTTGGATTTTCTACCATTCTGAGGCCTTTGTGGAAGGCAGATCCTACTAGTTACAAAAAAAAACTGCCAACATTTCCAAACTTTACACCAAAACTTAGCCTGCCATGAGCAGTTTCAAAGCTGTGAGGCATATAAAGCCACACAGCCCCCTCCATGCATCTAGTAATACTGTGAGAAATCTTGGAGTCATTTTTGATCAGGATATGTCATTCAATGCGCATATTAAACAAATATGTAGGACTGCTTTTTTGCATTTGCGCAGTATCTCTAAAATTAGAAAGGTCTTGTCTCAGAGTGATGCTGAAAAACTAATTCATGCATTTATTTCCTCTAGGCTGGACTATTGTAATTCATTATTATCAGGTTGTCCTAAAGGTTCCCTGAAAAGCCTTCAGTTAATTCAAAATGCTGCAGCTAGAGTGCTAACAGGGACTAGAAGGAGAGAGCATATCTCACTCATATTGGCCTCTCTTCATTGGCTTCCTGTTAATTCTAGAATAGAATTAAAAATTCTTCTTCTTACTTATAAGGTTTTGAATAATCAGGTCCCATCTTATCTTAGGGACCTCATAGTACCGTATCACCCCAATAGAGCGCTTCGCTCTCAGACTGCAGGCTTACTTGTAGTTCCTAAGGTTTGTAAGAGTAGAATGGGAGGCAGAGCCTTCAGCTTTCAGGCTCCTCTCCTCTGGAACCAGCTCCCAATTCAGATCAGGGAGACAGACACCCTCTCTACTTTTAAGATTAGGCTTAAAACTTTCCTTTTTGCTAAAGCTTATAGTTAGAGCTGGATCAGGTGGCCCTGAACCATCCCTTAGTTATGCTGCTATAGACTTAGACTGCTGGGGGGTTCCCATGATGCACTGAGTGTTTCTTTCTCTTTTTGATCTGTATGCATCACTCTGCATTTAATCATTAGTGACTGATCTCTGCTCCCCTCCACAGCATGTCTTTTTCCTGGTTCTCTCCCTCAGCCCCAACCAGTCCCAGCAGAAGACTGCCCCTCCCTGAGCCTGGTTCTGCTGGAGGTTTCTTCCTGTTAAAAGGGAGTTTTTCCTTCCCACTGTCGCCAAGTGCTTGCTCACAGAGGGTTGTTTTGACCGTTGGGGTTTTTCCGTAATTATTGTATGGCTTTGCCTTACAATATAAAGAGCCTTGGGGTAACGGTTTGTTGTGATTTGGCGCTATATAAATAAAATTGATTTGATTTGATTTGATAAAGTTGCTAGAAAACACAGTTTTCACGATATGTGAAAAATTCACAAAAAATTCCAAAGGCTGTAACTTCAAAATGTTTGCAAGATACAGACCTAATATTTGGCATTTTACCATAACTTTGTAGTAGGAATAACATATCAAACTGACAGAACAGAACTGAGGGGTGACCTGGGAGCCTTTGGGTGACTTGAGATGGAATGACTCTATTTCCAGCCTGTCAATAAATACCTTGTTGAGGGGATCAAAAGGCTTATTTATATGAATACTGAAGCCACAAATAATCAGGATGTTATCAGTGCAAGTTACCAGAACAGAAATAATCTCACCAAATTCATCCAAGAAAATGGAATATGGTCACGAAGGCCTATAATCAGTGCTAAAGTAACTTGACTGAATTTTATCCTTCTGATCACAACTGCTCATGCCAGCCATACAGGACAGAGAACCAGATGTTTAAATGAACTAAACTTAGGACCCCCAAGAGCTGTGAAGCGAAACCCAGATTTGTAAATTAAAGCCACACCTCTACTTTGCTTTGTATCTACATATTAATAGCAAGATGACTCTGTGTGTGTATGCATGCGTGTGTATGGCTTCAATCATGGAGAAGCTGGGGAGAGCTGGCATTCGCAGTTTGCTATGCTTATGTGTTTTGAGTCAAGGATGAACACTGCAAAAAATAGAACCTTGATGGGACTAATATTTTTGGAGAATCTACCAATATTAGCTAACAACACTGAACAATAGATGTTGATAATTAAATTCTGTACTCAGACGCCATGATGATTTACAGTAAATCATCTATACATTCAAAGCAAAGTGGTACCTATGTACGTGTATGTGTGAGTTTATTTAGTAACTGCTACATTTCATTGCTACATGTAATGTGAAGTTGCATCAGAAAGGGCATCTGGGTAAAACTTGTGCCAAATGAAACATGCAGATCCACCTTGGATTTGCTGTTGCAACCCGGAGTGAAAACAGTTGCCTCAAAGCATGATTTTGCCTGGAAAGGAGGTGTCATGTCACTGTCCATGATGGGACATTCACGTTTAGTAGGCAGCATTGGGAGTGTGGACTGTAGTTCTCATATATAAGCTCTTTCACTGCCATCCAGCTATCAGTGTGCTGTGATCAGCTGACAGGCTCCTCCCCGTGCTGTGTGCGATAGACCTCGCTGTCCGGCCCCCATGTGATCAGATCTGTACATACATATAAGCATTTTATGACACACGCGCACACGTGCAAGACACATGCACCACATGTGTGTGGCCTTTTGCAACTCCACAGTCGTGGGGCACTTAGACAACTTTCACATCCAGCTCGACAGTGATTGTCTGCTGACTGTTTTCGTGATGATAGTGTGAATGGCCACACATTTTCTAAGTGCCAAACCAGTGGTGTTAGATGTTCGTGTGTGTCAGCTGGAATTAGGCCAACACCTGCTGCTTGAGGGTTTGATGGGCTCGCACAGTGCACACTCTGTCTTTCAGCCGCTGGTGTGAGCAAATAGTTGTAGCAACAGGTGTACGAGGTGTTCAAAGCAGCTATGATTTTATACGTTTTGCATACGATTCCTACTTCATGTGCACTTCACGCGCAATTCGACCAAATTCGCACTACGTGTGAAAGGGTCCTAAGGAGTGGCTTCCATCTGGCCACTCTACTATACAGGTCTGATTGGCAGATTGTCTTGGAGGTCTGTAGACCTCCCAGACAGGATTGTCTCGAAGTACAAATCTGAGAAAGGGACCAGAAACATTTCTGTTTCTTCGAAGGTCCCAATGAGCACAGTGGCCTCAAACATCCATAAATCAAACAAGTTTGGATTCACCAGCAGTCTTCCTAGAGTTTACTGAGCATCTCAACTGAGCGATCGGTGAGAAGGGCCTTAGTCAGGGAGGTGACTAAGTACCTGATGGTCACTGTCAAAGCTCCAGCAATCCTCTGTGAAGAAAGGAGAACCTTCCAGAAAGCAACTCAACCCTGCATACTAAAAGGCACATGGCAGCCCACCTGGAGATTGCCAAAAGGCACCTGAAGGACCATAGACCATATGAAACCAAATTCTCTGACACATAGATTGAACTATTTGCTGTGAATGCCAGATGTCATGTTTGCAGCAATCCAGGCACCATCACTATATTGAAGCCTCATGCTGTGGGGATGTTTTCAACTGCAGGGACTGGGAGACTGTTTATTAATTATTTAATTAATTTAATTAATAATTTAAAAAGGGAGGAAGCATAGTACCATAATATTGGTAACTGGACAACCCATAGACATGGACCACCCATATACAACAACAAAAATAAAGAGATGGGGATGGACTGGTGGTCTGCCTGGGTTGTTGCCATACAGGAACCCAAGGTGAATCTATGGTGTTGTGGATGCAGTGAAGCATGACACCAATGCATGCTCCCGGACTGGACTGGTTGGAAATTAGCAAGGAGAACTGTCCTGTGCACTGCCTTACACTGGGTGTATTAGGGTCTGGATTATTATCACGACTCCTGCATTGTTTAAGAGTTGACTTTTTATTTGCATTTAATGTTCTGTGTAAAGCCATGCAAAGAGAGAAAAACTAATTTACTGAGACAGAGATGAGAGCATTTTCAGTCATACATAAACTGATGATGTTATAACACTTAGTTTTGTGTGATTCACATCCGAAAATTTCATTACATTAAAAACTCATCAAATTAAATTGTGTTTATGGGACATTGTTTAAAGAAAGCTATTTCGTTGTGTCTGGGTATTCAAACTGAAATAAAAGTCCATTCCTCCATATTTATCGCATGTCTTAGTGAGATGTGCAGTCTGCCCACAGCAGATAGTGTGACTTTTTAATTACTTCCTCTGTGTTTAATTAGCACAACGTATTGGCATTTTATGCTGAGAAGAAAAACCCCAAACAAAACATGATTGTACAATCAATTACAAATGAGTGGAGCTTTGGAAGCACAGCAAAACAAACTAATTTTTAATACTTTCACCAGAAATGTTTGTCACTCAGGGGTCTGCGTAATTTTCACCCATCTGTGTGTATCTGCCCTTCAGCAGACGGCCAATGTCACAGGTCAATCAGAGGTCAGCAGAGCAGCAGTATTGCCATAGTAACCTATTCTGCATGATATGAAGCAAACACCGCCACCCTGGTCATCCATCATCTCTCTAGTGAGGCACATCCATCATCAGAGAGGTGTGCTGACATCCACTTTGCTCCGGTTCCTCTCGGCTGGACTGTGATTGGACAGTGTTACTGAGATGCATTATCCAAACGGAGGGGTGCTTTCACGCTTGGGGAGCAGCGAAATGCCCAAATTGTACAACCTGACAGCAACACATTGATTTTGAAATCTATTGAGATGGGATACATCAACCTTGGCCTCGGTCACATGGTTCACAAGGTTTTCTTGTTCCCTGCAGATGAAGCGCAGTATGAAAGTAGACAAAAAATTGCAAGAAACGAAGATGAAATCCAACATCCAACAATATTGGTGCCTATGATGCAACCTCAGTTCCAATGAAGTTGGAATGCTGTGTGTAAAATGTAAATAAAAACAGAATACACTGATACCTCTTCAACCTATATTCAATTGCATACACCACAAAGACAAGATATTTAATGTTCAAACTAATACACTTAATTGCTTTTGTGAAAATATTGGCTTATTTTGAAATGGATGCCTGCAACATGTTTCAAAAAAGCTGGGACAGTGGTATGTTTGCCACTGTGTTACATCACCTTTCCTTCTAACAACACTTAATAAGTGTTTGGTAACTGAGGACACTAATTGTTGAAGCTTTGTAGGTGGAATTATTTCCCATTCTTGTTTGATGCACTACTTCAGTTGTTCAACAGTCCAGGGTCTCCGTTGTCTTATTTTGGGCTTCATAATGTGCCACACATTTTCAATGGGTGACAGGTCTGGACTGCAGGCAGGCCAGTCTAGTACCCATTAAGTACAATGCAGAGGTGGGGTGGGCGGATGCTTATACCCCCGTTACACATAGCTGGAATCACGCAGAGTGTTGTCGGACTTATGAATTGATGCACATCCGAAAGGTGTCAGATTTCAGTTCCAAAACATTCTGACAGCCATCTGCGGAAGTCAACATAGTTGGTCAAAATTGGCCAGCGGGCCCGAGTGTGATGCACATGTTCAAAACTCTCTGAGCGCCGTCGAGATGGGACACCTATCTGACGGTGGTCCATGCGTTATCTGAGGACCATCTAACCGCAATTTACATATTCCAATGTCGGCAAAATGGGATCCAAAATGATTTGAGCGCATACAAGGTTACCTCGAGATAGATCTGGCACAGTATGACTGCCTGTATGACCTGCATGTGCCATGTATAATAATGTCCACCCCCTTTCCTCCCCCAGAGCACAAAGGAACTGTTGAAATGTATGTGACAGGCTACATCAAGAATTATGAATTATTATGTACAGTGAATATGAACAGCGGCTATCAAACCGAAAGATCCGTGTGTTAATGCACGCACACCACTGCAAATCTGAACAGGCTGTTATATCCACAATAAACCTTACAGTATAGATATTTGTCCATTCTTTCCCATGGGTGACATAAATAATGTGAGCTATTGTTTCCATGATAACACAGGCAGCTGCGCCTCTCTATGGTGCACAATAACGCGTCATTGCACGCGTCAGGCTCAGCTGGACGGATTTCACGCTGGAATAAATGTTACCGTTCTAACTCTGGAGGTGATATAACATATATCTTGTGCCAGGCTGTTACACCATTAATAAACATGCATCTTACCTCCAACAGCAGTCCAGGGGTGTTTCACAGTGCCGATGTGGACATGACGCCACCTGCGGTTATAATCCTCTCAACCAAAAGAAAAAAAATTATTCTATGTGATAATCTAACCCTCGCAGTGTCCAGAGTTGCATTGTGGTCCTGAAGTGTGCAATCAAGGAAAAAGAAAGTTCCCTGGAAAGGTGCTCCATCTGAGGGACTGCATGGCCCAGTGTCAGCAAACTTTGGTTCGAAGCTGTCCAGTGGCAGGTGCACACATATGCGCCTCGTGTCCACACTTAGTGGCCCATGCAGCGTTATGCATATACACACACACACACACACACACACACACACACACACACACACACACACACACACACAGACACAGACACACACACGGCTGAGTGATAATTACAGCCCCACGTGTGTGCACGGAGTGCACGTGCGTGTGATGAAAACAGTCTGTGTCGTCTACATACGCTCTGGATGCGATCTGACTGGTGTGGATGAGGTAGTCTGTCTGCACTCCGACACAGCAGACCATGCCTCTTTTTCTCCCGACTGTGTTGGATTATGGAAATATTTGCCGTATCTCGGCATGCTTCTGGCACGTTCTTGCTGTGTGTGATGGGGGCTTTACTGTTTTTCTGAAAGCTATCTATCTCTAACTTCCAACTCTAATTTCAGCATCTCAGTCAATATATGTGCAGCTACTTGTTTTTCCAACCTTTTAAAGTGACCCATAGCAACCGAAATTTTGTTTATGAAATAACATTTTTACCTTTTAACCCATATAAATGCTAAATGGTTTACTAAATTGTCATATGGGTCTAGGTACATGTTTATATTTTGTATTGCTTTATGTTCTTGTTTGTTTTTTTTTTCTTGCTCTGTGTTCAGGTTTTGTTTTGCTTTGTGTTCTGGTTACTGCACACTCTTGTCTTGTGTCTGGGGTTTGGGTCTGGGTGTGTTTCCCTTCTATTTGCCACGCCTCTTTCCTGAATGTTCCATCACACCTGTTCCTAATTTCTCCCCCATTACCTGTGTTAGTTAAGACTGTTGTTTTCCCTCTTGCCATTCCTACCAGCTTTAGCACAATCCCTGTTTTTTTATTATTGCCATGCCTTGTTTTTTACTTCAAGTTTGTCTCACAATTTCTGTTTTCTGTCTGCCATTTTGTGTACCAACCTCTGCCAGTGAGGTAAATCCTTTTTCTCATCCCATAGCTCTGTGTGAGTCCTGCATTTATGTCATGTGTTTTTGTGTCCATGTTCATGATGCTAAATATCATTCTAATCACATACTCAGTATCATATTTGATGTTGACTTTTGCACAGGTAAAAAATACTGAATTCAATCTGGCATCTAATTTCCAAATGGAGGCTACATATTTACCAAATACATCCTTCTGTTTTGCCAAGAAGATGCATTTTATGATCTTAAATACAGTGAATGCTAGTTGCTTGGAATTAACATTTAAACAGAGTTCAAATTAGACAATTATTTTTTTAACTATTCAACCTTTGAGGAAATAATTATTTCTCCAATAGTTTTAGAAGTTTGTTTGTTTGTTTTTTCATGTTAAATACATGGCTACACGTTATATAATTTGTTGAATCATTTCAAACACTTATCACTTAACTATACATCTCAACAATTTTGGATAAGTTTGAACATCAACCATGATATTTAGTATGATTAGAATATTATTTTACATTTTATTTGGTATTTGTGCTTACAAGTTAAAAAACATGTTTTTTAATAGATGATTTTCAAGTTTCTTTCCAGTTAGGGAGACGTGGTTTCTTTCAACAACAAGAATTGTGAAGAAACTTTCCTGTCACTGTTTGGAGTTGTGTGGAGGTAGGAATAGCCTTTTGAATGCTTGAATAACGATGTCAGTCGCACAAAAAAATCAAATAATAATGAAAACATGTTCATTGCACCCAGAATGTTGGTATTTTGGTCGTTGGACTTATGTAGCAATGGATGTAAAGCCCCGGTCACACGGCACCAAGGGCCAATTTAGTCAATTTGTGCATAAAGTCCTCATGAAGCAGGAATCATATGCATTACGTGTAAAATTGTAGCTGCTTCCAACGCCTCATACACCTATTGCTACAACTATTTGTGCACACCAGTGGCTGAAAGACAGAGTGTGCACTGTGCGAGCCCATCGAACCCTCTCGTGGCAGATGTCGGCCAAATTCCAGGTGACACGCAAGAACATCTAACACCAGTCGCATGGCACTTAGAAAATTTGTGGCCATTCATGCAGTCATCATGAAAACAGTCTGACAATCACTATTGAGGTGGATGAGAAATTTGTCTAAGTGCCCCACAACTGTGAAGTTGCCGAGTGTACATGTGGTGTGCCAGAGTGTCGGCTCTTCCAACAACATGTGTGCGTGTGTTTCACGCACCTCCCCCCTCCAACACATGTGTGCGTGTGGTCCCCCCCCCCCACAGGCGAGGCATCTTTCATCTGATCAGAGTGACATTTTGGTCTGTGCATTGACAGGACACAGGGCATGGCTGGCTGCCCGCCCACAGATGTTGAGACATTTCCGGTTCTGGACGTCACAGCTGCAGCACACGTCTTGTGTTTTGATGGACATGCGCGTGTGTGTGCTTGCAATGGGAGGAGAAACGGACCGTCAATTCATTTGGACATACAGCAGGCGATCTGAATGTCACATGTCGGGCTGTGAGTGGCGTGCCGCAGGATCAGGACAATCCAGCAGTGCGACAAATACGCCACTTTTAGTCACACAGCAGAAATACACTGTTTGAGTTATCACAGCACTTTTTTTTTTTTACTTTTTTAGAAAATAAATTTATGTGCTTGTTGATTTTAGCCATTTTATGCTCCTGTTAGAAGACAGTGATTGTAGTGCAGTGGTAATGTTTCCATCTGCTAACCCGAGCATGCGGGCTTGAATCCTGTGGCATTTTTTTTTTTTTTAACCAAGGTTATTTAACTGCGGGGTTCTGTATTGTGTCCCCTTTTATGCATTGTTTATATCAACCCAGTGATATTCACTAATTATACAGCTATTTTATTTTCCTCCACATCAGCAGTGCGATGTGGTGCACCTCGTCCCATGGAACACACATTTGGCTCAAAAGACACTGTTACATGCATGAACCATCGCACTGGGACCGTGCATGCCTGCCCGTCTGCACGATGTTTCGTGGTTCGCTCATACGAGCTGTTTCCCCGTGTGTCGCCCTGAGTTGTACATATTTGCACTATGTCTGAAGGGGCCCTAATGAAGGACACCAAAGCCAAAACAAAACAAGAAATCTGGACTTAGGTTGACTTTCGGGGACATCATTTAACTGGCGTCCAGCTTCGATCGGTCAGCCACTCCGTGAGGTGTCATAAGACCCGCTCAGTCAGGTGCTCAGTGAGGCATCATAACACCCGATCAGTCAGCCACTCCGTGAGGTGTCATAAGACCCGCTCAGTCAGGTGCTCAGTGAGACATCATAAGATCCGATCAGTCAGCTGCTCTGTGAGGTGTTTTAACACCCGATCGGTCAGCCACTCCGTGAGGTATTATAACAACCGATCGGTCAGCCGCTCCATGAGGAGTCATAACATGTTTCTAATGATGCCAAACATGCGAGGGAGAGGCTCCCTGTTTGCTTTTATTTCATTTCAATAGTTGCTCCCTGCAATTAGCAAGGCAAGAGTAAGATTAATGGAGTCAGAGTGGATGTGCAAAATATCTTTTAAACAATTAAACGTTCTATTTTGGGCTACTTGGCATCTTTTATCATGCACATCAATCATAATATTAGTTGAGTGCCTTGAAGGGCAGTATCTTGACACACACACCCTGACATCATGGTTTCTTCTTCCTAGGTCTTCCAGTGGATGGAGTAGCTCTTAGGATTGTGCTTCAGGAGGTCCTTGGAGTGTTTCTTCTGCCCTCCTCTGGACTGTTTTCCTTCACTCAGCTGGGAATAGAAGATCTACTTAGAAAGTTGTTTCTCATCCACCATAAGTACGTGGCCCACCCGCCAAAGCTGGTTCATGATGATGACATACTCAGTGCACTGGAGTTTGAGTTCAGTCAAAATCCTGAGGTTAGTATGGTTGTCTTCCCACCTGACAGCTTTGTAGATAAGGATGTTCATCTCATATCAACCCAAAGTGGTCATGATTTTGTTTTTTTCTTGGATGTTTTTTGGATCAGATTAAACAGCTTTCCATCTGTTCTCTACACAGTGTCAATTAATGGTGACACCTTCTCTTTGATCTCATTAGTCAGATGGAACACTGGGGCCATGAAGATGATGAAGAGTGTAGGGGTGATGACACAGCCCAGTTTTATTCCTGATTGAACACTGAAGTCATCAGGTTCTTTCTTTTTTTTTTTTTTTACCACTGACCAGAACTGTATTGGACATGTCATTGTGGAGAAGCATCAGGTATAGATTAAGTTCTCCAACCTGCCAGTTTTGCTCAGGACCTTCCACTGAATTGGGCGTGTCACTCTGAACACTGTTATTAGGTCAATGAAGGCGATGTACAGTGGTCGATGTTGCTCTCGACACTTTTCTTTTAATTGGTGGAGAGTGAAGATCATGTCTGCTATTCCTCTTGATCATTTGAAACTACTTTGGGTTTCAGGAAGAATGCTTTGTGCTCCTCCCCCTCTAGCTGCCACCTAATCGTGGTGGGGGAGTTTGCGTACCCAGATGATCCTAGGAGCTATGTTGTCGGGGGCTTTGTGCCCCTTGTAGGGTCTCCCGAGACAAACAGGTCCTAGGTGACAGGTCAGACTAAGGGCATTTCAGACCCTCCATGACCAGTAAAAAATCAAGGACAGAGACGTCGCCTGGTATGGCGGAGCTGGGGCCCCACCCTGGAGCCAGGCCTGGGGTTGGGGCTCGTGCGCAAGCGCCTCGTGGTCGGGCTTTAGCCCATGGGGCCCGGCCAGGCTCAGCCCGAAAGAGCGACGTGGGCCCGCCCTCCTGTGGGTTCACCTACTGCAGAGGGGGCCATGGGGGTCGGGTGCAGAGAGGATTCGGTGGCGGTCGAGGGCGGGTGGCCCAGTGGTCCGCTCCATGCTCACAGCCCCTGCTGTAGGGACGTGGAATGTCACCTCGTTGGGCGGGAAGGAGCCTGAGCTTGTGCGGGAGGTTGAGAGATACTGACTAGAGATAGTCGGGCTCACCTCCACGCACAGCTTGGGCTCTGGTACCCAACTCCTGGAGAGGGGATGGACGCTTCATTTTTCTGGCGTTGTCCATGGGGAGAGGCGGAGAGCTGGGGTTGCATTGCTTATTGCTCCCCAGCTCATTTGCCATGTGTTGGAGTTCACTCCAGTAAACAAGAGGGTCACGTCCCTACGCCTTCGGGTCGGGGACAGGTCTTTCTCGGCCTACGGGCCAAGCGGCAGTGCAGAGTACCCGACCTTCTTGGAGTCCCTGGGAGGGGTACTAGATAGCGCTTCAACTGGGGACTCTATTGTTCTCCTGGGGGAGTTCAACACCCACGTGGGTGGCGACAGTGAGACCTGGAGGGGGGTGATTGGGAAGCATGGCCTCCCCGATCTGAACCCGAGTGGTGTTCAGTTGTTGGACTTCTGTGCTAGTCATGGTTTGTCCATCACAAACACCATGTTCGAGCACAAGGGTGCCCATAAGTGCACGTGGCACCAGGACACCCTGAGCCGGAGGTCGATGATCGACTTTGTAGTCGTATCATCTGACCTTCGGCCATGTGTCTCGGACACTCGAGTGAAGAGAGGGGCAGAGCTGTCGACCAATCACCACCTGGTGGTGAGTTGGATCTGCTGGGAGGGGAGGAAGCCGGTCAGACCTGGTAGGCCCAAAGTATCATGAGGGTCTGTTGGGAAGGACTGGCGGAACCCTCTGTCAGCGAGGTCTTCAACTCCCACCTCCGGGAGAGCTTGTCCCAGATCCTGGGGGAGGTTGGAGACATGGAGTCTGAGTGGACCATGTTCTCCACCTCCATTGTCGAAGCGGCCGCTCATAGCTGTGGTCGCAAGGTCTCTGGTGCCTGTCGCGGCGGCAATCCCCGAACCCGGTGGTGGACGCCGGAAGTAAGGGACGCCATCATGACCGTTGGGGTTTTTACGTAATTATTGTATTGCTTTGCCTTACAATATAAAGTGCCTTGGGGCAACTGTTTGTTGTGATTTGGCGCTATATAAATAAAATTGATTGATTGATTGATCAAGCTGAAGAAGTCCTACTTATCTTTGTTGGTAGGTGGGACCCCAGAGGCATCTGACAGGTACCGGCAGGCCAAGCGTGCCACAGCCTGTGCGGTCGCAGAGGCAAAAACTCGGGTCTGGGAGGAGTTCGGGGAGGCCATGGAGGAGGACTATCGGTTGGCCTCGAAGAGATTCTGGCAAACCATCCGACGCGTCAGGAAGTGGAAGCAGCTCTCCACCCGCACTGTTTACGGTGCGGGTGGGGAGCTGTTGACCCTGACTGGGGATGTTGTCGGGCAGTGGAAGGAATACTTCGAGGATCTCCTCAATCCCATCGTCACGTCTTCCGAAGAGGAAGCAGAGACTTGGGACTCAGAGGCAGACTCATCCATTACCCAGGCCAAAGTCACCGAGGTGGTTAGAAAGCTCCTCGGTGGCAAGGATCCTGGGGTGGATGAAATCCGTCCTGAGTACCTTAAGTCTCTGGATGTTGTGGGACTGTCTTGGCTGACACGCCTCTGCAGCATCGCGTGGCCATCAGGGACAGTGCCTCTGGATTGGAAGACCGGGGTGGTGGTCCCTCTGTTTAAGAAGGCGGACCGGAGGGTGTGTTCCAACTACAGGGGGATCACACTCCTCAGCCTCCCTGGTAAGGTCTATTCCAGAGTACTGGAGAGGAGAATTCAACTGATGGTCGAACCTCGGATTCAGGAGGAGCAGTGTGGTTTTTGTCCTGGTTGCAGCACACTGGACCAGCTCTACATGCTCCATCGGGTGCTCGAGGGTTCATGGGAGTTCGCCCAACCAGTCCACATGTGTTTTGTGGATCTGGAGAAGGCATTCGACCGTGTCCCTCGGGGCACCCTGGGGGGGGTGCTTTGGGAGTATGGGGACCGAGGTTCTTTGCTAAGGGCTATCCGGTCCCTGTATGACTGCAGCAGGAGCTTGGTTCGCATTGCCGGTAGTACGTCAAACCTGTTTCCAGTGCACGTTGGCCTCCGCCAGGGCTGCCCTTTGTCACCAGTTCTGTTCATTATTTTTATGGACAGAATTTCTAGGTGCAGCCAGGGTGTAGCTGGGGTCCGGTTTGGGAACCATTGAATCTCATCGCTGCTGTTTGCGGACGATGTGGTTCAGCTGGCTTCGTCAATTCAGGACCTTCAGTGTGCACTGGGGTGGTTTGCAGCCGAATGTGAAGCGTCCGGGATGAAGCTCAGCACCTCCAAATCCGAGGCCATGGTTCTCGACCGGAAAAAGGTGCTTTGCCCTCTTCAGGTCGGTGGAGTGTCCTTGCCTCAAGTGGAGGAGTTTAAGTATCTCAGGGTCTTGTTCACGAGTAAGGGACGGATGGAGCGTGAGATCGATAGATGGATCGGTGCAGCATCTGCAGTGATGCGGTCGCTGTATCGGACCGTCGTGGTGAAGAGAGAGCTGAGTAGGGGGCAGAGCTCTCGATTTAAGAATCGATCTACATTCCGATCCTCACCTATGGTCATGAGATTTGGCTCGTGACTGAAAGAACAAGATCGCGAGTACAAGCGGTCGAGATGAGTTTCCTCCGCAGGGTGGCTGGGTGCTCACTTAGAGATAGGGTGAGGAGCTCGGTCACTCGGGAGGAGCTTGGAGTCGAGCCGCTGCTCCTCCATGTTGAAAGGAGTCAGTTGAGGTGGCTCGGGCATCTTTTCCGGATGACCCCTGGACGCCTCGCTGGAGAGGTGTTCCGGGCACGTCCCATTGGGAGGAGGCCCCGTGGAAGACCCAGGACACGCTGGAGTGACTACATCTCTCGGCTGGCTTGGGAATGCCTTGGGGTTCCCTCAGAGGAGCTGGGCAAGGTGTGTGTGGATCGGGAGGTCTGGGCAGCTTTGCTTGAGCTGCTGCCCCCGCGACCCGATTCCGGATAAAGCGGAAGAAAATGGATGGATGGATGGATGGATGGATGGATGGATGGATGGATGGATGGATGGATGCTTTGTGCTCATGATCTCAGATGGTTGTGGGCAAGAAGCTTTCCTGTGGTAGACTGCAAGGGGTTTCCATGATGGTTTCTGCAGTCCAACTGATAATCATTGAATCTTGCAGGTCTGTGGGCATTTCGTCTTGAGTACAGATTATGATGACGAGTTGATGATGCCAGCGTGGAAAGACTTTTAATTTTTATTAAGTCCTACAAACAAAGCATGCTGTTATAAAAAATAAAACTGTGGATGAGCTCCCCCTTCCCCAACAGAGCAAATGGGCATTTGTTTTGTTTTTTTGTGAGGGACTTTTCATCCAATGACAGAGATATTTAGGGACACTTCCACGTACAGTAACGAACACATCCAGCTGGAAATGAGTTGTTACATTTTTTTTTTTGTATTTATTTTCAACCCCAATTCCAGTGAAGTTGGGATGTTGTGTAAAATGTAACTGTAAAAACAGAATACAATGATTTGCAAATCCTCTTCAACCTATATTCAATTGAATACACCACAAAGTCAAGATATTTCATGTCCAAACTGATAAACTTTATTGTTTTTGTGCAAATATTTGCTCATTTTGAAATGGATGCCTGCAACACGTTTCAAAAAAGTTGAGACAGTGGTATGTTTACCACTGTGTTACATTACATGCCCTTGACCTTCGATCCCTCAGACGGCACTGCATTAAAAACCGACATCATTGTTTAAAGGATCTTACTGTGTGGACTCAGGAACACTTCAGAAAACCATTGTCAGTTAAAATAGTTCATTGCTACATCTACAAGTGCAAGTTAAAACTCCATGCAAAGTGAAAGCCATACATCAACAACATCCAGAAATGCCACCGCCTTCTCTGGGCCCGAGCTCATTTGAAATGGACAGACAAAGTGGAAAAGTGTGCTGTGGTCTGAGTGTACATTTCAAATTGTTTTTGGAAATCATGGACGTTGTGTCCTCCGGACAAAAGAGGAAAAGCACCAAAGATTGTTACCAGCGCAAAGTTCAAAAGCTAGCATCTTGATGGTATGGGGGTGTGTTAGTGCCCATGGCATGGGCAACTTACACATCTGTGATGGCACCAACAATTCTGAAAGGTACATCCAGGTTTTGGAGCAACACATGCTGCCATCCAAGCAATGTCTTTTTCAGGGACATCCCTATTTATTTCCAGTGTTGCCACAGTTACTTTGAAAAAGTAATCCAATTACTGATTACTCCTTGAAAAAGTAACTTAGTTACTTTATTGATTACTCAATTATAAAAGTAACTAAGTTAGATTACTAGTTATTTTTTTAGTTACTTTCCCCAGCTGCTGACAACAACCCTCTGCCACCTCAACATGACAGTGATACCTGTTTTGCCAAAACTCACGTTATAGTCACCCTTAAATACTTGTTTTATAAAAAGTAAAATAAAGACCTCTTTTTTGACCTCATATTTAACTGTTGACAGCATTGTAACAGTAAAACTTGCAATTTCTAACCTACATTGTTTATAAATGTAACTATTAAATTCTAACATTTTTCTAACATTTAAATTCTCTCTAAAAAATTTTACTTTTCGAAATTATTATTATTATAAGTAGTATTAGTAGTTGTAGTAAAAAAAAAAAAAGGCTTCAAAACTGGACCTTTAATCTAGGGGTATTGTGTGGGGGGGCACATCCCTGCCCCACGCTTCCATTCCATCTGGATTCACCCCTACTTTGGCGTTTGAGCACAAAGAATGGATAACATTTATTTATGCAGAAAACATGACCAGATTTACAGGTAAGAAAGTTTTATTGCGTTTTCACATCATGTGGTCCTCAGAGAGTTTAGGTGCATTTGAGTGGAAAATAGTGTTAGTTGTTGACGCGTTGCGGAGGATCAGCTGTTTTTAGCTGCAGATACGGAGCGGCTCAGCTCAGAATTCTAAATAAAGGAGAGAAAAAAGGCATAAAAATGTTTTTTGTAAAGCTCAGTGCAGGTGTGCTGTTGTCACCACGCTTTAAGCGGTGAGGACGAGTCAAGCTGCTGTAGAAAACCGCGGATGAAAAGCTCACAGCTCTCTTAAAGTGGGCAGTTCAGTCGAACCCCGACCCTCTGCCCACGGACCACGTTTAATGCTGCTATCGACCCACAATGCAAAAATAAAAAAAGTAACGCACAGTGACATGGAGAAGTAACTTTAATCTGATTACTGATTTGTAAAGATTAACGCGTTAGATTACTCGTTACTAAAAAAGTGGTCAGATTAGAGTAACACGTTACTAAGCAACGCATTACTGGCATCACTGTTTATTTCAGCAAGACAGTGCCAAGCCACATTCTGCACGTGGTAGTAGTAAAAGAGTGCAAGTACTAGACTGGCCTGCCTGCAGTCCAGACCTGTCGCCCACTGAAAATGTGTGGCACATTATGAAGCGCAAAATATGACAACTGAGACCTCTGACTGTTGAACAACTGAAGTTTTTCCAAACATTTCATAACAACAGAAGTTAAAGCTACCGGTCTAAAATCATTGTTAATCGTTGGACAGGGTTTTTTGGGTACTGGAACAATAATTGACTTTTTCCAGAGTAAAGGAACTGTGTGCTGATCCACAGACTACTGGAAAACTGGGCACCAGGCTGGTGTGAGCTCCTCTGCAAAAGTCTTTAAAAGAAAAGCTGAGATGCCATCTGGGCCAGCAGACTTATTTTTCTGAACCCTACTAAAAAGTAACTTAATTTTGCCTGGATCAACTACTAACCTGGGGCGCAAATCAATAGATGAAATGGAATTTAAAATGTTAACACGATCCAAAGAAAAATCCTGAGTATCAAATCTCAAAAGTCATTGAGCTCATTTGCTTTTTCCTGATCATCATCTGTTACAAAACTTTTCCTTTTTATCATATTAGCTGCCACTTTCATTGAATCCCAAAGTTTTTTAGAGTCCATTGAGGCAAAATTCTGCTCAATATTGTCCTTGTGCCTCTTCCTTGCATGCCTTAGCATCTGGTTCAGTTCTTTTTGCACAGTTTTAACCCCATCCGGTCTTGATTCTTAAAAGCCATTTTTTTACGGTTAATACAGTCTTTAACTTCCTTGGTTATGTAAGGCTTGTTGTTTGGATACATAATAATATCCTTTCTGGTAACCACACAATCAGTACAAAACTGTATGTAGTCTGTTATAGTATCCGTTGCCTCATCAATGTCCAGAGTATGAAAAATGTCCCAATCTGTGCAGAGGAAAGATCCCTTTAAAGCCTCTATGTTATCACTTGACCAAACAGGCACTGTCCTGATCTGTGGCTTGCTGCTCTTCAACACAGTCTTATAAGTTGGGATCAGATGTATTATGTTATGATCTGAATTAGACAAAGGAGGCTTTGCTCTGGCCCTGTAGGCATTCTTAATATTGCCATAACATTTATCTAAAATCTTGTCATCCCGAGAGGCACAATCAACATATTGATCAAATCCAGGGAGGGACAGTTCTAATTTACAACTATTAAAATCACCAAGTATAAAAACAGGAGCACCAGGCGTACGTTGCAACTGAAGGTGGACAAAGTCTGCAATTTGAGCTGCAGCTCGGGCTGTGTTTCCCCTTGGGGGAACATAAACAGCAAAAATTAAAATATTACCAAACTCCCTCGGAAGATAAAAGGGTCTCATGGAAAGGCACAGAAGTTCCACATCTTTGTTACACACCATCTCCCTGACGGTGTAATTCCTGCACCAGCCTTCATTGATGAACACACAGATGCCTCCTCCACAGCTCTTACCTGAGGATGCACTCCGGTCCGCTCGGATGACAGAAAAACCCTCCACATCAATAAGGGAGCTTGGAATATCCGCATGTAACCATGTCTCTGTGATCACAAGTAGGCCTGACTCCCGGTACTCAAAGCCTACTCTGGCATTGGTACGAAGCTCCTCCATCTTATTTCTCAGAGACCGCACATTGCACAGGATCATACCCGGCAGCGGCGGTCTGTTGCCTCTTTGGCGAAAACGCTGGCGTATTCCTCCTCGTCTGCCTCTTTTCCGATGACGTGCTCTGCGGGCCTGTTGTATCCTCAGTGTCTCCGGCAGATCAGCTGGAGGCATGATTCCCGCAGATCGCAGGGAAAGAAGAGCTTCTCTGGGGTAGGTGAGTGATTGGCAGATCCTCAGCAATCCCAAAAAATCAGAATTATAAAAATTTGGTGCATAAATAACACCATGGTGCTTTCCCCACACACATTAACAAATAACAATCCAAACAATTAAAATGTTTAAAAGTTTAAAAACACAGCAGCCGCAACAGGAGTCCGGGTCGCCACAGGGCAGCGCCACCAGTCGCAGGTGTTTGCTGGTCAGATTTTTAACATTCCACTGTTAAAGGAGATTTTGTATTGAAAGACGTGTGGACGGATTGGCGCGTCGCCAGGCAGTCGGCGCGGCGCACCGCCACAGGAAAAAACACCTCCGTTGGAAGCCTTAAGGACAAGTTGGAACATGTCCAGCTGTTGAACAGTTTCTCAGATACTCACTCAACTGAAAGCCATCAAAAGCCACCTGGTTTTTACAAATGGTTATCAACACGGAGGTGTTTTTCCTGTGGCGGCGCGCCGCGCCGGCTGCCTTCCAACGTGCGAATCCGTCCACACGTCTTTCATTACAAAATCTCCTTTAACAGTGGAATGGCTGATGTAATTGCACGTGATTCAAATCCATATAGTTTTTGAAAAAAATTAAAAGGTACGTTACTTTTCTCACAGACCTCGTATTTGCACAAAAACAATAAAGTTTATTAGTTTGAACATTAAATATCTTGTCTTTGTGGTGTATTCAATTGAATACAGCTTGAAGAGGATTTGCAAATCATTGTATAATGTTTTTATTTATATTTTGCACAATGTCCAAACTTCATTGGAATTGGGGCTGTAGTTGAAGGAGAGAAGGAAAGATGTTTGGCTATAAAATCTTCCTATTTGTTCTCTTTTTATTCAGATCAGTAAGTGATGTGCACACTGAAGGATTTTTGTCACAAAGCAATAAAGTACCTGGACAGATGTTTCTTTTAGAACAGACATAAAGCTTCTCTTTGTCATTAAAAATGCTCCACATGCATAAAACTCCAGTTTTATGTTTTCTAAAACTCTTTCCATATTACTGGGCAATTAAGAAAGCTCAGGATGTGACATCAATAACTAAGCAAAGGCCAGCAATTAAGATGAAAGCTCATGATCACAAACAAAGGCTAATAATAAAAAACAAAAGCAGTCTGAGATTTCTGGATGTCGCCAATCTGTATCTTGATCACCTTCGAAATTCAATGGAGTCTTCCATGCCCTACCTTCCATCTATCTGAGATGCAGATTTGGTGAGAAACCGTGAAGTAGTTTTGATGTAATCATTAAAAGGCTATAAAGTGAAACCTGATCCAGAATCCAGATCACCTCCAAGATTTAATGGAATCCTCCATGGCCTAATATAACTGTAGTGAAAATTTGGTGAGAATCATGAAGTAGTTTTGATGTTATCCTTGTATAGTAAATCTGTCTGGAATAGGCAGTTCTATAAGAACTGGCTGACTATGCAAGAAGTAGAACAATAAAGAAATTCATCAAGACACCCATGATCACTGTGTTACAGGCTGTGTACATACAGTGCAACTTCTTGTCTGTTGCATCCCCAGTTTTAAAGCTTCACAGTGTAGTGGTAGAGACAAAAACAAAAAGGTACAATTTGCCAGAAGGCATATGGGAGGCTTAAGCCTATATTTGATGTTTTATTGCTGTATGCAAACTGAGAAACAAACAAACTAAAAAATAAAGTGTTTGAAATCTACTACTGTGTTCATCAGGGCTCTGCTCAGTGAAATTAAATTTCCAAGGCTTTGAAAAGGCTAGTATAAAGTTTTTTTTTTAATATTATTTCATGTGTCTATTTTCTTTATTTTATAGAAAACAGTGACATTTTATCTTAAACAGTACTTATAGTATATTACTTGTAGTTAAGATTGCATGGGTAGTTTGGTAGTTTCTTGTCAGGTTTTATTGTCATGGTCTGATCCATTTCAGTGGAAAACCTGGATTTTCTTTACCTCACAGAAACGTGGCAGAGAGAAAATGAGTTCATTCATTTAAATGAGGTCTGTCCTGTGGGTTGCTTGGCTGTTGGAAAGCCCTGCCCCTGCCGCTGTGGTGGAGGACTGGCTGCAGTGTACTGGGACAGGTACACATGCAGACTCATGAGCACAGAACACACCCCCTCTTTTGAGGCGCTTATGATGGAAGTTGGTTCCTCGAATAAATTTTATTGCATATTGATTTATCGCCCTCCAGGTTATGCTAGTACTTTTCTTAAGGATTTTACTGATTTTTTTTTATTTTTTTAACATCTATAATTTGGATTATTGGTGATTTTAATTTACACATTAATGATGACACTTCCAGCCCAGCTAGGGAACTTATATCAATGGTTGAGGCTTTTAATTTTAAGCAGTACGTGTCAGGCTCCACCCACACTAAAGGTCGCACTTTGGATTTAGTTTTTGCATTGGGCTTGCATATTGCCAATGTGTGTGTGGAGGATGTTTTTCTGAGTGACCATTGCTGTGTTTTCTTTGATCTGATGGCCCCACCTGAGCCTAGATCAGTACTTACTAGGGTGGAGAGGAGGATTATCACAGACGCAGTCGTTATGCAGTTCTGTGATGAATTTGACCTTTACTTTTTAGTGAATTTACTGAAATTGATGGCTTTATGCACTGTTTTAACAGCCATTGTGCTATTATTTTGGATCAAATAGCACCACTTAAAGCTAATAAGGTTTCCCATGGCCGATTCTGTCCTTGGATCAATGATGTGATTATGAATCAAAGGAGATTATGTCGCCAGATTGAACGTTTATGGAAATCAACAAAATTGGAGGTCCACAGGCTACATTTAAGAGATCTAATATCCTCCTTAAATAAGATGTTAGAGGAGGCCAGGGAAAGCTATTTTTATCAGCTGATTGCCTCAAATAAGAGAAATCCCAAAGTGCTCTTTGACACAATCAGCTCTATTGTGTCACCTGCTGCTGCTGTAACTCCTGTTCTTCCTAAAACAAGTAGTGATGAGTTGCTTAATTTCTTCATTGACAAAGTCAGAGTCACAAAAGATAGTTTGCCGCTCTCATTGCCCTCTTGTTGTGATTCCCGGTATTTGGGACCTCCCACTCAATGCTGGACCTCTTTTAAGCTTGTTACAATTGAGGACATTCTATCTGTCATCAACATAATGATACCAACCTCTGGTATTTTGGATGTAGTTCCTTTTAGATTGTTTATGAATGTTTTTGACTCTATTGGGCCTTGTATTGTTAAAATTTTCAATATGTCTTTGTCGACTGGTGTGTTTCCTTGTTCTTTTAAACATGCTGTTGTGGAACCACGGTTAAAGAAAGCAGGATTGGACTCTATGGAACTGAAGAACTTTAGGCCAATATCAAAGACCCCCTTTTTGGCTAAAGTCTTGGAAAAGGTGGTCTGTGTCCAACTTAAATCATTTTTGCAGACTAACAACATCTATGACACATTTCAGTCTGGGTACCGTGAGTTTCATTCCACTGAAACAGCCCTGTTGAAGGTGGCTAGTGACATTATGATGGCCGCTGATAGTGGTAAATGTTCTGTGCTGGTTTTATTGGATCTGTCATCTGCATTCGAGACCGTTGACCATGGCATTTTGATTAAAAGATTGCGGGATACGGTTGGCATGTCAGGTCCTGTATTAGAGTGGTTTAGCTCTTACTTGGTTGGTAGAACTTTTAGTGTTTCTGTGAACAATGTGATGTCTGAATCTGCTGATCTTTTGTGGGGTGTCGCGCAGGGCTCAGTCCTGGGTCCGATTTTGTACCTGCTGTATATCCTTCCTCTTGGTAAGCTGATCCAGCAGTTCTGTGATGTGTCCTACCATTTGTATGCCGATGACTTGCAGCTGTACTGTTCTTTTAAGACAACTGAAGCACAGAAAATTTGTTCTCTCATTAGTTGTCTCACTAAAATTACAGAATGGCTTACTGAAAACAGCCTGCAGTTGAATTCTAATAAGACTGAGACATTGATTGTAGCTCCAGATAATGCTATGTCTGTCATTAAGAATCACCTTGGTAATCTGAGCAGCTCTGTTAAAGGCAGCCTGCGTAACCTGGGTGTCATTTTGGATGGAGGGATGTCTTTGGAACATCACACTAGGCTGTTGGGAAAGTGTAGTGACACGGACCCACAACGGGGGGCGTAAATGAACGGACAATGGAAGGAGTTAAATTAGAACACTTTACTATTGTGAATGTCACAACCAAACACAGCAGATTACAGAATGTAAACAAGTCAATTAATAAAGGTGTCGTGAGGGCAGGCTCGACGATAGGAGACGCCCGTCTGGAGACGAACCGGAACCACATGATTTCCACTGCCACCGAACCCGAGGGATACTGGAGCCGCCAAGTCCCGAAGTCCCCAGGTGGCCACCGTCACGGCGTGTCGGATCTGGTACTGCTGGCAGAAAGCAAAGACAGTCAAGGGTGGGTGTGTGAACACCCAGTAACAATCCTGGTGGGAATTCCACCTCCACCTCTCACTCTATAACTTGCAGAGTACTGTAGTGATTCCTCAGGGGAAAAGAGTGCCTTCTAGCGCTCTCTCAGCTTCCACCGACAGAGGTACCGGTACTCCTGCAAACACTCACAATATACAAATAATATTGTAACACAACGGCTGAGGATATTACCTCTTGAAGAAGATGATATCTTGGCAATGTGGTGGAGGTGTCTTCCTGCTTTTATTCCAGATGTGAGTAGATGATTAGTGACAGCTGTCATGGATGATGAGTGACAGCTGTCACCACGGCTTGTTCCTGGAGGCGGCAGCGCCCTCTCGTGCCTGAAGCCCGCACTTCAGGCAGGGCGCCCTCTGGTGGTGGGCCAGCAGTACCTCCTCTTCTGGCGGCCCACACAACACTAGGCAGCTCGTTAAGAACTGTTTTTTTCCAAATTCAAAACATTTCCAAATTACGCAAAATGGTGGCTTTTAATGAGCTAGAGATGATTGTGCATGCATTTGTTTCTTCACGACTTGATTATTGTAACAGTCTCTTTACAGTCTCCTGCTCAGCATCAGCTCTGCTTCTGCTGTTGGAACGCTACTGTGACCGCCAGCAAAAAGCTCGAAGTAAGTCCTGCGGTTATTGCAACGGTTGGAACACCGCCGTCGGAGCCCAGTAGCTCGCCTTCGAGGCCTGTAAGATCTGTGGCTGCAGTACTGCTGGTGTGTTGCTGTCGACGCTCGTCTGGGACGCCGCCGTTAGCACGCGTCAGCCGCCTCAGGGGCCATTAGATCCGCTGTGCCGCTGCCGCTGCATACCATCGTCGGCGTTCGTCAGCTGTCATCAGATCCGCTGCGGCCGCTGCTGCTGGAGTTCCACTGTGGACGTTTGTCGCTTGCCTTTGAGGGTTCTTCACGCCGCATCGGCCTGTCTTGAGGCCCATCACATCTGCGGCTGCTGCTGCTCCTGCTTTAGCCCCTGCTGTCGGTGTCGTAGGCCCGCCTTCAGGGCCCGTCAGCTATGGCTCCAAAAAAGGGTACTGCGTTTATGGAGGAAGAACTTGAGGACATCAGAAAAATGTTAAATGAGATGTCAGCACAAATGAAGCCTATTAAAGAAGTGGCTGATCAACTTAAAATTATTTCTCAACAACAACAAAAAATATTGGAGTTAACAAAGCAAGTTGTTGAATTACAAAAGGCAAACGAAGAAAAAGACAAATCATTAAAACTTATGGAAAATCGAATTGCAGAACTCGAACAACAGACCAGGTCAAATGACCTTCTCATCACAGGTTTGGACATTAAGCCTCGAAGTTATGCAAGAGCGGTGGCCCCAGGAGGGGAGCCCTCTGAAATGGACAACCTCTCTGTGGAGGAACAGGTGATTTCACTTTTGAAGGACAAAGGAATTCTAATAAACCCCAATGATATTGAAAGTAGTCACCTTTTACCGTGGAGAGGTCAAAATCAACCCAAAGTCACATTATTGAGGCTTACAAACAGGAAACAGAAGATGGCAATTCTAAAACAAGCAAATAATTTAAAAGGAACCAATGTATATATTAATGAACACTTGACCAGAAAGAACTCAGACTTAGCAAGACAGGTACGACTCTTAAGAAAACAAAATAAGATACAGGCCAGGTGGACATTTCAAGGATTCAAAGGATTCAAAGGAATTTTATTGTCATATGCACAGAAGAACATGTTCCCTGCACAATTAAATATGTCTACTGCATTTAACCCATCCTAATTGCCAGTAGGAGCAGAAGTTGCCATTAGGCGCCCGGGGACCAGCTCCAGATGTACATCCCTGCCTTGGTCAACAGCAGGGCTGAGCAAACCAACACCGACCCATAACAAACAACACACACACAACACATAGGCCGGCCCGGTACATAAACATATATTTGAAAAGCAAAACACGAGAGAAAAAAACCCTCATAGCCGCTGCATTACACAGCGGCAATGAGGAAAAAAAATCCCCATCAGCACAGAAAAACAATAATCACACAGACAAAAACAAGGACACAGGGCAACAACCGAGATTTGAAAAGGTCCAGTTTATCAGAACACTTCGGAGGCAGCCTGTTTGGCGCCATCAACGGCCTTGTCCGACAATCCTGGAGGGGGGAGGGGGCAGCCCTGAGCAGTCTGAGCAGTCCTGAGCAGTCCTGAACACAGTCAACGTCAGAGCTGGAGAAGCTGAGGGGAGGGGGGAAGACCAGGGAGCGAGGCTTAAGTGTTGATCTTCTGAGGAGGTTTTATCACAGCGACCTTGAAGTGCAGCTGTATTTGGGGAAGCCAAATGAATAGCCAGATTAGCAGACGCCTGAAAGATTCCACAGTTCTGAGAACAGAGGGGCTCTCAATGCATCTGAATGTAGAATGTGGTCTTCACAGACGGTCAGAGCGGGTTTCCAGGGCTGCAATTCCATTCGAGATATTTTCCAACGCGCGGTTAACCCCCACCGACTGTGCAGCCACTGCCTTCCCAATCGAATCAATCATGTAGGGCAGCCTGGAAGGACCAATCAAAGCTGCTTCCACTTTCTTGATTTTCCGGTAAACCAGCATAGTGCCCGCTCCACACATCAGAAAGCCGGTCACCACCAAGCCGAATATGTACACATCTTCGACGTCCTCCACAGAAAGCATGTAAAGGCACATGACCTGCCATCTCCTCCACAAGTCCATCACATAACCCATCACATGCGTCCCGGCAGGACAGGTCGGGTCCTCCGCCCCCAAATGTCTTGTAGAAAAAATAGTGTCAATTGCATTCAGAGACCACTTTAACAGATCCATTTTTGTCGTTCCAGAAGCGCAAAGCTGCAGCCTCACAGACAACACGCCACAAAAGCAGGAAAGATAAGGAGGGAAGGAGAAGAGAAAAGTGCGTCCGTCTCAGCCGAGTGCAAGCTGGCAAAAAAAAAAAAAATTAATTGTAAAGTTTACATTAAATTAAATGGAACACCTGAAGAAGCTAAAACCTTATGGATTAAAGATGAACATGACCTTAGTGAGCTTAACTGATGTAAGTTGTGAAATAATACTTAACAAAGGAATGTGTTGTGTGGGCTGCCAGAAGAGGAGGTACTGCTGGCCCACCACCAGAAGGCGCCCTGCCTGAAGTGCGGGCTTCAGGCACGAGAGGGCGCTGCCGCCTCAGGAACAAGCCGTGGTGACAGCTGTCACCCATCATCCATGACAGCTGTCACTAATCAACACATCTGGTATAAAAGCAGGAAGACACCTCCACCAAACTGCCGAGATATCATATTCATCTGGAGGTAATACTCTCAGCCCCTTTTGTGAGATCGATAAATCTATTATTGTGAGTGTTTGCAGGAGAACTGGTCGTTTTTGAGGAGGCTGTGCAAGACGGCGCTCCTTTTCAGCTGAGACCGCTGCAACGCACTGAGTGAGAGGTGGAGGTGGCATTCCCACCATTGTTACTGGGTGTTCACACACCCACCCTTTGACTGTCTTTTACTTTCTGCCAGCAGTACCAGATCCAACACGCCGGGAAGGTGGCCACCTGGGGACTCCGGGACTTGGCGGCTCCAGTATTCCTCGGGTTCAGGTGGCGGTGGAAATCGTGTGGTTCCGGTTCGTTTCCAGACAGGCGTCTCCTATCGTCGAGCCTGCCCACACGACACCTTTTATTAATTGACTGTTGCACATTCTGATTCTGCTGTGTTTGGTTGTGACATTCACACCAGTAAAGTGTTATAATTTGACTCCTTCCATTGTCCGTTCATTTACGCCCCCTGTTGTGGGTCCGTGTCACTACACTTTCCCAACAGCATATCTCGGCCAGCGTCATGGACTCCGAGGGGCGTCACCAGGTTGTTGAACAACCAATGGGAGAGCAGGGAGCGCAGGCATCTGCAGGAGGCGTGATTGGTGAGCTACAGCATATCCTCACCGCCTTTACGGCTCAAATGGATCAAATAGCCGAGCAAAACATCCTCCTGAACCGCAGGGTGGAGGCTCTCTCCGCGCAAGTGGCGGCGAGCGCTCAGGGCGCTGCTGCAGCTCCTCCTCCTGTCGATCCTGTGCTAGATATTAATGTTCCAGTGGTGGTCCAACAACCCCTCCCACCATCCCCTGAAGCATACATAAGCCCTCCTGAGCCGTACGGAGGTTGTGTGGAGACGTGCGCGGACTTTCTTATGCAGTGTTCGCTCGTCTTCGCACAACATCCCGTCATGTACGCGTCAGACGCAAGCAAAATAGCTTATGTGATCACTCTGCTTCGGGGAGAGGCACGCGCTTGGGCTACAGCGCTTTTGGGAGCAACATTCACGGCTCCTTCACACGTACACTGGGTTTGTGAGGGAGTTCAGAACTGTGTTTGATCACCCTAACAGGGGAGAGACCGCTTCAACTGTGCTGCTGTCGATGAGACAGGGGCGCCGGAGCGCAGCCGCTTATGCAGTCGACTTCCGCATCGCGGCTGCGAGGTCCGGCTGGAATAACGCTGCGCTCCGCGCCGCCTTTGTAAGCGGACTGTCGTCAGTCCTAAAGGAGCACCTAGTGGCCAAGGATGAACCGCGGGAATTAGATGGGCTTATTGATCTCGTTATACGGTTAGACAATCGGTTGGAGGAACGCCGTTGGGAACGAGACGAAGGACGTGGCCAGGCGCGCGCCGTCCCTCTTCCTTCCGGGTCCGAGAAGGGTCCGCCCTTCCCACGCTCCCTGGCCTCTACGTCCCGTGGGGCGACAGCTCCCCCTGCTGACGAAGCTATGGACACGAGCAGGGCCACATTTAGACCACCTAATAGACAGAGGAGGTTTCCACGCGGGGCGTGTTTTGTTTGTGGCTCAATGGAGCATCAATTGAGCGATTGCCCCGAACGGTTAAACACCAACGCCCGCCCCTAGAGACTGGGCTTAGTGTGGGCCAAAAACTTCACGTGGGACACACACATATTGCCGCACGACTCCCAGTTACAATCCTTAGTGGGGATTTAACCCTTCAGGCCCCAGCACTGGTAGACACAGGGTCAGAAGGGAATCTGTTAGACAGCAGATGGGCCAGGGAGGTAGGGCTCCCTCTGGTGGCACTACCTACACCATTGCAGGTGCGAGCACTAGATGGCACCCTACTCCCTTTACTCACACACAAGACACCACCAGTAACGCTGGTAGTGTCAGGGAATCATAGGGAGGAGATTGAGTTTTTTGTGACTCCTTCTACCTCCCGTGTGATTCTGGGGTTCCCCTGGATGTTGAAACACAATCCCCGGATTGATTGGCCGTCCGGGGGTGGTGGTACAGTGGAGCGAAACCTGCCATCGGAGGTGTTTGGGATCCTCGGTTCCTCCCGGTTCCCAGGCGAAGGAGCAGGTCCAAGTACCCCCCAATCTATCGGCGGTGCCGGTTGAGTACCACGATCTTGCTGATGTTTTTAGCAAGGATCGGGCACTCACTCTTCCCCCGCACCGTCCATATGATTGTGCCATCGATTTGTTGCCAGGGGTGGAGTTCCCGTCCAGCAGGCTGTACAACCTCTCCCGACCTGAGCGCGAATCGATGGAGACCTACATCCGGGACTCCTTAGCTGCCGGGCTGATCCGTAACTCCACCTCTCCGATGGGAGCGGGTTTCTTTTTCGTGGGAAAAAAAGATGGCGGTCTTCGTCCATGCATTGATTATCGGGGGCTGAACGAGATCACGGTTCGCAACCGATACCCGTTGCCTTTGTTGGATTCAGTGTTCACCCCCCTGCATGGAGCCAAAATCTTCACAAAGTTGGATCTTAGGAACGCATACCACCTAGTTCGGATCCGGAAGGGAGACGAATGGAAGACGGCATTTAACACCCCGTTAGGTCATTTTGAGTACCTGGTCATGCCGTTCGGCCTCACAAACGCCCCCGCGACGTTCCAAGCTTTGGTTAATGACGTCTTGCGGGACTTCCTGCACCGATTCGTCTTCGTATATCTGGATGATATACTCATCTTTTCTCCGGACCCTGAGACCCACGTGCGGCATGTACGTCAGGTCCTGCAGCGGTTGTTGGAGAACCGGTTGTTTGTGAAGGGCGAGAAGTGTGAGTTTCACCGCACTTCTTTGTCCTTCCTGGGGTTTATCATCTCCTCCAACTCCGTCGCCCCGGATCCGGCCAAGGTCGCAGCGGTGAGAGACTGGCCCCAACCGACAAGCCGTAGGAAGTTGCAACAGTTCCTCGGCTTCGCAAATTTCTACAGGAGGTTCATTAAGGGGTATAGTCAGGTTGTTAGCCCCCTGACGGCCCTGACCTCACCAAAAGTTCCCTTCACCTGGTCGGATCGGTGCGAAGCCGCGTTTAGGGAGTTGAAACGCCGGTTCTCGACTGCACCGGTCTTGGTGCAGCCCGATCCTGGTCGCCAGTTCGTGGTTGAAGTGGACGCCTCTGACTCGGGGATAGGAGCCGTGCTATCCCAGAGCGGAGAAACCGATAAGGTTCTTCATCCGTGTGCCTATTTTTCCCGCAGGTTGACCCCAGCAGAGCGGAACTATGACGTGGGCAATCGAGAGCTCCTTGCGGTGAAAGAGGCCCTTGAGGAGTGGAGACACCTGCTGGAGGGAGCGTCAGTGCCTTTCACGGTTTTCACTGACCACCGGAACCTGGAGTATATCAGGACCGCCAAGTGACTGAACCCCAGGCAAGCCCGCTGGTCACTGTTTTTCAGCCGTTTTGACTTCCGGATCACCTACCGCCCCGGGACCAAAAACCAAAGATCGGATGCCCTGTCCCGGGTGCATGAACAGGAAGTCAAGACCGAGCTGTCGGATCCACCGGAACCCATTCTCCCGGAGTCCACTATCGTGGCTGCTTTGACCTGGGACGTGGAGAAGACCGTCCGGGAGGCCCTGGCATGGAGCCCGGATCCCGGAACAGGACCGACGAACAGACTATACGTCCCACCAGAGGCCAGGGCTGCCATCCTGGACTTCTGTCACGGGTCCAAACTCTCCTGCCACCCAGGGGTGCGTAGGACCGTGGCAGTGGTCCGGCAGCGCTTCTGGTGGGCGTCCCTGGAGACTGATGTCCGGGCTTACATCCAGGCATGCACCACCTGCGCCAGGGGCAAGACTGACCACCAGAAGGCACAGGGACTTCTACAGCCACTTCCTGTGCCTCACCGCCCCTGGTCCCACATCGGTCTGGATTTTGTCATGGGCCTCCCGCCGTCCCGGGGGCACACCACCATCCTCACGATAGTGGACCGTTTCTCCAAGGCGGCCCACTTCGTGGCCCTCCCGAAGCTCCCGTCGGCCCAGGAGACGGCGGATCTCCTCGTCCACCATGTTGTCCGGCTGCATGGGATACCAACAGACATCGTTTCGGATCGCGGTCCCCAGTTCTCCTCGCAGGTGTGGAGAAGTTTCTGCCGGGAACTGGGTGCCACTGTAAGCCTCTCGTCTGGGTATCACCCGCAGACTAACGGACAGGTCGAACGGGCCAACCAGGAGTTGGAGCAGGCCCTCAGGTGCACGACCTCCGCACACCCGACGGCTTGGAGTGAACATCTGGCCTGGATCGAGTACGCTCATAACAGCCAGGTGTCCTCTGCCACCGGCCTCTCCCCATTCGAGGTGTGTCTGGGGTACCAGCCCCCTTTGTTTCCTGTGGTGGAGGGAGAGGTCGGTGTGCCCTCGGTCCAGGCCCACCTGCGGAGATGCCGTCGGGTGTGGCGCACCACCCGTTCGGCCTTGTCGAGGGCCCGGACGAGGGCTAAAGCCCATGCAGACCGTCGACGGTCCCCGGCCCCTACTTACCAGCCCGGGCAGGAGGTGTGGCTTTCCACCAAGGACATTCCTCTCCAGGTCAAGTCCCCCAAATTGAAGGACCGCTTCATTGGACCCTTCCCCATCCTCAAGGTTCTCAGTCCTACCGCAGTGAGGCTCCAACTCCCAGCCTCACTGCGGATCCATCCGGTCTTTCATATCTCCAGGGTAAAACTGCATCACACCTCACCCCTCTGTGCACCTGGTCCGGCGCCGCCTCCTGCCCGTATTATCGACGGGGAGCCGGCTTGGACAGTTCGCCGGCTCTTGGACGTCCGTCGAATGGGCCGGGGTTTCCAGTATTTGGTGGACTGGGAGGGGTATGGACCCGAAGAACGCTCCTGGGTGAAGAGGAGCTTCATCCTGGACCCGGCCCTCCTGGCCGATTTCTATTGTCGCCACCCGGACAAGCCTGGGCGCCCGTTGAGGGGGGGGTCCTGTTGTGTGGGCTGCCAGAAGAGGAGGTACTGCTGGCCCACCACCAGAAGGCGCCCTGCCTGAAGTGCGGGCTTCAGGCACGAGAGGGCGCTGCCGCCTCAGGAACAAGCCGTGGTGACAGCTGTCACCCATCATCCGTGACAGCTGTCACTAATCAACACATCTGGTATAAAAGCAGGAAGACACCTCCACCAAACTGCCGAGATATCATCTTCATCTGGAGGTAATACTCTCAGCCCCTTTTGTGAGATCGATAAATCTATTATTGTGAGTGTTTGCAGGAGAACCGGTCGTTTTTGAGGAGGCTGTGCAAGACGGCGCTCCTTTTCAGCTGAGACCGCTGCAACGCGCTGAGTGAGAGGTGGAGGTGGCATTCCCACCATTGTTACTGGGTGTTCACACACCCACCCTTTGACTGTCTTTTGCTTTCTGCCAGCAGTACCAGATCCGACACGCCGGGAAGGTGGCCACCTGGGGACTCCGGGACTTGGCGGCTCCAGTATTCCTCGGGTTCAGGTGGCGGTGGAAATCGTGTGGTTCCGGTTCGTTTCCAGACGGGCGTCTCCTATCGTCGAGCCTGCCCACACGACACCTTTTATTAATTGACTGTTGCACATTCTGATTCTGCTGTGTTTGGTTGTGACATTCACACCAGTAAAGTGTTATAATTTGACTCCTTCCATTGTCCGTTCATTTACGCCCCCTGTTGTGGGTCCGTGTCACTACACTTTCCCAACAGAATGTACTGGTTGATTGTGACGATGGAGGAAAATCTGCATAAAACAAAATGATCATGGTCAATAATCAGTTTATTTCTGCTAAGGAGCTCTGCCTGGAAACATTTAATCACAGTCATTCTGCCTCTCGCCACTTTGGACTGGAATCGGATCCAGATCCTTTTTTTTTAGTGATAATATCGAGCGACATTGCAATTATTTCACAGAAGAACAATTTAATGATTATAAAATCAATGATGGAGATTTTTCAATAATACATTTAAACAGTAGAAGTCTCTCCCGGAATTTTTCAAGTATAAATGATTGTTTGATAACATCCAAAAAAAGTTTTTCAGTGATTGCTACATCAGAAACATGGTTAACTGATGTCAATGAAGATTTAGTACAGCTGGATGGTTATCAATTGTTTCTGGTTAATAGACAGATGAGAAGAGGCGGAGGTGTGGCATTGTATGTAAGGTCTGATTATAACTGCAAACTAGTCAATAACATGTCATTTACAGTTGATAATATTATGGAATGTGTTACAGTCAAAATTACATCTATAAATTCAAATAATACGGTTGTTAGTTGCATATACAGAGCTCCTGGAGCAAATATCGATACCTTTGAAGAAATAATTATGGGAATGTACAACAAAATTAATAAGAATGCACATTTATTCATCTTTGGTGATTTTAATATTGATTTTCTAAATCCTCACATTCATCCACAAACTACCTCGTTCATAAATTCTTTATATTGTTTGGCATCAGTTCCGACTATCATTTGTCCAAGTAGAATAACTTTGAACTCAACAACCCTTATAGATAATATCCTAACTAATGTCATATCTGGTAATCTCAGTGCGGGACTACTGGTAAGTGATATTACTGATCACCTGCCAGTGTTCACTGTTTTTGCATCACATGGTCGAGTGTTTCGAAAGGATTTTAAAAGGTTGAGTAGAAAAGTCACACCAATAACTATTGACAATTTAAGGGCGTATTTACTACGCCAGAATTGGAATGAAGTTTATGTTGATGATGTTGATGAATCCTATGATGGTTTCATTTCTATTATTTCCAAATTATATGATAAACACTGTTGTTGACAAAATGTACACTAATCGATACAGCAATGAACCATGGATAACCAAGGGACTTCAGAGGGCGTGTAAAAGAATAATTTACTGTATAAACAATTTATAAAATTAAGAACAAAGGAAGCTAAAAGTAAATATAAAATATATAAGAATAAATTAATTTATATTATGAGATTTAGTAAGAAAATATATTATAGTGAGTTACTTGTTAAAAATAAGAATAACATAAAAAATACATGGAACATTTTAAATGAAATAAAAAAGAACAAAAATGTTAGAGATTATCCTTCTTTTTTTCTTCTGAATAATACTGTGATTGATGATAATGAGTACATTGCTGACCATTTCAATGAATATTTTGTCAATGTGGGGAAAAATCTTGCTAGTAATATTGATTCATCGAGCGCCAACTCTTGGGAAAATAAGATAACATTCAATAAATCTGTGTCAATGTTTATTGGTGGAACTACTGAAAAAGAAATAATTGATCTGGTGCATAATTCCAAAAGCAAGAAATCAACCGACTTCAACAATCTGGATATGGCTTTTTTGAAAAAAATTGATTGTATAGTAAAACCTTTCTGCTACATTTGTAATATATCATTAAGTTCTGGTAAATTTTCTTCTCAAATGAAGATAGCTAAAGTAATACCTCTGTTTAAAACTGGTGACAAACACACCTTTTCCAGTCTTTTGTAAAAAGACTGAATAATTACTTACTAAAGCATGAGATACTCTGCGAAGAACAATATGGATTTAGAAAATCTAGGACTACTTCACATGCATTGATGGATTTTATGGAAAATATAGCGACTGCAGTTGATAATAAACAATATACAGTAGGTATTTTTTTTTATTTACAGAAAGCGTTTGACACTGTTAACCATGAAATATTACTAACCAAATTACAGAAATATGGAATCAGAGGACTGGCATATGACTGGATAAACTGTTATTTACATGGTCGGTCTCAGGATGTTCAATATAACAACATTGACTCTGAACTCCGGGAAATTACGTGTGGGGTGCCCCAGGGTTCGGTGTTAGGTCCTTTGTTATTTATACTGTATATAAATGATATAAGTTGGGTGTCAAGAGCACTGAGGTGTGTCCTTTTTGCAGATGACACAACTGTGTTCTGCAGTGGTGATAATCTTGAACAGCTTCTGGACACTGTGGAAAATGAATTGGATAAATTCAAGGCTTGGTTTGACGCTAACAAATTGTCACTCCACCTTGGAAAAACTAAATGTATTATATTTGGAAATAAACTTGTACCTAAATGTAAAAATGTAACCATTGACAATATGGAAATAGAGACAGTAACTGAGAATAAATTCCTAGGTGTTATAATTGATAATAAACTCAGCTGGAAACCACATATAAATTACATAAAATCGAAAATGTCAAAATCTATTGCCATCATGTACAGGGCCAAGGACATACTGTCACAGGAAGGGTTACTTACTTTATATCATTCTTTAATAGCACCATATATGACATATTGTATTGAGTCTTAGGGTAACACTTACAAATCAAACACCAATCAAATATTTCTCTTACAAAAACGTGCCATTAGAATCATCTGTAACAAACATTATCTTGAGTCAACGCATTCCCTGTTTACGACTTTAAATTTATTGAAATTCAGAGATTTAGTGGATTACATCACAATACAAACTTTGTACAAAGCTAACAACCAAGCCTTACCACTTCATGTCCAGAACCTGTTCAAGATGAGGGACTCTGAATATAGTTTACGAGGATGTGCTGTATTCAAGAAGCCGCCTATACGCACCAATGTAAAGGGTTTTTGTGTTTCAGTTAAAGGGGTTAAGGTTTGGAACGAATGTCCTGTTGAAATTAGATTATGTGGTTCTTTAGTTTGTTTTAAGAAACATTATAAAAATTTAATAACTTCCGGATATAATGAAAAATATAATTGAATTAAATAATGTATAAATATGATGTATAACCTTAATGTATGGTATGTATCTGTGGTGTATATATGTATATATAGGAGTGTGAGCAAAAATGAATATGTATTTATGAGTCTGTGTTTTTTGAGCATAAGTGCTAATAGTGTTGGACTTGGACATTTGGACTTTTGGGGGGGTGGGTAACTGATAAGCTTTGCTTCTTCCCACCCCCTTTCAGACACACAGTGCAAATTCTGGTTTTGTTTTGATACGTTGTGACTGTGCTGTGTTGCTGAAATAAATTTAATTCATTCATTCATTCATTCACATGCCTCAATAAGAAAGAGCTGGCCCGCCTGCAGGTAGTGCAAAATTCTGCTGCACGACTTCTTACCCACGCCCACAGGAGAATGCATATTACTCCTGTCCTCAAGTCCTGTTTTTTACGGGATAAATTACAAAATCCTCGTGCTGACCTTTAGAGCTCTACATGGGCAGACGCCGGAATACATTAAGGACCTGATCCAGACTATGTTTCCAGCAGGAGTTTGAGGTCTTCCAATCAGAAACCTGCTGATGGTTCCCCGAACTTGTTTTAAAACTCGAGGGGACAGATCTTTTAAAGCTGTGGCACCTCGCCTCTGGAATGAGCTTCCCTGTTCTCTTCTCTCACTGGATTCTGTGGATGTTTTTAGACAGCAACTAAAGACACATTTTTATAAACTGGAATTTTAGTGTCAATTTATTTTATTCTATATTTGTATGTGTTGTTTTTATTGTCTATATCGTGTGAAGCACTTTGTGACCTTGGTCTGTGAAAAGTGCTATATAAATAAAGCTTACTTACTTACACATTCTGAATTCTTTTTTTTTTCTTTTCAATTTATATGCTATGTCTATACAGATATGAGTAACCCCAGGTTCAGCGAGTAAAAGTCTTACCATGTGTTGCTTCTACCTGTGCACCTGTAACAAGTGATTTCAATGATTAGCTCATCTACCTGCCTGAAAAGTTGAACTAATTACAATCAGCTGGATTGGTGGAACAAATATTTTGTAGGACTTTTGCTTACTGAAGCTGGGATTGCCCACCTCTGTCTACACAATTCAATATCGATAGATATATGATTCATTTGAGAAAGTAATCTGCCAGGTTCAGGGAAAATTCCATTGGAGGTAGTTGACTACAACCACAAATCAGAAGACGTTGTGCTACTATGGAAAATGCAAATGAAAAGAAAACACAGGGATCCTTACATTTATTTTAAATTCTATTTTATTTGCAGACAGTATTAACTCAAGATATTTCATAATTTGTCTGTGGTTAACTTATTTTCACTTGTTAATATACAGCCATTCCTGAATTGAACTCCTGCAACACATTCCATAAAAAGTTGGGAGGGTGCAATATATTGTAAATATGAGGATTAAATCATCACTTTGACAGCCAGTTTACAGGCAAGTAAGGGAATACAACTCATTGAATAATCCAACTCACTGAATATGCCATGGACTTCATTCCCATCAATCATTAAGAAATACAAACCGTATGGAACTGTATAGCAAATGTGTGTCAGTTATAATTGAAATTCCTTATGTATAAAATGGACAAAATCCATTGTGTATAAAATGGACAAAATATGTTATATGTATGTAATGGATTAGCTACAATCAGGATGTGCTGAATGATCTACGGGGAATCCCCACCACCAATTAGGCTTGCGTATTTGATAGATTAAATGCCTGACCTTGAATCGGTATCTGCCTCATTTATTGACTGGGTCAAAACTCTGCATGAAGAAAATAAAGGACTGCCTTAAATAAGAGCTGGGCATTATGTACATTCAATAGATTACATTTGGTCAAGTCTTTTTTTTTTTTTTTTTTTTTTTAAAGTCAACTGCAGAGTGTTATCTTAAAATCCTAAAGCCTGATTTATGCTTCTCCAGCTCCAAAACTCTGTGGCCATGCAATGTCAACATGCACATTACCCTGTAAAGTTCTATGTCACGTCTTTATGCAATTTACCACAGGAACAGTGGCCTTTTCTGGATTAATTTGTCCCTCAACGAGCTCCACTTCTTTATACAATCATCAACCTCCAAACGAATGGTATGGTATGTACAATTTCCTCCATGAATTGTGGGTCATTTGAGCGTTTTTTTTTTTTCCCGACTTCATGTTGTGAAGTTGATCATATTTGCGGACTTTTCTGCCATACAAATTTGATCCATGATCGAAATATAACCAGCGAGCACGCTGCAAAAACTTGAAAATATGACAGGAGAGGAAGGAATGATACGTAAAATGTGTGTGCCACATGGCCGTACAACCCCAATTCCAATGAAGTTGGGATGTTGTGAAAAATGTAAACTAAAAACAGAATACAATGATTTGCAAATCCTCTTCAACCTATATTCAATTGAATATGTGACAGAGACAAGATATTTAATGTTCAAACTGATAAACTTAATTGCCATGGGCACCAACACACCGCATACCATCACAGATGCTGGCTTTTGAACTTTGCACTGTAACAATCTGGATGTTTTTTTCCCTCTCTTGTCCGGAGAACACGACATCCATGATTTCCAAAAACAATTTTAAATGTGGACTCATCACACCACAGCACACTTTTCCACTTTTCATCTGTCCATTTCAAATGACCTTAGTCCCAGAGAAAGCGACGTCATTTCTGGATGTTGTTGACGTATGGCTTTCCCTTTGCATGGTAGAGTTTTAGCTTGCACTTGTTGCAACGAACTGTGTTAACTGACAATGGTTTTCTGAAGTGTTCCTGAGCCCACATGGTAAGATCCTTTACACAATGTTGTTGGTTTTTAATGAGCGATTGAAGGCCACGGACATTCTATGTTGTTTTTCAGCCTTGCCGCAATGTGTAGAAAGTTCTCCAGATTCTATGAATCTTCTGATTATATTATGGACTATAGATGATGGAATCCCTAAATTCCTTGCAACTGAATGTTGAGAAGCATTGTTCTTAAACTGTTCGACTATTTTTTTCATGCAGTTGTTCGCAAAGTGGTGATCCTTACCCCATCTTTGCTTGTGAATGGCTGAGCCTTTTGAGGATGCTCTTTTTATATCCAATCATGACACTCACCTGTTTCCAATTAGGAGTTCTATGAGCATTCATCACCTTTTCCAGTCTTTTGTTGCCCCATTACAACTTTTTTGAAATGTGTTGCAGGCATCCATTTCAAAATAAGCAAATTTTGCACAAAAACAAGTTTATCAGTTTGAACATTAAATATCTTGTCTTTGTGGTGTATTCAATTGAATATAGGTTGAAGAGGATTTGCAAATCATTGTATTGTTTTTATTTACGTTTTACACAATGTCCCAACTTCATTGGAATTGGGGCTGTAGTTACTTATGGGCACCATGACACAATATCAGCTACAACACCTGTTTGTTTGAGAAAAATTCATTCTGGTGCTACCTAATCCTCCAGAGAGACCCAAAACCAAAGACAACAAGTTACCACCTTTGGTCACTTATTAGTGTCAAGGTCTCATAACAACATAGTAATAGTGGAAGTACCAGGACATCCAAGAATTGTACCTTCATTCAATTGCAATATTTTTAGCATCTCATTACTGCACAAGATCTTCCCAGGCAATTCTCTATGTCAAAGACTAAGGTTCCAGAGACATGAATGTCACTGCCACATGAGGGAATCAACAAGTCCAGCACTTTTAACAGATACACTTTTGATGGTTGATTCTCGGAAGCCATTGAAAGCCCAGTCCTTTGTCTTGATCTAATACAATCACAAACTGTGACGCTGATTTGAGAGGTGGGTAACCAAGGCTTCAGTGAGTAAATGTCCTACCACATATTTCTTCCATTCACCCACTAAACCAGCTAATTCAAATTATTTCAACTCTTCAGGCAGGCAGATGAACTAGTCAGTGAAATAACATTATACTGCACAGATAGAAACAATGCATCATAGGACTTTTATTCCCTGAAGCAGAGGTTACTCACCTCTGTGTGATTCCCCAGTTATGTTCTCAATCAGGGCTTCTCCGTTCATGTCACAAAGATCACAACTTCATCTCTAACGTCAAGGTCAGCAAACATTCCCTAAGTCACTGTTCTCCACATCCCTATGCAACACTCATTCCATGCAGAGATTGATCAGAGTTTGTGCCAGAAAACATCCCTGATGATTGCCAGAGTTTGCTGAGAAGAAGTCATGAACTTTACTTCTACTCCTCATAACACTCACAGTACTTAGGAGTCTGGTTAGTCAGCAGCAAATAACTAAGACAGGACCTTATTTAGAATGAACCATGAGCTGGGGGATTGGAACATCAGATGGATGGGAACACTGTGGTCATTGCAATGCTGGGATTTGACCATGCTTCCATGGGTGAGGGTGTATGGTGGTGTGAGACCTAGAGGGGGGCAGGACACATCTGTGGTCTGTGTCCTGGCTAGTATTTGGAGGTTTTCCAAATCTGTATCCACGCTATGGCTGTGTGCTGGCATAGGGCCTGGTGCTTGGATCTCCGGCTATTGGTCTGGATGTCAGACAGGACTAGACCCCTGCAATAGGTGAAGCTGTCTTCCACTGGGTGGCCCTAATTAGGGCAGGGGCATGGACAGTCCCTTGCACCTCTTGTACCCTGTGTTGGGATAGTGTTGTTTTCTGGCTAGCTGGTGGTGGTCTGTGCTGGTTGAGGAGAGGTCATGAGGGTCCCCTGGGTGCTGTGTCCCACAGCATCCTCTGCTCTTGTCCCCATGGGCTCCCTCCATGTCGCTGGAGAGTGTGCAGTTGGAGCAGTCCACAGGCTTCACTGCTAAAGGGTCCTGATCTCTGGCACTGCATTGGTGTTTGTGGGGCTCCCTGGTGACTGGAGGCCCCACAAAGCCCTCAGAAGAACACACATTGCTGTGTTCTCCTGAGGGAGAACACAGCTAGGTGTATTCTTCAGAGAGCTCTGGTGGTTCAAGTGCTGCTGGGGTTTTTTGGGTATAAATTCGGGGATGCTCCTCCACTCCTTGATGGTTCTTTCTCCAGATCTTCCCACAGATATCCTATGCCCCCTCCATACAACTTGGTCATAAATAAGTTTATGGGTTGCAGTATGGCAGGTTTTTGGTTTTGGGTGGCTGGAATCCTCTGTGTGATGACTAGCCCCCTGGTGTCTCTTCAAGCCATCTTGCACTTTAAATGGCTTGTTTGACACATAGTTCTTGTGGTGCGGGTGAGGTTCAGGCATGTAGGAGACCCGAGGGATGGCTGGACTCCTGCTACCCATCACTGGGATAGTTGTACTACTATCTGCATTAGAATTTTAATTGCAAAGCCCTTGCTATGTGCTCCATGTACATCATAATGCTGCACTCACATGCACATCTCTCAGAGCAATTCTTGAGTTGTGGGAGAAGAGGGAGCAATCTACTAATGTTGGGCTGGCACCTGCGTCTCCTGTTCTGCATGTATCCCACAGATTCATCATAATAAATATCATAATAACAGCAGCAATAATATATCCACAACCAGTATTCCAGGTGGGGTAAGGGGGACATGGGGGTTAGGCGTCCTGGCTAATTGTGAGAGGGAAGTTGTTCAAGGAGAGTATGGTGGCCTCAGATATGGACGTGCTAATTCCCATCCAATTTACATTTGGCTGCACAGAAAACAGTATCAATATATCACATTCTGAAGTAGTTATCAAAACTACATTGTTCACAAAAAGTAGGGGTTCAATTTGAATTTTACCAAAATGGACAGACTTTATGATTTTTTTATTGACAGAATGTCATGTTGCAATCACAGATTAGGGCCCCTTCACACATAATATGAAATTGGGCAAAAGGCGCAGAAAGTGGAAGAAAATCCACAAACAAAAAAACGAAATGGCGAACCATTCCACCTGCTGTCGGGAGGAACACATGGTCAGATACATGTGCACAATACCGCAGCGATAGCTTTGTGCACAAACACAGTGTGAGCAGCTGGAATGTGTTGCACCACATTACACCGCTGCTGTGGAGAATAAAAATAAAAACCACACACCATAAAAAAATCACACTTCACTGAATCCCTCTTATCGAGCGGACAATACAACTATGAACCTACTGTTTCTCTGTAGATGACCCATGGTCATAGACGTCATGAAATGACTTGAATGATGCAGTCCGCTCTTATCATGTCCACATCTGCTGGCCCCACATGTCCAGCAGGCCCTGTGTGCATATCCAGCGAGCAGCGCACACGTCCAGCAAGCGGTGCACCAAAGGAGAGACACCACGTCACATGGACCATAGCTCACGTGGGTGGACGTGACATTCAACTTCTTTTCACATGGGGCAGCCTGCCTGTGTGTGCGCTGAGCTGCCACTCCAGCCCGTGGCAAAATACACATATGTTTTATGCATTTCCACATGAGGACAGCAGGCACATGCACACGCCTCACAGTGTAGAGTTGTAAGGTACGTCCTTAAAAAACACGGTAGTGTTCTCCAGCTGTGATGTCCAGGTCCAGAGATCTCAACAAGCTACTGCTGTTTGCAGACACACCCACCTGTCCGTTCAGTGGACAGAACAAGTGTCACTCTCTGTTTATGTGCTAATGTGAGCATTTACTTTAGTTATTTGTTATGTAATTGTGTATGTAGTTATTGTCGGAAGTATTTATATACTGTCCCTGACTTTGGTCTCTGTTTTTAATGTAACATGGTCGCTGCACTGAGCAGTCATTTCCAGCTGTCACTGAGTGGCTGGCAATCACCTGAGAGGCGCCTCGCCGTGCTGTGTGCATCAGATGTGGCTGGCCGTCCCCATATGATCATGTCTGTACATATTGGCATTTCATGCAGGTGTGCTCCCCCCCCGCATGCCATGTGTTGTGACGGGAGGGGGCACAACAGACGTGTTGCGGGGGGGGACACATGTACTACGTCATGTGTTGCGGGGGGATGCAGGTCACGACACGCACACATGCACGATACACGCACATGCTACATGTTGAGGAGGGGGAGCCAACACACTGGCATGCCACATGTGTGTGTGCACTTAGGCAGTTTTCACAGACAGCTTGAATGTGGTCAGCTTCTTTTACTTTTGTGCCAGGAGCGCCTTGTTCCTAAATTGTCCAGCGAGTAGTGTTGGACGTTCATGTGTAGCACCTGGAATTTGGCCGAACCTCCCAAGAAAGGGATCGAATGGGCACTCATAGGGCACTCGCTGTCTTTTTGGCCACTGGTGTGCACAAAAGGTTGTTGTGACAGGTGTATGTAGCTTTTAGAGGCAGCTTGTCTTTCATGCAACGCCTCCTTCATCCACCATTCTGCCTCAGTTGTGTTATGTGTGAAGGGGGCCTAAGACAGGACTGGTGGACAATCCCCTGACAGAGGTCAGCTCAGACAGAATACATTGACTCATTCTAGAGTATTGCACTTGCATGTGTAAAGACCCAGTTTGCTGGTCCACTATTCCTTGATCCATATTGTTCATATTGTTCCTCCATGGCCTGAGGTATGATGACTGGCCAGTGTTTCTGTTCAGCATCTTCACACAAACTTTCAAATTCTTATTTTATGCAATTTGTGTTAATCCCTTCTACATTTTATTATGCATTATAAATGCATTATAAATTATATTATATATGCATGACTTGGAAACAATGACATATAGCCACATACTAATTCACACAGGTTTGGACAGGCTAACTTGTCATTATTTGAATTTAAGACTATTGTGCTTTTGCTAAATGTGCAGTATTCAGAGTCATAATTTATTTATTTATTTCCCCTATGTACAAGGAAATGTGGCTGCTCCCTTTTGTAGTACAGCAATAAATTGATTTTCTGAATGTGGTCATTACTGAAGTACAAAGAAGGAAATGGGCCCTACTGGTAATTAAAAAGTGATTTGTTAAAGGAATCTGCTTGCCTTGTTAAAATCTCTCAGGGCAGGTAAGAAGGGTATTATCTCCTGAAAGGACAGTAGATAGTTCACATCATCTCACTGAAAACACGAAATGAAAATTCAAGCTTTCACAAAAGGAGAAGCAAACCTCTTTTCTCACGTCATCTGTGTAATGAATGATATCTTGTAATTGGTGCAAACATCATTGTGTTTGCTGCAAGAAGCGAGAGCAGCAGAACTCTCTGATTTTCCTCTCAAGCAGGCAAGATGTAACAAAGTGTTCTGGAGAGGTTCAGTCATTGTTATTTCCACAATGTACATTCATTTTCCCAAAATAACAGGGAGTCTGACATGTTGGAACAGGCTCCAGTGGAAAGATTAACTGGATTAGTCCCACATGATGCGGTCCAATAAACGTGCATCTGAATTCCATCAAACCTATTGTGTCAGAAAACAATGTCAGTCAGAACAGTTTAGATCCAAACAAGAAAATTATTTTGATTTTTGCAAAGAATATATATTATATATACCACACCAGCAGTCAGGTACATAAGTGTTTGGACAGTGACTTAATTTTTGTTATATAACTTCAATTATGTCATTTGGCAATATACATCCATTCCCACATTTTAGACCTGCAACACATTCCAAAGAAGTTGTGGCAGGGGCAATTTAAGTTGTTCATCTTTCAACTTCTCCCTTTGGATCGCCACAGCAAATCTGATGTGGCTCAGCATGTTGATCTGGCACAAGTGTTACACCAGATGCCCATCCTCACTCAAATCCACAGTACTTGGAAAATGGGCATGGATAGTCTGGAACTGAGAACCGTTTTCCCTCAGTTGCTGAAAAAAATAATATGGGTAAGGAATTACTTTGGGAAACCTTTGTCGAGCATTACAATGCCACTTAAAACATTACTGTAAAACAAGAAGCATTATGCTAACTTTGTCCAGAGCTGCCATTCAGCATTCCAGATCTTTCTAGAAGAAATGGACACCATGCGTTTTGGACTAGAGATGAAAGGATCATTGAGACTATGATCAGTTACAAGTCCAAAAGCCAAGGTCTGTTATAATATAATGTTGTGTCAGTGTCTTTGGCAAAAGATAATTTCCACTTCTGTGATAGCAGTATTAATGCAAACAAGTACACCGAGATTTTAGAGGTCTGCCAGTCTTGTGTCGAATGTGTAGATGACCATAGCAGAAGGTCACCCAATGGACTCTGGTCTGCTTGAAGGGTTTTTCTGTAATTTTTTTAATGCTTACGGAGTTTTCCCTTGACACTGTTGTTCATGGACTGATTAAGATCTCGACCACATGTCACCAGTCCTGCCCACAGACTGTATGTACGAGGGTAGGCTGAAAGTTCTAAGCTCCCCATGAAGGAGTAATGCATTAACTGCATTATAGTGAGCCCTAGAACTTTTCAGCCTACCCTCGTATGCTGGACAAACTCTACATGACTTCACCCACAAGTTTTCTATGGAGACCCACAAAGTAATTTTAAAGCCCATAACATGCTGCTCTGGGTGTCGACATGTTGGCAGTGCTTACTCTGTCATGGCCAACCCATAAATGGTGAAAGAGGTGGAGCACAGGCAAGACCCTGCATGACCTAGGTGGGATAAATGAAGCCTGAATGCACCTCATCATAGGGCTACCAAACAAGTCAACAGGCTAACCTTGTTTGGGGTGTTTATTAAGTCATATTTTTGGGGAATGGGCAGTGGTTGTTGTAAATTGTAGTATTGGTGCAGGCATTAATAGTTATGACCAACTTATTTCCTCAGTAATCATGAATTAATTGGACTTAACACCATCAAGCTTCCAATAGCTGCTGAAAGTGCTAACTCCATTAGCATAAAAAAATCAAATAACATGACATTTTCATTTAATGGAAACATATCTTAGTCTGTTATATTTGTAATGTATTTACTATGAAAGGATAGACCTTGTCCTCCACAAGAACTAGCAGCCATAGGTAGGGGCACACAATACCTGTGCCTCATAGCAATCGCACTCTTAATTATGGATAACCTAATGGTTTAAATGTCTTAAAGTAATGAATTATATTAATAATGAAAAATTACAGTTTTCATGTAGGAGTAAATAACTACAAAAACCAAATCATTTTTATACCAGACTGTTTATTTCTGCTTCACATTTAGATAGTTTAGGGCCCCTTCACACATAACACAATTGAAGCCAACTGGCGCATGAAGGAAAAATGGTATGCCGCTTGTGAAAACTCGGAGCTGCCTCGAACACCTCGAACAGCAGTCCCCACTTCCATTTGGGCATAGCACATACACTCTACATTCGTGTGTCACTTGTGCCGGAAACCCATTCGAACGGTGGGCAAGATGAGATTGCACTGCCATCTGATCGTGCTCGCAACATCTGCACGGCATGTCGAAAGCAGGTCGGACATATCGTTTTATAAGTAAAATAAATAATCACAGAAAAAAGGCACAGAGGGTGAGACTTTTTTTGTGATTATTTTACTTATGTATTTATTATGTAAATATGTATTTATTTTTTTTATTTTTAGTTATTTGTCGTCCCTCTCTCTGTTCTCTTTGTAATATAACACATTGTGTTCACTCTGTCGGTTCCAGCTGACAGTCAGTCACTGGCCAGCAGTCAGATGACACGTGCCCTGTCCACAGTGCGATGAACAAAGCAATCACATGAGTGAGTTCACACCTTACCCTTACTGTATATATGTATTCATGTATCACTCTTTTTGTCTGTCATGTGGACTATAACTTACGCTGTGGATGTAACATTAGCCTGGCTGGCTGGCTTTTCACAAAGTTCACACCATGCTGTGCACACTGAAATGTGGATGGGTGATCCAAAGGTGATCTTGTTTGTATTTAATTATCAGCATGTCATGAGAGCATGAGACCCCACACAACACATGTGCATTGTGGTGGTGGTTGAGAGTTGATACAATAACACTACCTGAACCATAGTGACATGAAATTTGGGGTACCCAGGGGTCCGTCTTAAGCCCCCTGCTTTTCTCCCTTATGCAGCACTAATGCTTAGCCTAGCTCATGTGCCATACATCACTCTGACAAAGTGAGGAACCTTAAACCCTATGTACCAGCCCGGGCTCTGTGTTCTCATGGTGTGTCCCTAGGGTGAATAAAACGTCTGCGAGTCACAGAGCTTTATGTTATCGTACACCTGTTTTGTGGAATGATCTCACTGCATCAATAAAACTGTCAGATTCTGTAGAGACTTTCAAGTCCAGATTTAAGAAGCACTTATTTTCCCTTTCCTATGGCTAGCATATTGGCATAGTATGGTACTATGCTTTTTACCCTTTTGAATTAATTAATTTATTAGTCAAGTGAGTGGGCTGCTGCCTCAACTTCTAAAGTCTGGGTCTTTTAGTAAAGTTTAGGGCTGCTGGCGGGCGATCACCTTAGTATTTTGTTTTTTTTTGTTTTTTTTTGTTGGTTCTGATGCCTGATTCTGTTTCTCTCTGAGGTGTGGCTCCATCCAGAGATTGGAGTGGTGTCTTCTTCTGCAAGCCTCCCGTCCGGTGCACCAGCATGGACTCCCAAAATTTCCTGTATATTCATTTTGTCAATTGTGTAGGTAGCGTGGCCCAAGCAAACGATTACCCCTTTGAGCCTGGTCTGCTTGAGGTTTCTTCCTTAAATTATAAGATGGAGTTTTTCCTTACCACTGTCACCTGTGTACTTGCTCTAGTGGTTGGTAAGGTTAGACCTTACTTGTGTGAAGTGCCTTGAGGCAACTTTGTTGTGATTTGGTGCTACATGAACCACTCTGCATTTAATCATTAGTGATTGATCTCTGCTCCCCTCCACAGCATGTCTTTTTCCTGGTTCTCTCCCTCAGCCCCAACCAGTCCCAGCAGAAGACTGCCCCTCCCTGAGCCTGGTTCTGCTGGAGGTTTCTTCCTGTTAAAAGGGAGTTTTTCCTTCCCACTGTTGCCAAGTGCTTGCTCACAGGGGGTCGTTTTGACCGTTGGGGTTTTTCCGTAAGTTTTGTATGGCCTTGCCTTACAATATAAGGCGTCTTGGGGCAACTGTTTGTTGTGATTTGGCGCTATATAAATAAAATTGATTTGATTTGATGAATGAAATGAAATGGAAGTGATGTTGTTCATGGCACAATATGTGTTCTCCAGCTGTGAGTTGCTCTGGACAGGTGGGCGTGTCGGCGGTGAGCAGCATCAGCTGACCGCTGTGTCATAGCTTCTCCCACTGCATGTATCAGCATGCTGTCCTCACATGGACACATTTGCAGCGAGTATCTCATTGGCTCATGTGAAAATATCAGTCTGATCATGTGAACGGCTGGCGAGCCAAGCATCATGTCCACCACATGACTTGTAGTTCACAAGACGTGGTGTCTTTCAGCGCACCATGGGCTGGACAGCTGGACACGCATGCAGCGACTATTGTGTTCATGATACGAGCACATCAAGTCATTCATGTCAGTTCATTAATTCTTTGTTTACGTCCATGCCCACGGTTCATGCACATAAAGAACACAAGGACAACAATTCTTGTGTTGTCTGTTCTTTATAATGGGAATTAAATATTTTATTAGACAAAATGAAATCCATTTGTTTCATCATTTCGAACACAGACCGTTAAGTCATCAGGCATTAATTACACATCATTATCAGTAACATGATTGTCTTACATTTAAACATATATTCATTGTTCTTATAATGTGTGTGTTCTCTCATTATTTTGTCCTTACACATTTTTGAGGATTTATGTATATTTGTACAGCATGTGATTGCTGCTGCTGCATGAGCGCGATGTGGTATCACACCTCTCATGTGTTCATGCACTTGCACAAAACCATTGCTGTGGGATTGTACACGGCTGTCCGACCATCTGTCCCTCCCGACAGTGACTCAAATTTTTCGTGGCTCATCAATTGTTTTGTTTTTTCGCCCCTTTTGGCTGGTTTGTGCTTCTTTCACCTAACTTTGTGTTGTGTATGAAGGGACCATTAACATGGGCTTCTATGAGAATCAGTTGCAGCCATGGTGGCCAAATGGTTAAATGTGCTTATTGCTACATCTAAAGGTTCCCAGTTCAATGGCACCCCTGCCCATTCGCCATGTAATGTGAAGTTGCGTCAGGAAGGGCATCCAGTGTAAAACTTGTGCCAAATCAACATTCAGAAATACCTTGGATCTGCTATGGTGCCCGCGAGTGAAACAATGGAGAAGCCAAAGGGACTTTACTTCTATGAGAATTTTCTCTTTTATGGAGCCAGGCCCACGTGGCCATTGGAGGAATTGCAACTTTTTCTTCTTCTTGGGGCTTGGCCTTGCCTATGGAGATCACCTGCCCTGCATGTTTTCCATGTGTACTGTTGTGGAATTTTGGGGATAATGTCAGCAGAGAAATGAGACCGACAAGCAAAGACCACCAGTGACTCAGATATGTACGATGCAGAGAGATATTTAATTGCAGTTGAAGCAGAAAACAGGTGTACCTGTGGGAGACCCCAAAGGATACTGCATGCAACATATCTACCCAAGTCTTCTGATCATACAAACACAGAGACAACCAATGTTGTAATGTAAGAAAGTAGAAATACTTTATTCCTGTATTTAAGTAGAATTTTGGTGTATCTGTGTACTTTCTGTGTACTTTATTTCATTATTTACATTTCTTACGCCACTACACTTCGCATGATCAGAGTTCAGGGGAAAACTTCAGTCCTGACAAAACTAGTCGACATGGCTGTTTCGTTTCATTTATTTTATTTGAAATGTTCACGGAGAAGCGTAGTGTAAAAGCGGCACCACCTTTTGGATTCAAGAGCACAAAGAGTGCTGCATTTGGTTGCTTTGCAGTGGTTGGTGGTGATGATGCTTACGTTTTTTTTTTTTTTTTTTCCTTAAATTTGGCAAAACTGAATAGCTATAAATGACTGTTCTGTTTCTCAAGAGCCTGGCTGTTGTGTTTATCAGAAAAGTATGTGTGTGGGTCTTCCAGGAAAAGAACGGCAACTTTATTTACAGCTATGTATATCTATCCATCTGTTGCTCACTCATCCCGACACCAACACAAACTCCTCTGCCTGGGGTGGATCGAGCCTTTTATAGGGTCTGAGGCCCCTCCTGGTTTCTCCGTACACCGTACTGGCTTTGTTTTTGTGCTGCTGTTTCACTCTCCACTTGCTTTGGATTTTAATTTTACTCAGTACTTTTACTTAAAGTACATTTTATATGTGACATCAGGCGCAGTTCACCGATTACGACCTCGTTTCTGCTTAAAACTGCACTCCAGTCATCATCTGTCTCCGCAACAGATATCTGAAGCTTTTGTACAACAATCATTTCCACATAAATTCAGCATATTTCATCAGAAAAGACAGAGGAAGCGATCACAGTGCCACAGCTACACGGGATGCTAGCTGTTGCATTCACTGACCGTCTGTCATTTCTGAGCTTCACAGATTAATGTCTTGTTTCTGCTTAAAACAGTCTTATTTCTGCTTAACCCTCTGGGGCCGACGCTGTCATATATGACAGCTAATACCAGGCTTTACTAAATTATAAATAACCTTTTAATGATATGAGATAGAAACTTACTTTTTTTTTTTGCTGAAAAGTTAACTTTGTGGACTTTCGAGCCAGCCATCGGACATCTTTGTACTCCTCATAGAAGCTGTGTGATGACGTCTGCAATATGAGTGTCCAATTGGAATTGGTTCACCATCACATGGTTTTCCAAAATCCAATTGTAGGGCAGATTCACCTCACGTGAAAAGTCAAAGATTGTTTTCAGGAGTGATATGTTACTAGTTGGCCCATTTGAATAGTCCCCTGGGTGGTCCAATGAGGACGTACTATTGGGCTCCATGCGCCCTGTGCCATTACGCACAGCAATTAGTGAAAGCAGACAGAGAGCCTCTGATGACAATCTCACGTGCTCAAACAAACAGTGTGTAACTATCAGGATTGGTCCACTAGTTTGCATGTGAATGTTACTGGATAAGTCTGTTGCTTTCTCGACGTAAAGCACTGTTTACCATATCAATGGAGCGAGGGGGAGGGCCGCTCCTCAGACTGTAAGGAGCCAAAGTTGGGCAAAGTGTGAATGAAAGCTGCTTTAGGAGAAGCACAGAACACTCCAAAACACAGTAGAAATAGAAGTTTGCAATGTAACCTTTGTGTAATAGCAGAAAGAAACTGCTTTGAGATGAGACAAACAAGACACATAGATTTTATATATATTGTTCAAAATATGCATTTGTGTTTATTGTTTGAACCTTTTTGTTGTACAGTCTTTCATACAAGACCTTAAATTACCTTTTATAAAGTGTCAAAACAGTTGTTATTATAGTTTGCTGTGTGTTTTGAATAAATGTGTGTGGAAAATTATTTGCTTCATTTTTTCCTTTCGTATTTCTGACTGTAAACCTTTGTTACACTTATAAAACACAACAAAAACATATATATTCTGAAAGCACAGGTTGTCCTGAAAAAAAGAGACATAAAAATTGATTGTGGGATGCAGGGAGAGCTGTTAGCAGCAATAATAAACATTTATGCCAGGCGAGTGAACTGTCCAAAAAATGCCCTCGGACCCCAGAGGGTTAAAATGATGATGAATGATTTAAGCGGTTTTACCTTGTCATCTGATGGTTAATAATCCCATTAATCCATCTGATTGCTTTGGGTGAAGACAGGCCATCCATAGAGCATCTGAGCTCCGAAATGATGCACGCTCAGTGGAGGCAGGGCTGGGTGGGGGTTGGTTGGTGACACCAGTAGAGCTGATTTCACTCTACAATAGTGTTTTTTTTACTTTATTTAGACTGGGATCAAATGCTATTGCAGCACAGTAAATGTAAATGTCAGATACTTTAAGACTTTTACTCAAGTAATATTTTTAAAGGAGACTAACTTTTATCAAAGTAATTTAATGGTAAGATACTTGTACTTTCACTAAAGTATCACTTTAAGGTACTTTATATAAGACTGGAGACAACATGTACTTGCTGCAGTGACAACTGATCACTCACATTGGTTTTTCCTACCTTCTGTTTGGCTGAGTACACCTGACAATTAATTGCCAGTGGATGCAACGAGAAGAGTTGAAACACATGGAGGGCAGGTGATCTCCAGGACCAGGGTTGGGACCCTGATCTAGACCTTATACTTTGAGGCAGTTTGTGTTATGATTTGGCACTGCATAAATAAATTGATTTGAAATTCAACTCTTTCTGCCAACAACAACAACAACAAAATCCAATTTCCTTCCATGTTGCATGCAAATACCACTACAGTGACACCGAGAGCTGTGGTGATGTTGTGATTTGATACCTTTAGGATGTGACAGGGCTGTGACAGAGGAGCAGGTGTCACAACATGAGATCCCACAGAGATATGGCTGGATTTTTTTGAAGCACACTTTATATCTTTGTCTCTGAAAGCTAATGCAGTGATGTTATAGCCGCTCCTTATAAATAACTGCGGTGATCTTGTTAATAATCTCACTACTTCAGCAGCCTCCCTCCTTTCCCTCAGTCTGATTATCTCCACACACAGGGACACAATGAAACCATTCTGCAGGGTGTCTATGAATAGAATGCTTACAACAGCGTGGGACGATTTGTCACTGTGAGCACAACCTGTGTCCTGCAGAAAGCCAAATAATGATTTTAACTGCCTGTCTGAAAGATGATCTCCCTAATCCTTCCCACCTCTCTCCCACTGAAAGGTGCAGACTAATTTACGACAGAGCTGACTACGGTATGCTATGCTGTGAATGAATGATCTGGCCTCCAGCAAAAAGAGGTAATTTCCTCTTAATGCAGTGCCGTAAACATTTATCATCACGCTGAGCTGACAATGAGGACACTGCGAGGGCTCACTTTAATAATCTGTAGAGATTTTTACCTCTGATTAGAGATGCAGCCAACAATCACCACCCACCATGCTTGGTTAATTTTACCACCACTTGCAGCAATAACTGTTGCTTTGGGAGTTGCTATAAATAAATTTGATTCCTTTGGCAGTTAGCATCAGATATTGCCATCAGGAGGTAGGAAATACATTAAAATTTGGTGTGTGGTGTTATGACAGAGCAGAAGCCAAAGTACTGTGTGATGCTTTAAGCAAGGCTCTCAATTATTATACTTAATGTAATTATGTTAACAGCCCAGCGGGATTTGACACATTGGAACATGCAGTGTTCCAGTGATTTGGGAAAGTTCGGACTGTTCGTGTTACTCAGGGATAAATAATCTCACATTAATGTGTTCACACTAAGAGGGAGAGGAGTTTGCATTTGAATTGTTAATGCAGTGAAAAAAACAACAAAAAAGGGATTAAAGATGGTTTTGATAGGAAAGCAAGAAAAGACCAGACAGAAATAAGAACGTGTGGAGGTGGAGGATGCAGAGTTTCATTTAATTAAGCATCTAAAAAAAAAAAAAAAAATCCGTCTGGAGACCTGTCCCAGCAGTAATATCCCAAATAAGGACATTATACATTTATACCCACTGTGCTAACTCATAGGTTACTGATTAATCAGGGCTCGTCAGGTGGTGGGCTTGTCAAAACTGTAACTTTCTGACTGACACTTTGACAGCGGCACTGTTCTCGAGTATTAATTTGTCAGCTGCGGGTGGTGTCAGTGCACCAGGTGAGTTCTGCTTCTTCCATGCTTGTGTTCAACTTCGTACATACTGTTGGCCCATTTTCCACCAGGCGCAACGTACAGCACAAAGTCATATGTAATTCTTATAGTGTAATACTGATGCAGTTGTCGTTCCCCATTCCAATAACTCAGACCTGTCCTCATTTCTGTGTCCACTGGTGTGGTTGATAGAAAATGGGGTGTGATCAGATGCAGTGCTGGTTGAATACTGTGGACGGAAAGTGAATTTACAATATACTACCAGCAAGGAGTTGTACTGGTACTTATATAAAGCAATACATATATGCCTTACATAAGAGGGTTCATGTCAGGCATTGATTTTTGCTTGTATACGTAATTTCATTCATTTTCTATACCCACTTATTCTAAATAAAGGTCACAGAGGGTGGGGGCACCATAAACAAGGAGCATATCCTTGCGTTCATTGGGCGAGAGGAGGGGTACAACCTCGACAGTCCATTGCAGGGCCACATGTAGACAAACACATTCACACACTTCCTCACCCACTGAGGTGAAATTAGAGTCACCAATTCACCTAACCTACATGCCTTTGGACATTACAGGAAGCCAAGCTAGAGCACCTAGAGGGAACCCATGTGAGCACCAGGAGAACATGCACACTCCACACAGAAAGGACCAGGTGGTATGCAATCCAACAACTTTGTCGCCATGAGGTAACAGTGCCCTAATTAGTTACCTGAATTGAAAATGGCCACTGCAGCACACAATAAGGAAAGGTACCTTGATGTCCTTTGGACAAAGAAAAGGTCATTTAGACCAGATTTAGGAAAAGTCGCATTAATAACTCAAGGTCAATGTGTAATCAAACTTTGATTAAAGGAATCTACGTATATACAGGATCAAGGAAAATGCAAAGAACATACTGAGTAGTTTTTTCAGCAGTGCATGGAGAAGTGTGCAAATTGTCACTGTTGAACCTTTCAGATGGCCCCGGAGGCCCTGAGAAGGATTCAAGGATAATGACATTTTTTATTGTCTGGACCAAATTTAAGAAAAATATATTAGATGTTTTTTTTGTTGTTGTTTTTTTTCAGAAAATCATCAGATGGCACACTGTGCATCATGCTTGAATCTTGATGGCATTAGTCCAGTGGACCTTGTCCCAAAGGACTAAAAAGTAAAACTCTAACTTAAAAGTACATAATGCCACCTTTTTGCTCCTATACTTCACCTTTAATGGCTGCAGTCCACTGGTGAGCTCCAATGTGTTGATGCAGGTCTATAAATTTACCGAAAAGAGTTCAGTTGGGAAGGTGAGTCATCATAACAACAAAAAAACAATTTTTCATGAAAATGAAACAAAACTGAGTCCACACCAGACTGGACAGGGCAATATAGACCATCAAAGTATTGCTTGAGGTCTTCAGAATTCCAAGGGAGACTGGGTAACAGACTGGGAGACCATGAAGAACATGAGAACCAATGTACTGTGTATGTTGCCACATTACTGAAAAACAAAGGATAAAGAGAAGTGACGGCCTTGTTAATAAAAGTGTATAAGTGCATTCACTGGAAGTAAGTCACAAAGAAGGAATGGGACAGGACCATAGAAGCAAATGTGCAATGTGCAAAAAGTGGCTGCAGAGCCCAAAACTGAGACTTTATCACAGCTTTACTGTTGTATGGCTGGGGGGCCTGGCTGCCTTTTTGTTTCTGTCTTTTGTTTTTCCTTCCAGGTGGCTTGCATTTGGGACTGAGTGGCTGTGTAGCTGAGTTTATCAGGACCTCACCCTGATCACCTGCGGCTCGTCAGGACTCACAGCTGTGGTGCATCTACATGGATGGAACATGGTGGCATTTAAGACTGGAGTACACAGTGTGTATTTGCCAGAGACTCGACCTTGTGACCAGACGGGTGAGATCGTCGTCTCGGGAGCCATCTCATCATCAGTGGATGCAGAGAACGTCCAGGTTTGATGCATGGTCTGTGAAAGAGGAGAGGGTGAGGTCTCACGCTCGTCAGCACACTTCCTGAGGTACGTTAGATTTTGTGACTAACATTTATACAGTCAGTAATGTGGTGTCCCTCACACCTTATTGTATTGAGCTGTAGTTGGTCGTTTAAATCAGCTTCCGCTGCAGTGAGTTTGTGAACTGGATGTTCCATGCCTGCAGGGTGGGAAGCTGATTAGTAATTAAGCCAGGAAGTGTTTGCTGTTTGTGCACCTTGAGCGTTCTCTCTGTGTGTTGAGTGTGGACTCACATAATGATTCCTTCTTTCACAGACTCGGTTTGTCGCGGCCACCTGGGGGGTGTCGGCGGGGTCCTTGGGTTCGAACCAGTTCTGGCTCCGGACCGTTAGCGCTGCTGGGAGCGCACCGCAATCCACCACGCCAGACCGCGCACTTTTATATTTTTCACAGCACTGTTATGTTCATTAAACTCTGTTATCCTTTGTACCGTGCTCTGCTTATTTTATACTGGGTCCTTCAAACGCTGGTCAGTTCTCCGGGCTGCGTCCGACACATAACATTTACTCTGACATAGAAACAAAAAGAGAGTGAGAAGGAAGCACTTAGATGAGCGAGACAGGAGAACGTGTGGGTGATAAAAGATGAAGAATTGTGACAAATGATGAGAACATGTTGAGAAGGTGGAAAGATTTTGTAAAGTTAATGAACAAGGAGAATGAGTTTGGGTAAGGTCTACATCTACACCATACTGTTGTAGAATACTTACAATGAATAATGGGATAATTTACCCCTTTATAAAAAAACTGAATTGAAAATTAATATTGTGTTTGTTGTAATTGTGGCACAGCATGTTGTTCATGGCGTTCTTTTCATTCTATGGAGAAAGACAGACAGACCCATGAGTCCACAGGTAATGCTTGCAAGATGCAAGTGTTCACGCATATTACCCAAAGCAACTGACCTATGCATCTTTTGCTTGCATGCTATTTTATATTACCGGTGGACCCACATTGTCCTGCCGTCAGAAAAATAAAAACATGGACCCTCAGTCTTCTGCAAAAGCTATCAAGACTCCATACTCCAATACTTCATGACCTCATACTTTCTTCCCAGGCATGTCAAACTCAGAGGCCAAGCAGACCTAGTATGAAATACATATTGTCAGCACCCAACCCAAGCAGACAACCAGTCCATCTCCACCTCTCACCATAGCCAGGTGAAATGTGAGTGTCCCCTTGGTATGCTCAAGCCACCATTTCCTGAACCTTGAGTCAACTATGTGCTCAATCATTCACAGAGAAATGTGCCACATGGCCAAATGTTGGGTCTGTCACTCGTCATTCCAGTTATATTCAAGGACCCACAACAGAGAGCGCATCAAAAACATCTTGTCACTAACTTATGTCCAAGTCTGACAACTATACTGTTGTGGAATTTTTGTAATGAATGTTAGCATAAAATCTAAAATGAAACCGGCGGCTGAAGGAGCATTCAGAAGTCAGACATATCAATGCAGAGAGATTTATTTTTGGTCAAAGCAGAAACAGATGCACCTGAAGAAGTTCTAAAAAGGTACAGCATGCAATGAACTGCCAGAGCCTTCTGTCTTTCCATTCTCAGAGAGCTGTTTTAAGGCCCTCAGCTGTAACAAAAACAAAGTTAGAATACAAACATGGCCTTTAGCTAGTCAGGACCATTATTAGATGTTTAGTCATAAATTGGAGAAACACAGTGTCTTTCATCAATAAGGATGGGGAAGACTGTCGGCTGGTATGCCCTGCCTCACAGACATGAGGAAAACATAAATTTTTCCTCCACGTGAGTGAAATGTGAATGTCCCCTTGCCATTCACCAGCCAATGGGTCCTCAAGGCTGAGTCACCTCTGTGCTGAATCATGCACAGAGACATGTGCCACCTGCGGAAAATATTGTCAGTTGTCATTCCAGTCATAGCCAAGGACCCTCCACAGAGACCATATCAAAAACATCTGGTCACTAACTTAAACCCAAGTCTCACAAAGCACCAGGACTCTGAAGATGTGGACCTTCATTGTCATGAAAATATATGACCAGACCCTGCCAAACACCTGTGTCCAGTGACCTCATGACTCTGTAAGATCTCCTCTGGCGTTTCTTAATCTCAAAGACCAAGGACCCAGAGATATGAATGTCACTGCTGAGATAAGTGAAGGTTTCTACAAATTCAACACTTTCAACCTGTACAGATACACTTCTGATGGCCAAGTCCAGGAAGTCATTGAATGCCTGACTCCAAGATGGTAGCAAACCCAGATACTCAGCCTCTCAAATGTGAATATCCATGGATTCCACCAAGATAATAACATCATCTGCAAATATTCATTGATTCCAAGAAGATAATAGCGTCATCTGCAACCTTTCCTCACCAACAAAAGCACTTTGACCACTGGTTTCCATAGCCCTACCCAACACCTAGTCCATGCACGCATAGTGACCCGTGTAGGAACCAGAGCACATCCCTGACAAATGCTATTTTTTACTGATACAAACAGGTTCAGAAACTGTGCACGCTGGCTATGATGTCCAGGAACTATATGGGGATCCCACAAATACTCAGGATGTCCCAGAGAGCAGCTTTCTGTAAATCAACATAGGCTGCAGAAAAGCACTGCTGGTAGTAACTGGTGACAACAGATAAAGGCTTTTTGATGAACAGTTTCTTCACAGCTACAGAAGCCTACAGCTCCTTCAGACTTGTATGACTATACTGAACGCTTTCCTTACAAACATTACCATTTTGTTTGTATTTCTTAAGGGTCCCTTCACACAGTGCAAATTTGGTCGAATTGTGCATTAAGTGTGCATGAAGCAGGAATCGTATGCAAACCGTGTAATTTCGTAGCTGCTTCAAATGCCTCGTACACCTGTTGCTACAACTATTTGCGCACACCAGTGGCTGAAAGACAGAGTGTGCGCTGTGCGAGCCCATCGAACCCTCTCATGACAGGTGTCGGCAAAATTCCAATTGACATGCACGAACATCTAAAACCAATCGTTTGGCACTTAGAAAATGCATCTTGGCATGACAACAGACTGCAGCCAATCACTGTCGTACTCGCAGTGAAATGTGTCTAAGTAAGGCTTTGCAAACACACACTGACACGTGGGTGTGTGTGCTCCACTGACAGGAGGTGTGGATTCTGACAGACGCAGCTGTGAGAATCTGTGGATCTGGACATCCCAGCTGGACAACACCTACTGTGTTTGGATAGACATGGACTAACAACTGTCCACTGTGAGGCGCGTGTGTCTGATTGCTGTACTTATGTGGACATAAATAAAAACATATTTCTGTGGCGACAGACTGCAGCGAGTGAGCAGACATTGACAGTCTGCCAGGTTGAAATGGACGATCAGATCAGAACACGCAGCGGGCGATCTGACCGTCACTTCACCCACGTGAGCTCTGTTCCACATGATGCGGTGTCAGTCCTGCAGCGTGCCGTCCACAAGACACGTGTCGGATAGAATACATGTGCGGGGTGACTGGATGCACCGGATCAGTAGATGTGGACCATGGGTCAGTGACCATGGGTCAGATCGGACAGATCATATTTTTTTTTGTAATACTTCATGTCCTTCTTGATATAAGGCAGGTTCCTGCAGATTTCAAAGCACAGCTCTGTAGCTCAGTGGTAAAGTTTCTGATTAGCAATCAGAGCTTTTGGAAGGTGTGTGTTCGAGTCCCGTGGGTGGGATTTTTTTTTTTTTTTTTATGTTTTCCACATAAGCAGCGTGATGTGGTCCCACAGGTACCAGCCGGTTTATATTTTTTATTTATTCCACATAAGCAGCACGATGTGGTGCACCTTGCACTGTGTTCCTGCTCGAAAGCCACTGTCGCATGCACGAACTCTCGCACCAGGATCGTGTATGCTTGCCTGTCAGCGCAGTGTTTTATGGTGCGCTAATTCAAACTGTATTCGACCAAACTTCGCACTGTGTGTGAAAAGGCCCTAATGATTGATACAAATGAGGTTCAAGACTTATTAAGTTAATGTTCATGTATCCATCATTTGACTTGTTTAAAAAAATATTGGGTATTCTGAGTATCCATTTGGTACACTGAATGATTTGTATCTTGTGTTGAGGTTGTCCAATTACTTATGTCCTGTGGATCTGGACAGACTGTATAAAAATAGTTGCAATTCCTAAATGATCAGTTGAATCAGAACGGAACTTCTACACCACATGCATATCTTGTTCGTATTTCAAGTCCATTGTAGTGTTGTGCAGAGGCAAAACTGCAATAAATGTGTCAAACAAAATTATTTTGTTATAAAACCAGAAATTACTTTTTCTTTTTTGGTCAAAAGCCAAATCACTTTTCACTTTAAGGACAGTGTGTGAGTTACCGTCTTCCGCTGTGGTTGTTGACAAGTGTAAAGTGTATTAAATCCACTGTCACCATGAGATCAATACGTGATTAAAGCCTTCATGCTTCAGCATCAGGGTGCCATGTTATTGTAGTGCATTTGCATTACAGAGCTCTGGTCTGCTTCCACCCGTGTCAAAGTTTACTCTCAGACTTTTAAGTGGATTAGTCTTTGTTCTGTCCATCACATTCTTAGTAAATGAGCAATTTTACACTGTTTTGGCAGATCCAGAGAGATGGGTCTGAAGCCCTCATTACCTTTTATCAAACTCAAGTATGTTAGTGTTGTGTCTAGAATGCCATCATGGCTTATTATTGTGGACTGTGTAAAATATCCTAATTGTAATTCAGTATTAATTAATTAATACTGAATTATTATGTGTATTAATGAATTAATGTTGGCAACAACCGTTGCCAACATTAATTCTTTTGGATTACAAAGAACCAACAAAAAATAAATAAGGGACAATTAAATGTCCTGATTTTCCACCAACACCTAACAGGTGTATGGTATCATACTCTGTGGCTCACATATAGAGTAATATGTGTACATGTATAACAGAGATACAAGCATGACATCATATCTGTGTCACTAAAATGCATCATAATGCATTGTTATGGCTATTGGAACACTGTACAGGTATACAAATTGGGTCCAAATTACCACATTTATGTATGTGACATTTGTAGCAACATAATATAAGCATCTTTCTGAATATGAACTTTGTTATCAAACATTCACAAGTCAGAGCATGTACTAAATGAGCAAGTCCACATATCAATAACCACTAATCCGCAAACTGAAAAATTAACTTTTGTAATGATAAACCGATTTAACATGTTAGTGGAAGCGACAGCTAACCGATAACAGCTAACTTTTAGTATTAACTCCGGGACACTGTCAGCTACTGACAAGCCAGTTTTGAGTTTAAGCACTGTTGATGCTTTTGAATAGAATGAAAGGCGATCACAAACCCAACAGAAGCAATGAATCAGAGCTCTTGTCTTTGTGCGCCCAACTCACTGCTGTAAGGAAAGGCCAAAGGCATAAACAGGAAAGCAGGTTTGACTTATGGTTTGATTAAAAACCAAACTAATTCCAGACAGTTTATTTATATTAACATTGTCATTTTTACAAACTGAAAATATCACAAATACTGTATCTTAGATGCCCAAAGACATTATGGGAAAGTGAGCCTCCTCATCACTGGTTGGTTGTAAAAAAAAAAAACACACACACACACAAAAGTTACTCTAATGTGTGTGTTGGTTTTAACAAATAAATCTGAATTTGTAAGTATATATATATATATATATATATATATATATATATATATATATATATATATATATATATATATATATATATATTTTTTTTTTTTTTTTTTTTTCATTTGTAAAACAAAGGCATTTGCAAAATTGAAAATTCTGTTTAAGTCTGATACAGGAGAGCACCGAATGGCGACCGTATGACAGCGGCTGCTATTTACACTTACACTCCCATCCAGTAGATGGCGGTGTTCTATGCATTTTGGGTCAAAATGTCATACGGTCTCCATTTGGTGCGCTGTATCAGTCACATATAAATTTTGATATTTGACCCCAGTGACCTTGACCTTTGCCAAAACAAACCTGTTATGAGCAGTTATGGATTTGAGCATCATTCACATATTAAGTTTGATGGAAATTGATCAAGGACCAGGGTGAGGAGAGACATGAAGATTTGCATGAGATAATAGTTACTGGAAAGAACATCATTTATCTTTACATCCACTTTCTCAGCTGTCTTCTTCTAGTTAAGGATCACAGGTGATGGTGTCTCTCCCAGCAGCCACTGGGTGAAAGGGGAATGAAAAACTTGTGGAAAGAAATGTAGGTGCAGACAATTAGGATGGAGGCATGGCAGATATAGCAGGGCAAGAGCAAACCAGAGATGAATATGGACGATAAGAGGAGAATAAAACAAATATGGAAAATTTTGTAATTTTTATGTAAAGTGGGAAAAAGTATATTCATGTTGTCCACAAAGACAAAGCAACATGTTACTTTTTTAAAGGCCAGTTTTGGATATTTAGGTGAAAGAATTGTTTTTACAAAATTGTTTGTAATGGTGTTACACTGAACATTTTTTGTTGTTTTTTTATGTTATAACAGATTTTGAGTTTTGGTATTTGGCTGATTTTGTGTAGAGCTTTATTGTGGCTGTTGGGCTGTTAGGGAAGGTAACCTGCCAACTGGTAACATGCCATATACTACAGCCAACCTGGTCTCATGGCAAGTCATGATTCAGCAGCACGAAATATATATTAATCTATTGGTTTGAGATATTGTGACAAAAAAGTGTCTCATTTTTGTCACAATATCACAAATTCATTCTAATTCATTCCGTGATGGCTGCACGAAATGAAAAGTGAAGTGTGTGTGTGTGTGTGTGTGTGTGTGTGTGTGTGTGTGTGTGTGTGTGTGTGTGTGTGTGTGGGTGTGGGTGTGGGGGGGTGGGGGGGCGTGGTTATGGTTAGGGTTGGGGGAAGGAGTAGGGTTAGTAATAGTGAGTTAGAAAAAACCCAGTTTTGAGATTGTCACAAAAAAAAATAGTAAGAGATCACATATGCATTCACAGCTTTTCCCATGAAGCTCAAAACTGAGCTCAGGTGCTCCAATTAGCACTGATCATCGTTGAGATGTTTCTACAGCTTAATTGGAGTCCACCTGGGGTAAATTCTGATGACTGGTTATGATTTGGAAAGGAACACACCTGTCTACATATAAGGTCCCACAGCTGACAGTGCATGTCAGAGGACAAACCAAGCATGAAGTCAAAGGAATTGTCTGTCAACCTCTGAGACAGGAATGTCTTGAGGCACCAATCTGGGAAAGAGTAGAGAAAATTTCTGCTGCTTTGAAGGTCCCAATGATCATACTAGCTTCCATCATTTGTAAATGGAAGAAGTGCAGATCCACCAGGACTCTTCCTAGAGCTAGCCATCCTTCGAAACTGACCGATGGGGGGAGAAGGGCCTTAGTCAGAGAAGTGACCAAAAACCTGTTGGTCACGCTATCAGAGCTCCAGAATTCCGCAGGTGGATTGTTGCAGAGATGGTTTCCCTTCTGGGAGGTTCTCCTCTTTCCACAATCAGGCCTGTATGGTAGAGTGGCCAGACAGAAGCCACTCCTTATTGAAAGGCACATGGCAGCCCAAGTGGAGTTTGCCAAAAGGTACCTGAAGGACTCTCAGACCATGAGAAACCAAATTCTCTGGTCTGATGAGTGAAAGTTTGAACTCATTGGTGTGAATGCCACGCACCATGTTTGGAGGAAACCAGGTACCATCTTTACAGTGAAGCATGGTGGTGGCAGCATGATGCTGTGGGGATGTTTTTCAGCAGCATGAACTGGGAAACTCGTCAGGATTGAGGGAAATATGAATGCAGAAATTTATAGAGACATCCTGGATGAAAACCTGCTCCAGAGCACACAACCTCAGACTGGGGCGATGGTTCCTCTTTCTGCAGGACAATGACCCTAAGCACACAGCAAAGATCTCAAAGGTGTGGCTTAAGGACAACTCTGTGAATGTCCTTGAGTGGCCCAGACAGAGACAAGAGTTGAATCTGATTGAACATCTCTGGAGAGATCTGAAAACTGCTGTGCACTGTCATTCCTCATCCAACGAAATGGAGCTTGACAGGTGCTGCAAAGACAAATGGGCAAAACTGCCCAAAGATAGGTGCACTAAGCTTGTGGTGTCACATTCAAGAAGACTTGAATCTGTAATTCCCGCCAAAGGTGCATCAACGAAGTATTGAGCAAAGGGTGTGAATACTTGCGTGCATTTGGTTTCTTAGTTTTTGAACAGTAATATTAATTATTATTCAAGTCTATTCAGCAATTCACCAAATCCTAAGCTTCACTGAGATCGAGCAGTGGGAACATTGTGGTTGTGCCTGCATCCATCACCAGCAGAAAATCATCATTCTGTACCTGTTAGTATCATGCAGCTAAGACAAATGTCTGTGCAAGAATCAACCCAAACTAAATAACAGGTAAAGCTAGCATGGGCTAATGCTAGCAGGGTAAGCTAACCACTCCTGAAGTGCACCAAGCAAAAAGACAGCTAATGCTACACTCAACAAAAATATAAACGCAACACTTTGGGTTTTGCTCCCATTTTGTATGAGATGAACTCAAAGATCTAAAACTTTTTCCACATACTGGAGTCAGGTCGAGACCCCGATGAGGACAACGAGCATGCAGATGAGCTTCCCTGAGACGGTTTCTGACAGTTTGTGCAGAAATTCTTTGGTTATGAAAACCCATTGTTTCAGCAGCTGTCCGAGTGGCTGGTCTCAGACATTCTTGGAGGTGAACATGCTGGATGTGGAGGTCCTGGGCTGGTGTGGTTACACGTGGTCTGCGGTTGTGAGGCTGGTTGGATGTACTGCCAAATTCTCTGAAACGCCTTTGGAGATGGCTTATGGTAGAGAAATGAACATTTAATACACGAGCAACAGCTCTGGTTGACATTCCTGCTGTCAGCATGCCAATTGCACGCTCCCTCAAATCTTGCGACATCTGTGGCATTGTGCTGTGTGATAAAACTGCACCTTTCAGAGTGGCCTTTTATTGTGGGCAGTCTAAGGCACACCTGTGCACTAATCATGGTGTCTAATCAGCATCTTGATATGGCACACCTGTGAGGTGGGATGGATTATCTCAGCAAAGGAGAAGTGCTCACTATCACAGATTTAGACTGGTTTGTGAACAATATTTGAGGGAAATGGTGATATTGTGTATGTGGAAAAAGTTTTAGATCTTTGAGTTCATCTCATACAACATGGGAGCAAAACCAAAAGTGTTGCGTTTCTATTTTTGTTGAGTGTACTTTTAACACTTATACCCCAGTCACACACAGCCAGAATTATGCACAATGTCGTCAGAATTTTGAATTGGCATACATCTGAAAAGTGTCAGATGTCAGTTCCAACACGTTCTGACAGGCATCTGCGGACGTCCACACAGTTGGTCAAAATCAGCCAGCGGCCCGAGTGTGATGCACATGTTCAAACTCTCCGGGCACCGTCGAGATGGGACACCTATCCGATGGCGACTTAAATAATGTGAACTGTTGTCTCTGTCATAACACGGGCAGCTGACTATCCGTGGTGCGCAGTAACATGTCATTGCACGCATCAGGCTTGGAGCTGAACAGACCTCACGCTGTCATAAATGATCACCTTCTAACTCTGTAGGAGATATAACATGGAACTTGTGCCAGGCCATTACACCATTACTAAACATGAGTCTCACCTCCAACAGCAGTCCATGAGTGTTTCACAGCACAGACATGGATGTGAAACCAGGACAGCAGCCAACGGTTAAAATCCTCTCACCCCCCCAAACAAAAAAAAAATCCCATGTGATAACCCAACCATCATGGTGTCCAGAGTTGTGTTGTGCTCCTGAAGTGAGCAAACAAGAAAAAAGAAAGTTCCCTGGAAAGGCTCTGTCTGACTCATGGCACTAGATTGCCAACTGCCAGCAGACTTTGAGCGAAGCTGTCCAGTGGAACGCACGCATGCATGCATGCATGCTTCATGGCCGACGCAGCATTATACACACAGACAAACATGATTGAGTGATAATTGCAGCCCCATGCGTGTGCATGGAGCGTACATGCATGGCGCACTTGTGCACATGAGGAATACAGCGCTCCGGTCCTGTGTTTGCCACCCAGACGTTTGGATATCGGACAGTCTGCAGTGCCTTTTTTGGCCATCTGACAGCAGTCTTTATCATCTACGTGTTGTCTACATACGCTTTGATGCCATCGTGCCGGTGTGGATGAGGTACTCCGGATGGGATCCGACAGGGCTGGCCACGCCTTGTTTCCTCCCGACTGCATCAGATTATGATAATATTTCCCACATCGGACATGGTATCTCCACATTCTTGCTATGTGTGACAGGGGCTTTACATTATCCTAAAGTAATTATTAAACTATGGAATCTCAAACACAGGTGATTAAGATAAATTCATGGAAGAATAGCAACCTTTTGTTAATTCTTAGAGAATGCCCTGTCACAGGATGTGACATCACCCCAGCCAAAGAATGCAGATGGTCAGTTAGCTCCAGCAATAAACCTCACAGCCTTTAGACAGTTGAAATAACAAACAAATATACACTCCTAAGGACTGGAGCAGACTACAGCGTATCATTCATGCATCAGAAAAGGTGATTGACTGCAATCTGCCATCCCTACAGGACCTGTAGACCTACAGGGCACTGAGGTAAGCAAAGAAGATAGTGGCAAATCCCTCTCACCCAGGTTCACAAACTTTTTGTCACCGTCCCTTCTGACAGATGACGGAGGTCCATCACAACTTAAACCTCAAAATACAAAACAGCTTCTTTCTGTCCACAGCCAGATTTATAAATAATGTGAGAGACCCCAATTTACCCTGCCGCCCCACTACCACAAAGTACAGATTGATAATCTCTGTACCAAAAGGTACTGTACATCTGCATGCCTTGCACAGCCCCATTCCACTATGATATATTTATTTCACAGCGAACATAGTTTTGCTTATTTATCTATTTCACTCCTTAACTTCTTAGAGAAGTATGTTTTCCTTTCTTTTTATTGTTGTATATGCACCACTTACTTCTTACAGAAGTCTTTTTCTTTTATTTTTGTTGTTGTATGCACCAATTACTTTTTACAGAAGTATTTTTTTCCTTTTCTTTTTTTTTTTTTTTTTTTTGTTGTTGTTTATGCAGCAATGACACCAGATCAAATTCCTTGTATATGAGAACTTATTTCATTTCATTTTTATTGCACCAAATCACAACAAAGTTGCCTCAAGGCACTTCAAACAAGTAAGGTCTAACCTTACCAACCCCCAAAGCAAACACACAGGTGACAGTGGTAAGGAAAAACTCCCTCTGAGGAAGAAACCACAAGCAGACCAGTCTCAAAGGGGTGACCCTCTGCTTGGACCATGCGACTGAACAAATTACAAAACAACTAACAAAACAAATATACAGGAAATGTTGCTGGTGCACAGGACAGGAGGGTTTCAGAAACAGATATCACACCCATCTCTCGATGGAACCATACCTCAAACAGAAAGAAAAAAACATAAGCACGCATCAGAAAGACAATTTCAATTTCAATTTATTAATTTATATAGCGCCAACTCACGACAAAGTCGCCCCAAGGCGCTTCACATAATTCACAACAACACAAATTAATCTAAAATCAAAATTAAAAGCAAGAAAAGCACAGTAAAAAGATAAAACACAGTAGAATAAAAATAAATTATAAAGCAAACACAAACAGATTAAAAAATTAATGATAAGACAGTCTAAAAAAGTGGGTCTTCAGTCTTGATTTAAAAATCTCCACCATGTCAGACTGCCGAATAACAGCAGGTAGATCGTTCCAAAGAGCCAGAGGCTGTATACCCCACAGACGTTTTGTTCTTCCTCGGAACACACAGAAGCCCTGCGCTCTGCGAATGCAAGGGCCTCGCAGGTACGTAGGGCTTAACCAAGTCCGCCAGGTAGGAAGGTGCCAGTCAATGAACAATTTTATAAACCAACAATAAAACTTTAAAATCCGATCTAGCAGAAACCGGTAGCCAATGAAGGGATGCCAGAATGGGAGTAATGTGGTCAAACCTTCTACTTTGTGTCAAAAGTCTGGCAGCAGCATTCTGTACCAACTGAAGTCCTTGAATGCTAGACTGCGGCAGGCCAGAAAATAAAGCATTACAATAATCCAATCTAGACGAGACAAACACATGAATCAGAGTCTCAGCATCAGCCATAGACAGGATGGGGCGAATCTTCGCTATATTTCTCAGATGAAAGAAAGCAGTTCTCGTAATTTCCCTAATGTGGAGGTCAAAGGACAACGTAGGATCAAAAATTACCCCAAGGTTCTTCACTTTGTCAGTATGATGTATAACACATGAACCTAGGCTAAGCGCCAGCTGATCAAATTGATGCCGATATCTTGCTGGACCAAGAACCATCATTTCAGTCTTATCAGAGTTTAAAAGTAGAAAGTTGCTAGACATCCAACTTCTCACTGCTGCGAGACAGTCCTGTAAAGATTTTATGTGGACAGGATTTCCAGCAGCTATCGGCATATACAACTGAGTATCATCAGCATAACAATGAAAAGCAACCCTGAAACGCCGCAAAATGTTCCCAAGGGGTGCCATATACAGGGAAAAAAGCAGGGGACCCAGAACGGATCCCTGTGGAACCCCGAACTTCATGCCCTTAAAGTCAGAGGTAGTGTCATTGCACAAAACACAGTGGGAACGGGCAGACAGATAAGACGTCAGCCACGCAAGAGCAGTTCCAGTAATCCCGAAACAGTTTTCTAGCCTATCAAGTAGAATACAAGGTCTGTCCAAAAAGTATCAGACCTTTTTATTTTTTCAAAAACCATATGGATTTGAATCATGTGTGCTTGTATGAGCCAACCTTGAACCTTCATGCGCATGCTTGATTTTTTTCACGCCTGTCGGTTGCATCATTCGCCTGTGAGCAGGCTTTGTGTGAGCACTGGTCCACCCCCCTCGTTGGATTTTCATTGCGAGGTGGAACCATTTGGAGCTTTGTTGCATCAAATTTTCAGGAAACTGTGAGAGACAGCCAGGTGGAAACCATTCGGAAGATTCAGACGGCTTTCAGTGACAGTAGTATGGGCATCACACAGATTAAGGAGTGTTACAACCGGTTTAAAGATGGCGCACAATGGCGGCGGGTGCGCCACGCTCCGAGCGGCCATCGACAGGCTGAAACGACCAGATCATTTCCAAAGTGAACGCTGTGTTGATTCAGGACGTCGTCTGACTACCAGAGAAATTGCAGAAGAGGTGGACATCAGCACTGTTTCGGCACATTCCACTCGTATGATGATCAACTGTGTCAAACGCAGCACTGAGATCCAACAACACCAATGCTGTAGTAGTATCCGAGTCCATTGCTCGCAGAAGATCATTAACTTCACTTTAATAAGTGCTGTTTCTGTGGAGTGATGTCTTCTAAAAGCAGACTGCAGTGGCTCAAAAAGGTCATTCTCAGTAAGATAGTCCACAAGTTGCCATGAAACCACCATTTCCAGAATTTTAGAGCAGAATGATAGATTTGATATCGGCCTATAATTTTTCAATACACCAGGATCAAGATTAGATCCCATGACATCAAATAAAGTATAATTTGTCAGCATTAGGCAACAAGAACAACAACAAAAGAATACTAAGGTGTTTGCCGGCCACTAGCCCTAAGACCCAGAATTTAGATAAAGTTGAGGCCAGTCCGTTTCCTAATAAAATTAATTTAAAAGAGTAAAAAGCATAGTAACGTACTATACCAGTATGCTAGCCATACGAAAGGGAAAATAAGTGCGTCTTAAGTCTGGAATTTAAAATGTCTACAGAATCTAACTGTTTTATTGATGTAGGGAGGTCATTCCACAGAACAGGGGCAGGATAAGAGAAAGCTCTGTGACCCGCAGACTTTTTATTCACCTTAGGGATACAAAGTAGTCCTGCACCCTGAGAACACAGAGCCCGGGCCGGTATGTAGGGTTTAAGTAGGTTAGCTAAGTAGGGAGGGGCTAGTCCATGAAAAATTATATAGTCTAGTCGCACAACCTTAAAATCTGATCTCACAGCGACAGGAAGCCAGTGAAGAGATGTCAAAATGGGTGTTATGTGGTCAAACTTTCTGCTTCATGTCAAAAGTCTGGCAGCAGCATTTTGAATCAGTTAGACTTACTTGGCAATAAATTTGATTCTGATTTTGATTCTGATTTGGTGGGGGAACCCTAAGTAACTGTCAGGACGGGCGGGTGCCGGGCTCCCGAAGCAGCTGGACCTGCAATGCAGACTCCCAAATCAGGTTTACATGTAAAAGAAGTAGTCATCTTTATTTCTGGGTGAGGTTCGGTACACGGGTAATCAATCTGCGGAGCGGAGGTACAAACAGGGTCAGGCAAAAACGCAGTCATGTTCAGGCAGGGTTCGGAGGCACAAGCAAATACTGACATCAGGGATGAGGCAAAAGGCGTAGTCAAAAACAGAGCAGAATTCAAAAAACACGGCAAGGCAAAACAGGACTGAAAACAAGAGCTAGGATGTGTACATACGACGACAAACTGGCAGTGAGCTGTGAGACTGTGAGGGCTTAAAAAACTGGTGGAGTAATTAGTGGAACAAGATGCAGGTGCCAGTGAAAGTTCTGGAAGGGGGCGTGACAAGTGAACAAAGATTAAGCAAGGGCAAGATAAAGGGGAAGGGAGTGCACAAAGTAGTGTGATGTCAGATACAAAGATGTGTGAGCAGGTGCAAAAGTGGGAATGAATGAAAATGCAAAACAGACAGAACCAAAGTGTGGGAGACAAAGACACGAGGCGGGTGCAGGATGTGAAGTGAAACAGAAATAAGCGCAAAGCTACAACTGAAAACAATATTACTGTGAACAGGAACCGAACATGAACATGAGAACTAAACTAACATGAATTGGCAACATGAACTTGAACAGGAGACATGCAGCAAAATACTAAAATGACATTAACACAAACTGACTTAAGAAAACAAGGCAGTAAGACAAAGCATAAGAAAAAGCAGTGACCAAACGATGACCAAAACAATCCTGACATAACAGTTCAACAAATATTATAATCAAGAGAAACAAGTGATAACTTAAACAATGACTGAAAACTACTAGAACAGAACAAAAGGCCAAAGTAAAAAGTGACAAAGAAAACAAAGTGACAAATCAAAACAGAACAGAGAATAACTGTTAATGACAATGATGAAACTGAGGACAACTATGATGAAAATGAAATAACTAGTGAATCATAACAAAAAGAACAAAGTGACAAGAAAAACATAACAGAATAACTCATGATGAAAATTACTGATAAATCAAAGCTGAAGCAGACGGAAAACCACAGAAAGGGGAAAAACAAGGGCTCATTGCCCTGACCCGGCCAAATCCCTGACAGTAACAGACAGAAAAGAACATGGAACAACAAACAACACCAAAAGTTTTCATCCGTACTACAAATTACCACTGGCAAAGATAAAACACTTTTTCACAAATGTTGAACCTTTGCAACAGCCAAGTTTCTGAACATTCTTCTAGAGTCCATATCAAAAAGAAGACGTGCTGAACCCTGGCACCTAGTGGACAGTTTACAAATGTGCATAGATATTAAATGAATGTCAGAAACAGTCATCATAGGATTGCTTGTTTATATATACAGTGAGGAAAATAAGTATTTGAACACCCTGCGATTTTGCAAGTTCTCCCACTTAGAAATCATGGAGGGGTCTGAAATTTTCATCTTAGGTGCATGTCCACTGTGAGAGACATAATCTAAGAAAAAAAAAATCTGATAATCACAATGTATGATTTTTTAAAATAATTTATTTGTATACGCAACAAAAATATAAACGCAACACTTTTGGTTTTGCTCCCATTTTGTATGAGATGAACTCAAAGATCTAAAACTTTTTCCACATACACAATATTACCATTTCCCTCAAATATTGTTCACAAACCAGTCTAAATCTGTGATAGTGAGCACTTCTCCTTTACTGAGATAATCCATCCCACCTCACAGGTGTGCCATATCAAGATGCTGATTAGACACCATGATTAGTGCACAGGTGTGCCTTAGACTGCCCACAATAAAAGGCCACTCTGAAAGGTGCAGTTTTGTTTTATTGGGGGGGGGGATACCAGTCAGTATCTGGTGTGACCACCATTTGCGTCATGCAGTGCAACACATCTCCTTGGCATCATCTGTGAAGAGAAGACCTCTCCAACGTGCCAAACGCCAGCGAATGTGAGCATTTGCCCACTCAAGTCGGTTACGACGACGAACTGGAGTCAGGTCGAGACCCTGATTAGGATGACGAGCATGCAGATGAGCTTCCCTGAGACGGTTTCTGACAGTTTGTGCAGAAAATCTTTGGTTATGCAAACCGATTGTTTCAGCAGCTGTCCGAGTGGCTGGTCTCAGACGACCTTGGAGGTGAACATGCTGGATGTGGAGGTCCTGGGCTGGTGTGGTTACACCTGGTCTGCGGTTGTGAGGCTGGTTGGATGTACTGCCAAATTCTCTGAAACGCCTTTGGAGACGGCTTATGGTAGAGAAATGAACATTCAATACACGAGCAACAGCTCTGGTTGACATTCCTGCTGTCAGCATGCCAATTGCACGCTCCCTCAAATCTTGCGACATCTGTGGCATTGTGCTGTGTGATAAAACTGCACCTTTCAGAGTGGCCTTTTATTGTGGGCAGTCTAAGGCACACCTGTGCAGTAATCATGGTGTCTAATCAGCATCTTGATATGGCACACCTTTGAGGTGGGATGGATTATCTCAGCAAAGGAGAAGTGCTCACTATCACAGATTCAGACTGGTTTGTGAACAATATTTGAGGGAAATAGTGATATTGTGTATGTGGAAAAAGTTTTAGATCTTTGAGTTCATCTCATACAAAATGGTAGCAAAACCAAAAGTGTTGCATTTATATTTTTGTTGAGTGTATGTTACTGCTGCAAATAAGTATTTGAACACCTGTGAAAATCAATGTTAATATTTGCTACAGTAGCCTTTGTTTGCAATTACAGAGGTCAGACGTTTCCTGTAGTTCTTGACCAAGTTTTCACATACTGCAGCAGGGATTTTGGTCCAATCCTCCATACAGATCTTCTCTAGATCTTTCAGGTTTGGAGTTTCAGCTCCCTCCAAAGATTTTCTGAGTTCAGGTCTGGAGACTGGCCAGGCCACTCCAGGACCTTGAAATGCTTCTTACGGAGCCCCTCCTTAGTTGCCCTGGCTGTGTGTTTAGGGTCACTGTCATGCTGGAACACCCAGCCATGACCCATCTTCAGTGCTCTTACTGAGAGAAGGAGGTTGTTTGCCAAAATCTCGCAATACATGACCCCGTCCGTCATCCTTTCAATACGGTGCAGTCGTCCTGTCCCCTTTGCAGAAGAGCACCCCCAGAGTATGATGTTTCCACTCCCATGCATCACGGTTGGGATGGTTTTCTTGGGGTTGTGCTCATCCTCTAAACATGGTAAGTGGAGTTGATTCCAAAAAGCTCTATTCTGGTCTCATCTGACCACATGACCTTCTCCCATGCCTCCTCTGGATCATCCAGATGGTCACTGGTGAACTTCAAACAGGCCTGGACATGTGCTGGCTTGAGCAGGGGGACCGTGCTGCCCTGCAGGATTTTAAACCATGACAGCATCATGTGTTACTAATGTAATCTTTGTGACTGTGGTCCCAGCTCTCTTCAAGTCATTGACCAGGTGTTAGTTGCTTTTATATTTTATTTTCTGTTGTGTTTCTATTCAGGTTCTTTTTGTCTCTTTCTCTGAAATTGTATATAATAATCATTAGATTATTAACATATAAACAAAAATAAATTTAAGAAATATTACAATTTGAAAACAAATGCACCCGAACGTGAAGACAGCTGGAACTGCTTCATGCTAACTTTTAACATTGAAAATGCCATAGACATGCTAAAGCGTTAGCGTCGCTCCCGTTTTTAAGTTATAAAATACATCTATCAGCTGTTTCAGAAGACCATAACAGGTCGGTTTAACATAGAAAAGGTAAATAATACTCACAGAAGTATGCTCTTTAGGGTTTTAGCGTGGGAAAATTAAGCGAAAGAAAGAAAGAATAAATGAAACAATAGGTCGAAGCATTGCTTCAATCTGCGAACCACTGCTTCGACTGGTTCAAAATCCATTCCTTTATCTTCATTGATCCATGTATCTGATATAGCAAATATGTTAAATATTTTTTTTAAATTGACTTCAATATTCTTTAATGTTGTTAAAGTTTGCATACAGACTTCTGCTGTTGAAATGGATTATTGATAATTTGTTATCCGTTTTAATGATCCGATTAAACTGTTCATCTGTATAATAGCAACAACTGTCAGTGATATTTGAGAAGAAATTATTGTCCGGGTCTATATCATGCTCCAAGTCCAGTACATTGTGGTCTGTGTATTTAAATGTTCTCAGTTCTACTTTTCCATGATCAGCAATCCTGTGAGTTATATCCTTCTTGTCTCCAGATGTAGATGATGTAGTAGATGAATAGGTTCCTCTGGTCTGTGTCATGGTGTTGTGATGTGTTTGTGTCCTCATACCTTATTGATCGTATTTGTCCAGTTCCTTGATGTTCCTGATTACCATAACCTTCGCTTGTTCTGGTGTTCCGTTCAGTTTGATGAATGTTTTGCAGTTGGATGTCCATGTCTGTTGAATTTTTCCCTGCTTTTTTAAGAGACGAGCTTTCCTGGCGATGTCTGTGTTTCTTTTGGTCAGATGTTCATTGATGAATACGTTTGTTCCTTTAAGTTTCCGTCCCTGTTTTAACAGTGCCATTTTATGTTTTCTGTTGACAAACCTCATTATAACAGCTCGCTTGTCTCCATCCTCTCTCCTGGGCAGGGGGTGGCACGCTTCAATGTTATTACAGTCCATTTGAATACCTTTAGATTGCAGGAAGTCAGCCACCTGTTGTTCTACTGAGCTGGCCTCCTGCTCGTTGGCCTCCCCTCCACTGTCTTCTGACACCGCCCGTGTGTAGGATCGAGGTTTAATATGAATTTCTGTAATAATAACGTCGTTCATCCTTGTGTACTGTTCCAACTCCGCAACACGGTTCTCCAGGTGCACCAGACGCCGGTCTTTCTCAGCATTCTGGATCCGGAGAGCCTTCACGTCTTCCACCAGCTCCATAATGGATTTCTGCTGCATTTTAACAACAGAGATTTCCTCAGACAAAAAGTCCAGGGACTTCTTGATATCATCTCCCTTCTCCGCCGTCAGTGCCTTCTTCGGACCCATGGTCAGATAAATCCGCGCTGGCACCTCGGTAAAGCCGCGCCGGTGGAACTGCGCTGGCACCTCGGGCTTCAGGTGGAGCCGCGCCAGTGGATGTGCGCTGACACCTCAGCAGCGCACATCCACCGGCGCTGAAGCCAAGAGTAACGAGTAACGAGCCAAGAGACCGAGGGAGATTGACAGTCATCTTGTGTTTCTTCCACTTTCTAATAAATAATCATAACAGTTGTTGTCTTCTACCAAGTTGCTTGCCTGTTGTCCTGTAGACCATCACAGCCTTGTGCAGGTCTACAGTTTTGTCTCTGGTGTCCTTAGACAGGTCTTTGGTCTTGGCTATGGTGGACAGGTTGGAGTTTGATTGATTGAGTGTGTGAACAGGTGTCTTTTATACAGGTAACAAATTCAAACAGGTGCAATTAATACAGGTAAAGAGTGCAGAATAAGAGGGCTTGTTAAAGAAAAATGAACAGGTCTGTGAGAGCCAGAATTCTTGCTGGTTGGTAGGTGTTCAAATATTTATCTGCAGCAGTAACATACAAATTAATTCTTAAAAAAAATCATACAATGTGATTTCCGGATTTTTTTTTTAGATTATGTCTCTCACAGTGGACATGCAGCTAAGATGAAAATTTCAGACCCCTCCATGATTTCTAAGTGGGACAACTTGCAAAACCGCAGGGTGTTCAAATACCTATTTTCCTCACTGTGTATATATATATATATATATATATATATATATATATATATGTAGTAAGTCCCTTCGGCTGCTCCCTTGTTTGCACTCGGGGTCGCCACAGCAAATCCAAGGTGGATCTGCATGTTCATGTTGGCACAGGTTTTACGCCGGATGCCTTTCCTGATGCAACTCCATATTACATGGAGAAATGTGGTAGGGGTAGGATTTGAACCCGGAACCTTCTGCAATGAAACCAAGCGCATTAACCACTTGGCCACCACCCCTGCGAATGAAAATCAAACCTCTTTGATATTATTCTGGTCATGAGGGCATCCTGCTGCTGAAGAGCTAATTCTTCTTTCAATGTGCGAATAAGCCTTAACTGAGCATTAGTTAAGCATTTGTAATATCCTTGTGGTGATTAAATGTGTTTTACCACTAATTTGTATATGCTTAATATATATTTTAATCATAATCTCAAACAGCTGACCAATTCACTTTTATATGTCCATTTATAAATGCTTATCAACACATGAGTAAACAAAAATACTATGATAAAGCCTTTACAAGCTGTTAGTAAAGTATTTGGTGTGAGCTTAACTAAAGTAATTTTTAAATTTGCATTTTTAACTCATTTGTTGATGCTAATGACATATTATACTCAGAGTCACCAACAGTTTACCGATTCACTTTTATATGTCCATTTATAAATGTTTATCAACATGTTAGTAAACTTAAAAATGCTATTATAAAGCCTTTACAAGCTGTTTGTAAAGTATTTGGTGTGCGCTGATTGTTAAATTTGTTGTGAAAGTGTAGTAACACGGACCCACAACAGGGGGTGTAAATGAACAGACAATAGATGAGCCAAAAAATAATTTAATGTTGTGAATGTGCACAACGGAATACAGACAATTGCAGATTTAGAATCAAGTCAAAGATACAAAGGTGACGTGTGGGCAGGCTCGAGGATAGAAGACGTCTGTCCAGAGAAGGGCCGGGCCCCACACGATTTCCACTGCCCACGGATCTGGAACACACCGGAGCTGCCAAGTCCTGAGTCCCCAGGTGGCCACCGTCTCCAGCTGTCAGATCTGGTACTGCTGGCAGGAAGTAAAAACAGTTTAATGGAAGGTGTATGCACACCCACCCACATGTCAGCAAACACAGTCCCTCTTCTGGTGGGAAAAAACACCTCCACCTCAAACACAGGAACACAGTTCATGCAGTCTTTATGGAAATACTTAGCAAGTTTGGAGTGAGGAACGAAATGCATCAACTCCTTCCAAAATCCACAAACTCGGCTATCATCCACAACTTGGCTTCTAGCTGTAAGTATATCACAAGCAACAACTGCAAAGGTTCCGACATAAGCAATGTGCATTCGGCACAAAACGGCTGAGAGTTTACCTGAGAGGCAGAATGATATCTCGGCAGCGAGGTGGAGTTGCTGCCCAGCTTTTGTGGAGATGGTGGTGATGAGTGACAGCTGGTGATGATGATGAGTGACAGCTGTCACTCCCAGTTGCTCCTGTGATGCGGTTGCGCCCCCTCGTGCCTGAAGCTCGCACTTCAGGCAGGGCGCCCTCTGGTGGTGGGCCAGCAGTACCTCCTCTTCAGCGGCCCACACAACAAAATTTGCATTTTTAACTCATTTGTAGATGCTAATTACATATTATACTCAGAGTCACCAACAGTTGACCAATCCACTGTTATATGTCCATTAATAAATGCTTATCAGCGTATTAGTAAACTTAAAAATACTATTATAAAGCCTTTACAAGCTGTTAGTAAAGTATGTGGTGTGTGCTCAACTAAAGTGATGGATAATTTTGCATTATAACTCATTTGTGCTATTTATATGTGTTACACAAAGTCACCAACAATTGACCAATTCACTTTTATATATCCATTCATAAATACTTATCAATGCATATTTTGTTTTGAGGAACTGGTACGGTAGTATTAGACGAGGAGTGCAGGTTCATTTGTCGTGAAATGTTAAAGTGATGTTCAGTTAGGAGGTGGTGTTGATTTGTGAGCAATTGTGCCGCCATTAGTTGCTAACCGATAGCTAAACGTGGGTTCAGAACAGGTCGCCATTAGCCACTAAGCGGTAGCAGCTAATTGGCTAACTGGTCTTAAAAAACTAATGAGATTTTACATCCGACGATATGAATTCACATCAATCAAGCAGACAGCCTCTCGATGTGGTTACACATCGCGCAGCTGCTCGCACTGTGTTCCAGCATATGCACAAAACTGTTGCGGGGCATCGTTCACGCCTGCCTGTGGCTCAATGTTTTCGTGGTTCACTCATATGAGTTGTTCCTCTGTGAAGGGGCCCTAAGGCACTCCTGTGCAATAATTATTCTGTCTAATCATCATCTTGATAAGCCACACCTGTGAGGTGTGATGAATTATCTCAGCAAAATAGAAATGCTGAGATTAACACAGTTTTAGACACATTTGTGAAAAATATTTGAGAGAAATAGGTCTTTTGGTGTACATAGAAAATGTTTTGGATCTTTGAGTTCAGCTCATGAAAAATGGGAGCAAAAACAAGTATATATATATATATATATATATATATTCAAAAAACAGACAGGCAAAAAGAGTCAAACCAATCTATGTTGCTCATTATGGCCATAACACCAACATTCTGGACCTCTGGCACAAGAAAAAATAATAAAAGAATGAAATAAATAAAAATAAATGAATAAATAAACAACAACAACCAGTCAGGCAAAAGGCAGGCTCTTGACATGAGCTATGAACTATGACCAGGTTCTGTCATATTTATCCCCCATCCCTCATGTTGTATCCCTAATTTTTTCCAGATCTAATCCCACCTCTCACCGCTGTAATCCAATAAGCATAGGAATCCAATAAACATAGGAAGGAGGGTTCTTCCCCTTCCACTTCAGCAGTGTAAGATGGTGGGCATGCAATGAATCAAAGGCCATTGCATTTTTGTGGAGATGAGTTAACTTTAGCTCATTACTAACTACTCTGAAGATAGCTCCTATTATTTCTCCAACTTCTCCTTCCCACACTGCCTTGATTTTATCCCATATATAAGGGCAGTTATCCAGAATTAATGCATATATTTTTGATATTGCTCTTTTATTGAGTGGATTTACATTGAGGACTAAATAAAGAAGATCTTTCGAGGGTGGAGATGGATACCCTGGGGAAAATTAAGAGGCAAAACTCTGAACTTGAAGAATGAGAACTTTAAAGTAATGAGATTTTGGTAAATTATGATCCTCACATAAAAATTTAAATGATGCAAAGGCATCATCAGTGAAGAAGTCTTGAAAGTAGACCAAACCACTTCTGTGCCAAACTGCAAATACCTGCTCTATTTGAGAAGGTGCAAAAGTTGATTAAATATTATTGAGGAGAAGCCAAGGGAGTAACTTTGATTTTGATATTGGTGGGGACACAAAAGTGCTCCAAGACAAAGATTTTTTTTTTTTTGCATTACCAATCATAGGTTCATGTCATGCAGATGTTATAGGTTAATGAGCCATCCCAATGATTAGGGAGTTGGTCTTTCAATCACAGGATTGCAGGCTCAAATCCCAACCGTACCTCTCTTTACACCTCCATCCATGACTGGAGTGACCTTGAGCAAAGCAACTAACCCAACATTGCTCCAGCTATACATTTAAATTGAATTCATCGAGGATGGATATTTAACACGAAGTATTGCAATGACCCTATCTGCTAGTGTTGTGACGTTCGTGAATAGGGATGGGGATTGATAAGATTTTATTGATATCTTTGCCATTATCGATTCTGCTTATCGATCCGATTCCTTATCGATTCCCTTATCGATACCTTGTGAATTTTGTACTAAAAGTAGGCGTTACAGGTTTTCTATGTATGTCATTGAGTCTTAAAGTAAATAAATATGAAATTGGTCACTGTATCCTTGATCTCTGGACATAAATAAAAATAAACAAAACGGTGTTTTGCTTTGAAGTTATTAATTCCGACTGGTAATGATAATATGAATTATTATCATGTACAGTGAAAGTGAACAGTGGCTATCAAACCGAAAGCACCATGCGCAACTGTGCACACGCCACCACAAATCTGAACAGGCTGTTATATCGACAATAGACCTTACAGTACAGATATTTCTCCATTCCTTCCCTTGGGCAATGTAAATAATGTGAACTATTGTCTCTATCATATCTGTATATAACACGTGTCTCTCTGTGGTCTCATGCGCAGTAATGGGCCATTGCGTCACGCTCAGAGCTGAATGGATCTCACTGCTGAAATATATGATCACCTTCTATCTCTGTAGCAGATATGACATGGAACTGTTGTGCCAGGCCGTGACAACATTAATTAAGATGAAATTCACCAACAGTGGTCTAGGAGTGTTTCACAGCACACATGTGGACATGGAGCCGAGACCGCAGCCTGTGGTTAAAAATCCTCTCATCTGGCTACTGTGTGCTGGAATGAAGCACACAAAAATGCATCCCATGTGATAGTCCAACCATCGCGGTGTCCAGAGTTGTGTTGTACTGCTGAAGTGAGCAAAAAAAAAAAAAAAAATGAAAGTTCCCTGGAAAGGCTCCGTCTGACACATGAGACAGCATGATCCACTGCCAGCAAACTTTCAGCAAAGCTGTCCAGTGACCCCCGATTTGACAATAATAATAAACATTGTTGACATACTGTTTAAACATGCTTTATCTCATTTGAACTTAACAATAAACATTGTTGAAATACTGTTGAAATGTACTTTATTTTATTTGCCAATCACTTACTGATGACATACAGACACTGAGATACCGATGAGGCTACTTCAAAATATACGTATGTCATTGAATCATATTGCGTGTTCGACATTATGATGTTCTAGACCAGAGCTCTTCAACTCATTCCAGAAAGGGCCGAGAGGGTGCAGGTTTTGTCTGCAACCGTCCACTCAGATGCAAATGGGTACAGACCTTGGATGGGGACATAATCTGTGTCGGACTTGTGTCCACTTCCAGGGGGAGTCGTAGATTCTCATCCACTTGATGGTATAGACTCCAGAGATAAGCACGGGCACCAATGGGCCTCAGGGCATATATTGGACTTACTACTTCTGCTATAACCTGAAAAAAAAATCCTGATTACATCATCACCTAAAGTCTGCTGCTGGAGATGACAGGGATTCTACTATAATGACTAGTATGATGGTTTTTCTACCTCCAGAACGGGGCCACAGGTGAAAAAGTTATCACTCCAAAACATCAGTGGGTATGGACAAAATCCCTGCTGATCAGTTCCATGCTTCTTCTTCTTCTTCAGAGAAGGAGAAAGAAAGAAAGAAAGAAAGAGACAGACAGAGACGTATTTCTTTAATACCCCTGTCACACATACGCCAATTGTGGCCGAATTGCGGCTGAATTGTGCCAGAATTGTGCCAGAATGACACATCCAGCCACAATCGGGTAATATTGAGGTGCGGTCTGAAGACCAATGGACTGCAGTCTGTGAACATTTACATATTTGGTCCCATTCGCTCAGCTGTTCAGAGTGTGTTGCACATGTTCAAAACACTCTTGGTGCCATCGAGATGCAACACACATCTGAAGGTGGTCTATATGCAGTTTTTGCATCATCTGATCGCAGTCTACATATTCTGACGGCATCAAAACAGCATCTGAAATGATCTGATCATGGTTGATTGAGCTCTGAGATCAGTCGGTCACAGCAAAGCCTGTCAGCATGTTATGCCATGTATGTCCACCTCCACTGGACCCCGGCCAGGGAGGGCAAAGGAAATGTTGATTGGTAATAACGTATCTGGCACTCTGCGCACTTCAGAGGTTCGGTGCGGTGCCCCCTAAAGCACCTGAATTGGATGTCACCACTGTAATGCACATTTTATTACATGTTCACCTCCTAAGTCTGCAAAAGGTATGATCTGGAAATGTTTCCCCAGCCCATCACAACATAAATACACATGCAACTCTCCTCCAGTACCCCGCGTTCCACAGCTCTGCTGTGTGCTGACTACATCCACTGGGTTGCAAAAGCATAATCTAGCTCTGGCATAAATAAATCCCATGTGAAGTACCATCCTACACTGATAATCCAACTACAGTTGTGTTAAGATGCATATCAAGTGAAATGACCACAAAAAAGAGTTTAAAAAGAGAAGAAAAAGTTCACTGGCTACGTCTGAAGAATGTTGCGCATGTGTGGGAAGTTGATGCACTGTCAGCACAGTTCAGCGGCAGTTAAGGAGTCCAGCCAGACGAATAACATCTAGCAATGCAAGTATATACTGATCAAACACCTAAAGCAGGGGTATTCTGTTAAAAGTGACTGAAGTCCTCCAAGTAAAAGGTCCGAATCAAAGTCCAGCTTGTGTCTTATAGCCTTTCCCAATGTCAACATTTTCATATGGTTTGAACTATTTATTTCAATTTTCAATACAGGAAATGTTTAGCAAAGTGCAAAGCTAGCTACTTTACCATTAATAAAAGTAGGTCAGGCAAAATGTAAGGCCTTTATTTCAGATTAAAGAAAACAGAAACCTCAGAATGTAACAAATAAAAAAGTGCAAACAGAGCTGAATAAACCTTTTTTTTCTCTTAAATTAAAAAGGTCCCTAAAGAACTAGAGGCATACACTTCATGTAAAAAGTCAACATCTTCAAAAAAAAGTATAAATAAAAAGTCTCTGTTCAGAAAAAAAAACAAGTGCAAACAGAGCATTAACTAAACATTTTAGTTTTCTTTTTTCTTAAATAAAAGACATCCTAGCCTAAAAAAAACAAAAAACAAAACCTGAAGGCCTACTTTTCAAGTAAAACACATTTTCAACATCTTCAAACAATAAATAAAAAATGGATGTTTTAGAAGAAAGAAAAAAACAAGTGCAGACAACTGGCTAAGCATTTTCTCTGAATTCTTACTTTTTAAGTAAAACAAACAAACAAACAAACAAAAAAACAACAACAACAAAAAAAACTTCAGCATCTTCAGAAAACAAAATTAGGCAAGTTCATAAATTTGGGCCCCCTTGTCATATTATTAATTTGAATACATTTAGCATTTTGACAATTTTGAATACAGTTTGACAAGCCAGTTTCATTTTGGAATAAGGTGCTGTGGACTGATGAAACTAAAATTGAGTTATTTGGGCCTCACGAGGGGCAGTATGCATGTCTGAATACGAACGCAGCATTCCAAGAAAAACACTTGCTACAGTAAAATTTGGAGGTGGTTCCTTCATGCTGTGGGGCTGTGTGGCCAGTGCAGGTACTGGGAATCTTGTTAAAGTTGAGGATCACATGGATTCCAGGCAATATCAGCAGATTCTTGAGAACAATGTTCATGAATCAGTGACAAAGTTGAAGTTGCACCAGGGCTGGATCTTTCAACAAGACAACGACCCTAAACACTGGTCAAAATCTACTAAGGCATTCATGTTCAATGTTCTGGAATGGCCATCTCAGTCCCCAGACCTGAATGTTATTGAAACAAACCTGAGATATTTTGTAAAGACGAATGGTCCAAAATACCTTCAACCAGAATCCAGACTCTCATTGGAAGCTATAGGAAGCGTTTAGAGGCTGTTATTTCTGCAAGAAGGATCTACTAAATATTGATGTATTCCCAAATTTATGCACCTGCCTAATTTTGTTGAAAGATGAATTGCACACTTTCTGTTAATCCTATAAACTTCATTTCAAATATCAGTGTGTTCGTCTGCTATATGAAATATTTAACTGAAAGATTCTGAAACTGAACAGAATTTATCAACTCTGTGCTTTGTATGGACTTGTTTCCAGTGATCACACTTCCAACTTGGATAACTACGAATTCATCAACACTTATTGATAACATATTAACAAATGCGACTGTAGGGAACTCAACAGGTGGGTTGCTCATAAGTGATGTCAGTGATCATTTACCAGTTTTTGTAGCTTTCAATTCAATTGGTGATAAATATATTTGTTGATATATATTGTTGATAAAATTTCTGATTTTCTGGTTGCTGTTGAAGCTGACATTGGGATTTGTTTGATTTTTTTCACACACCTCGTCTTTTTGTTTTCTCTCAAATAATGTCTTAGCAACAGCGTTTAAGCACTCCTTCACAACTGTCCCAACAGTAAAGGTTTTTTTATGTGCCCCAAAATCCATGATACCTTTCGTGAATATTCGTTGGCACATTGCTAGGCTGTAAATGTTTGTGTGATGAGTCGGGTAATATCTGTCATACTGGGCTTGCAGTTCGGTTATTTTGCGTGCCCTCAGCTCGGACGTCAGATGATAACTTTTCCGAAAAGAGCAGTGCGTAGTGGCGCTTCACATCGCCACTTTTAATTAATGCTATGTTTTCGTTGCATATGAGACACACTGGTTTTGAAGTACTTGTGGAAAGAATGAACATATGTTTCTCTGTCCATTCATCTTTAAAACAATGGTTTTCCACATCAACCTTCCTTCTTTTGGAGCAAGCCATGCTGTTATCACTGTCTCTTCCTCTCTGCTCTGGTGCGCTGGCCGCGCAGGGTAAGCAAACGATTTGATTGACTCAACTGAGTGAAGCTATTGTCGTATTAACTGGAGTAGCAGTGCCCACTGTCTATAGCTGTGACTGTTGGAAAAAATGGTTGTGAAAATGATCTATTCTCGTGAATTTATCAGATTGGTCACAGGTCCGGCCACATCACTCGGTCCAGATCCAGACCGAGGTCCGTGATTTGGTGATGGCAGACCTAAAGGGATTTTTCACTGGACTATAACCAAGCAGGCGATCATACTGACAGTTTTCAGGCTTTTCGTGCGCTCTCTGGAAGGACAGCATGAACATGCACCCTACGTGTGCATGTGCAGTGGCTGGTATAACCATTATGAACACACATATAAGCAACTGAGCAAACATTTTGGCCACACACTCGCGCGCTGCTTTGATCACCTGTTTTATGCACACAGGCACACGCGGTGGGGCTCGTTCAGCCATTATGAATATATGCAAGGGCACAATTTAGAACTAGAAATTGGGGGGACAAAGTGTGAGGCCCACAGGGAAGAAGCCCATAGGCCGCTTTAGGCCCCCAGAAGCCAACGGTTTCTTGATAAGCTCAGATGCATTCTGAGCATCCAGAACAGTAATTTTAATGTTTTGAGAAGACCATAACGTGGACACCATTTGACTTATGCAATTTGAAACTGTGGATATAAATACTTTATTCTGAGAATAGCCAGCATTGATTTTATTAACATCCTGGTGTAAATAAGGTATCACCACATGGGTAGAACTCAAAAAGAATGATAGGTTGAGTTTTCATTAAAAAAAAACAACTGCAATGTGGTAAAATGTATTCATAAATATGAAAGAACAAGCTCTTAATAATTATTAACTATCGCATACTGTATTTGTTTTTTCTCAAGATTTGTTTTTGCATAAGTTTGAAAAACAACAGATCATAAGTTTAGAATAAATTACTTATCACAAATTTAATTTTCAAAGTGGCACTAATGACACACTCATACTGAACATAATTTTGCTTGCATAGACTGATTTTGGAGATCAAGCAATAATTGCAGATGAGCTTTCTGAGGTCCCAGATAGCTTTTCTGATTTCCTTTTCTAACTTTCAGAATTTAGTAAATTAGCATATGGTCCATTGATACTTATGTTTAGACACTAGTCCCTAGAGGCAACTATTTTTGGTTTCAAATCTGGGCAAATGCAGTCCCAGAAAATTCCGAATGTGGCAAACAAGAAACAGGTGTTGTAAACAAATCAATTCTGCTAAAAATACAAACTTGCAGAAACAAAGATACTATTCTGACATGGTTTTGCACATAAGACTGACATGGTTTCCACATAAGACTGGCATAGCATGTTTCAAGTACACACATATATGTCAGAAGGTGGGGGGACATACCATATTCTGTCCCCCCGGTTGAAAAGGTGGGGGGACATGTCTCCCCTATCCCCCACCAAATTGCACCCATGCATATCAGGAAGGACACGGAAGTATTACAAAAAATATGATCTGTCCGATCTTACCCATAGTCCACATCTACTGATCCGTGCATCCAGTCACCCCACGTGTGGATTCTATCCGACACATGGTTTGCACATAAGACTGGCATAACATGTTTCAATACACCCATATATGTCAGAAGGTGGGGGGGGGGCATACCATATTCTGTCCCCCCTGGTTGAAAAGGTGGGGGGGACATGTCTTTCCCCAACCAAATTGTGCCCATGAATATACGTATGCACACAGCTGGGTAAACATTTTATCTGGCTACACACTTTCACGCTGTTTGGATCACTTGTTCTACGCACGTATACGCGCACACCCCATCTTGTGAGAAACACACATTCCTACCAGCACACTCTCCTCCTGATGAGAGGTTAGTGAACACTGAGAATGTGAGGATGAGGAACAATTTGATTGCATGGATGAGTGAGTGGGTGAGTGTCAGCCAAATGGCCAGCACCAGCCCAGCCCGGATTTTACAGCATAAAGCAGATAACAGTCAATGTCTCACTTTGGATGAGACACCTGACCATCACAAGTTACTTTCCCAGTCAAAATTGGTACCTATCATAGCCAGAACGAGGTGGAATCGGACAATACAGATGAAGTGTCTTATCCAAGTAGTAAACCCCTCCTCAATAGTGGAGCTGTAATTACTCAGTGCATAGCAGTGGCACCAAAACCTGCCACACAACCTCAACAGAACCTCATTGTATAGTTTGCTTGTCCAATTCCTATACCCACCTGCTAAGCTTTGTAGTAGAATTATTCAAAGCACTTTTAGCCAGTCTCCAGAGGGAAGGCATGTATCGTCACATCCCATAGAGTTAATCAGGTTGTCAATTGTGGCCTGTGGAATGTTGGTCCACTCCTCTTCAATGGCTGTGCGAAGTTGCTGGATATGCAGGAACTGGTACACGCTGTCGTATACGCTGGTCCAGAGCATCCCAAACATGCTCAATGGGTGACATGTCCGGTGAGTATGCCGGCCATGCAAGAACTGGGACATTTTCAGCTTCCAAGAATTGTGTACAGATCCTTGCAATATGGGTCGTGCATTTTCCTGCTGCAACATGAGGTGATGTTCTTGGATGTATGGCACAACAATGGGCCTCAGGGTCTTGTCACGGTGTCTCTGTGCATTCAAAATGCCATCAATAAAATGCACCTGTGTTCTTCGTCCATAACAGACGCCTGCCCATACCATAACCCCACCACCACCATGGGCCACTCGATCCACAACATTGACATCAGATAACCACTCACCCACACGACACCACACACGCTGTCTGCCATCTGCCCTGAACAGTGTGAACCGGGATTCATCCGTGAAGAGAACACCTCTCCAACATGCCAAACGCCAGTGAATGTGAGCATTTGCCCACTCAAGTCGGTTACGACGACGAACTGGAGTCAGGTCGAGATGCCGATGAGGACGACGAGCATGCAGATGAGCTTCCCTGAGACGGTTTCTGACAGTTTGTGCAGAAATTCTTTGGTTATGCAAACCGATTGTTTCAGCAGCTGTCCGAGTGGCTGGTCTCAGACGATCTTGGAGGTGAATATGCTGGATGTGGAGGTCCTGGGCTGGTGTGGTTACATGTGGTCTGCGGATGTGAGGCTGGTTGGATGTACTGCCAAATTCTCTGAAACGCCTTTGGAGACGGCTTATGGTAGAGAAATGAACATTCAATACACGAGCAACAGCTCTGGTTGACATTCCTGCTGTCAGCATGCCAATTGCACGCTCCCTCAAATCTTGCGACATCTGTGGCATTGTGCTGTGTGATAAAACTGCACCTTTCAGAGTGGCCTTTTATTGTGGGCAGTCTAAGGCACACCTGTGCACTAATCATGGTGTCTAATCAGCATCTTGATATGGCACACCTGTGAGGTGGGATGGATTATCTCAGCAAAGGAGAAGTGCTCACTATCACAGATTTAGACTGGTTTGTGAACAATATTTGAGGGAAATGGTGATATTGTGTATGTGGAAAAAGTTTTAGATCTTTGAGTTCATCTCATACAAAATGGGAGCAAAACCAAAAGTGTTGCGTTTATATTTTTGTTGAGTGTATATATATATATATATATATTTTTTTTTTTTTTTTTTTTCTCTCTCTCTCTGTGGTCACTCCAGGATTCAATACAGCTCTATCTCAGGATAACTCTTTCAAGAATAAAGAAAGTATTTGTTTAGGACTAACGATGTTGTTTGAATGATTGACCTCCATGTCATCAGAACCATGTTTGATCTCACACTGATGAACATTGTCCAGCAGCTTGACTGGAATGCTGAATGTGGGTATATATCAGCAGAATATTCCACTTACCGTCCCGCTCTACTGAATAGGAATGACACTGCAGCACAGATGGGTAGGGGTAAGCCCACAGCAGAAATTGTTTCAGGCTCAGTTAGCAGTTGTCTGAATGAACAATATAACAGGTTTTGATGGGATGACAGGCGGATCTGAAGCTGGTGATTGGTCGGAAGTAATATATAGTGTAAAACAGAAGCTTAGGGGGCTGGTGGGCTGTGTCAAAAACGAACACATGACCAGACATGATGGGTGCTGAAAGCCGTGCAGCTTGTAAGCACATCCTGATCCCTGGCAAGCTTTTGTCAGATCAAGTCTGACAGGGAAGAAGTTTGAAAATGATGGAGCATGGTTTTTCTAAATGTACATTAGTTTACCTTGCTGTCTCTCCATTGACCTATATCTAAGATTTCACAAATGTCCTGACGATGCTTTTGCGGATGTGTCTTTCTTCAACTTTGAATTATAACTTGAACTGACAGTTTGTGATGTTATTTTTCAACAAATCTCTCAGAATTTAAAATATAGCCCTGCAATACAAGGACTGTTCTAGGTGAGGCCATCCAACAAACCACCTTTTCTTCACCTCTGTCCTTGACATCAAAGGTAGTGTGAACCTATTACAAATCTTGTAACAATTTGAGAAACATCTGTCTGTTTGTCATTGCACCAATCATCTTCTCAGGTCTCTTGTCAGATTTACACCAGATGGTATGTGGATTAGTGATGACCCTGGAATCGCCCTTAAATTGTAGGTGACACGTAATGCCATGTTTTCATTAATATTTAAGACTAAAATTAAACAACAGTTTGAAATTTATCCTTTCCTGGTGCACAGTTCTTGAAGAGATAAATATTCAGATTTTGAACTGCGCGCCAGTAAAAACCAGGAACTTCCTGGCGTGCCGACATTGGAGAAGAAAGAGAAAGAAGTGGCGTCAGCTCCGGAACCATTATCTTAATTGTCCCATTAATTTATGGATTCATTAATGGATTTTTACAGGCTACTGACAGCCCTGTGGTTTGTGGTTGATACATTATGAGGCACTGGGAGTGTTTTTCTTTGCAGCGCAAAGCCGCTCGTTAATAACACAGACTGGATCAATCAGCCACAATAACTGATTACAGCTGGCACTGGAACCTGGCACCAAAGTGGCAACAAATGGAATTTTCTTCAACCAGGACAGAAGAAATTAAATTATTTTTCAGATGTGGTTTTGTAAAGGTGGATATATTTAAAGATGATCTCACTGAATGCATTCAAGAAGGAAAGCAATATTTATTCTAAAAATAACTGATGTTTTTAGTCCCTCGTGTCATTTTTCAGATTTGAAATTGTTTCTAAGAAAAAAATCAAATAAAGAATCCACACTTCCTCATCACTTCTTTTCTAATTTCACAGACAGTAAACTATATATATATATATATATATATATATATATATATATAGTGGTGGGCACACTTCTGATAATCCGATAACAGATAATTATCGAAGATAATGTTTTTATTATCGGATTATCTTTTTAGATAAATTTAAAAACCATCATCGGACTAATTATCTTCCGATGAATTACGTCCGATAACCTTTAGACAGATAACGTACTAAACTAAGCTGAACAGTGAAAAACATTGTTTAACAACATCATAAAAGTTTTAAACATGCAATTGTGATGACACTTCCAGGACTCCGTAAAAATGCCTGTTTTTACAAATAAAAATGGAATATTTTACAAAAGCACATTTATCTTTAAACCAATACACGACACACATCACATTAATGTGTTGGTTTACATAATGGATTACTGAACCAATCACTGTTTAGCACTTTTACCCAGAATGCTTTGCGGTCTGTGTTTGTTACAAAACCTCAGAATTAGTGCCTTATTCAACATTAAAAGATATATGTTATATTTTAACTTTGTACAAATGAGAGAATTGACATTAATGGAGTTATTCTATCAGTATTTTCAAAAACCATAAGTTAGTATGACTTTATTTTTCAAGACCTCCGCCTGACCGGAGTGTTGAAATTGATATGGAGCTGGCCTTATAGTTGTTCTCAGTGCCCCTCTGTGGTGGGAGCACTGTTGTAAACAAGTGCTTCCAGCAGCGGCTGAATGTTGAAAGAAAAATGATTATGATTAGTAAAGAGTTGATTTTGTGGGTGCTCTCAGGATTTGTTTGTGCTGCTTCCTGCAGGGGCCAGCATGGTCAAACATTCTTGCTTATTCTTTAGGTCTTTTACAGCTTTTGATGCTTTCAAAATCTATCCTGTTAAAAATCAATTTCAGCTTTTTAGTAACTGCAAATGTCCCAAAGACAACACTGGAATTTATCGATTATCTGTAACTTCCGGTACATTTTTGGGTGGTTTATCAGTTTATCTTTATCCCACCAGTGCCCACCACACAGTGAAAAGTTATCTTTGATAAAGATAAAACAATAAACCACCCAAAAATGTATTGGAAGTTACAGATAACCAATAACAGATAAATTCCAATATTGTCTCTGGTACATTTTAAAGAATGGAAGTTTTAATGCCACAATAATTTCTACTAATATTAAAAGTAACAACAGACCCGCACACTGAGACCACACTTTTGTCTTTGAACATTCTGCCCCTGCTGGAAGCTCTTGTTTACTACAGAGCTCCCAGCACAGAGGCACCCTGACAGCAGCCCTAAAGCCACCTCTCTATCAATTACAACACTCCGGTCAGGCCTCAGGTCTTGAAAAATAAAGTCATGCTGACTTATTGTTTTGATTTGATCTGAATTCCTGCTTTTAAATTCAGATAAAACTGAAGTTATTATACTTGGCCCCACAAATCTTAGAAACATGGTGTCTAACCAGATCCTTACTCTGGATGGCATTACCCTGACGTCTAGTAATACTGTGAGAAATCTTGGAGTCATTTTTGATCAGGATATGTCCTTCAATGCGCATATTAAGCAAATATGTAGGACTGCTTTTTTACATTTGCGCAATATCTCTAAAATTAGAAAGGTCTTGTCTCAGAGTGATGCTGAAAAACTAATTCATGCATTTATTTCCTCTAGGCTGGACTATTGTAATTCATTATTATCAGGTTGTCCTAAAAGCTCCCTGAAAAGCCTTTAGTTAATTCAAAATGCTGCAGCTAGAGTACTGACGGGGACTAGAAGGAGAGAGCATATTTCACCCATATTGGCCTCTCTTCATTGGCTTCCTGTTAATTCTAGAATAGAATTCAAAATTCTTCTTCTTACTTATAAGGTTTTGAATAATCAGGTCCCATCTTATCTTAGGGACCTCTTAGTACCATATCACCCCAATAGAGTGCTTCGCTCTCAGACTGCAGGCTTACTTGTAGTTCCTAGGGTTTGTAAGAGTAGAATGGGAGGCAGAGCCTTCAGCTTTCAGGCTCCTCTCCTGTGGAACCAGCTCCCAATTCAGATCAGGGAGACAGACACCCTCTCTACTTTTAAGATTAGGCGTAAAACTTTCCTTTTTGCTAAAGCTTATAGTTAGGGCTGGATCAGGTGACCCTGAACCATCCCTTAGTTATGCTGCTATAGACTTAGACTGCTGGGGGGTTCCCATGATGAAGTGAGTGTTTCTTTCTCTTTTTGCTCTGTATGCACCACTCTGCATTTAATCATTAGTGATTGATCTCTGCTGTCTTCCACAGCATGTCTTTTTCCTGATTCTCTCCCCTCAGCCCCAACCAGTCCCAGCAGAAGACTGCCCCTCCCTGAGCCTGGTTCTGCTGGAGGTTTCTTCCTGCTAAAAGGGAGTTTTTCCTTCCCACTGTTGCCAAGTGCTTGCTCACAGGGACCGTTGGGGTTTTTCTGTAATTATTGTATGGCTTTTGCCTTACAATATAAAGCGCCTTGGGGCAACTGTTTGTTGTGATTTGGCACTATATAAATAAATTGATTTGATTTGATTTAGTGTTCAGAATAATAGTACTGCTATGTGAGTAAAAAGATTAATTCAGGTTTTGAGTATATTTCTTATTGTTACATGGGAAACAAGGTACCAGTAGATTCAGTAGATTCTCACAAATCCAACAAGACCAAGCATTCATGATATGCACACTCTTTTTTTAATATAAATAAAATTGATTTGATTTGATTTATAAATAACATTAATACCGATAGAATAACTCCATTAATGTCAATTCTGTCATTTGTACAAAGTTCAAATATAGCATATGTCTTTTAATGTTGAACAATGCACTAATTCTGAGGTTTGGTAACAAACACAGACAAATCGCAAAGGATTCTGGGTAAAAGTGCCTCTGCTAAACACTGATTGGTTCAGTCATTCATTATGTAAACTAACATATTGTGTGTTGGTGTTCATTTTTTTATTTGTAAAAACAGGCATTTTTACGGAGCCCTGGAAGTGTCATTGCAAAATTTGCATGTGGAGAGAATGTGCGCACGTTTTATGATGTTGTAAAACGTACTTTACACTGTGTGAGATGATTTTTCATGCAGGAAGTTTTGGACTGAGTTTCAGGTTAATCACGCGTCCTGTGTCGTGTAGTGTACATGGAGTAACAAGCTTTAACATCTCACGACCACCTCCTGATCACGATCGTATGGTCGAATGAATATCAAACCTGTTATTCTGGTTGGCCGTCATGAGGTTATCCTCCTGCTGAAAAGCTACAAGCATCCAACCGCTCGCACTGTGCCTGTGCCGCAGGTGCCGTTCTGGTGATGACGTAGCAACAATATGGTGGCTGAGGGCTGAAATAGAGCGCAGGCTTCAGACAGCTGTAGTTTATCCTTCACCTCCACACTTATCAACTTTTAATGTTCAGGATTTTTTTTTTAAATATCAACATTTCATCATTTTTAGTGATTATCTGTGCACATTTTTTGGTGTCACCTACACTTTAAAGGGTTTGTTTTGGCAAAAGTCATAAAGCTCAAAGTTTTCTTTTCAAACTTTTCTTATTATTCCCCTACTTGTCCCAGGTCCTTTGGCCAATTTCCCCCAGACTCGATATCTGGATGACGGTCTATCCCACAATCACCCTTAAGGGCCTCTTCACCAGTGTTGCCATAGTTACTTTGAAAAAGTAATCTAATTACTGATTACTCCCTTAAAAAGTAACTTAGTTACTTTACTGATTACTCAATTTTGAAAATAACTAAGTTAGATTACTGGTTACTTTATTGAGTTACTTTCAGCAGCTGAAGGCAATACCTCCCGCCACCTCAACATGAAAATGATAACCCGTTTTGCCAATACTCACTTTATTGTCACCCTTTCTTGACTTCAATGAACACATATACTTGTTTTTTAAAAAAATAAAATGAAGCCATCTTTCTTGACCTCATATTTAACTGTTGACAGCACTGTAATTGTAAAACTTACAGTTACTAACCTAGATTGTTCATAAATGTAACTATTAACTTGTTTCTAACATTTTTCTAACATTTACATTCTTTCTAAACATTTTAGTTGTTGAATTTATTGTTATTATAAGTAGTATTAGTAGTAGTAATAGTATGAAAAAATGTCTTCAAAAGTGGACCTTTAATCATGGGCTGTTGTGGGGAGCCATGCCTCCCCCCACCCACCCATGCTCTCTTCCTGCATGGATTTGCCCCTGACTTGCTGTTTAAGCAGCAGAATTGATAATGTTTATTTATGCAGAAAGCACGACCAGACTGACAGGTAAGAAAGTTTTATCTGAATTTTTTTACATCATGTATACTTGTTCCTCTGCATGAATGCCTTTGTAGATTTGGAGCAGTGTTTAGGGTTGTTGTGTTGTTGAAAGATCCAGCCCTGGCACAACTTCAACTTTATCACTGATTCATGAACATTGTTCTCAAGAATCTACTGATATTGACTGGAATCCATGTGACCCTCAACTTTAACAAGATTCCCAGTACCTGCACTGGCCACAGAGCCACACAGCCACACAGCATGATGGAACCACCTTCAAGTGTTATTGTATGCAAAAAGTGTTTTTCTTTGAATGCTGTGTTCTTTTTTAGCCTTGCATACCACCCCTTGTTATGTCCAAATAACTCAGTTTTGGTTTCATCAGTCCACAGCCCCTTATTCCAAAATGAAGCTGGCTTGTCCAAATGTGCTTTAGCATACCTTAAGCGACTCTGTTTGTGGCATGTACATAGAAAAGGCTTCCTCTGCATTTGCAGCATCATACAGTGTATTTTTGTGCAAAGTACACTGTATAGTTGAACGATGCACAGAGACAGTATCTGCAGCAAGATCATGTTGTAGGTCTTTGGAGCAGGTCTGTGGGTTGACTATGACTGTTCTCACCACCCTTCACTTCAGCTTATCTGAGAATTTTCTTGGCCTGCCACTTCGGGCCTTAACTAGCATTGTGCCTGCGGTCTTCCATTTGCTCACTGTGTTCCTCACAGTGGAAACTAAGCTGAAATCTCTGAGATAGCTTTTTGTATCCTTCTTCTAAACCATGATGGTGAACAGTCTGTGTTTTCAGGTCATTTGAGAGGTGTTTCGCGTCTCCCATGTTGCCACTCATTAGAAGAGAAACCAATATTGTGTTCCAATACTTAATGCTAAATGTATTCATATCAATAAAATGACAAGGGTGCCCAAATTTCTGCACTGCCTAATTTTGTTTAAATAACTATTGCACACTTTCTGTAAATACTAGAAACTCCATTTCACTTCTCCAATATCAGTGTGTTCATCTGCTATATGATATATTTCACTGAAATCTCTGATCGAGACAACCAATGATTTATAAAGAAAAATCATGAAAATTATCAGGGGTACCCAAACTTTTGCAAACTGTACACACACACACACACACACACACACACACACACACACACACATATATATATATATATATATATATATATATAGTATATAAACACACTAAAAAAACACACACAGTGGATAAAATACTTATTAAACACGTTGCCATTTTTCTCAGTAAATATATTTCTAAAGGTACTATTGACATGAAATTTTCACCAGCTGTTGGTAACAAACCAAGTAATGCATAGATGCAAAGAAACCAAAACAGATAAAAATGGAAATTCATTTTTGAGTAATAAAATGAAATGACACAGGGAAAAAGCATTCAACATGCTTACTGAAATGTATTTAATACTTTGTACAAAGCCTTTGTTGGCAATGACAGCTTCAAAGTGCCCCCTGTATGGAGAAACGAGTTATATGCATTGTTCAGATGTGATTTTGTCCCATTCTTCCACACAAACCGTCTTCAAATGTTGAAGTCTTCTATGAACTCTGATCTTTAGTTCTTTCCATAATTTTTTTTTTTTTTCATGCATTCAAGTCAGGTGATTGGCTGGGCCATTCTAGCAGCTTTATTTTCATTCTGTGAAACCATTTGAGAGTTTCCCTGGCTGTGTTTGGGATCATTGTCTTGCTGAAATGGCCAACCTTGATTCATCTTCACCATCCCGGTGGCAGCAGAGTTTTATCAATAATGTCTTGGTACATTTTTTAGTTCACCCTTCCTTCAGTAAAATGAACTTTGCCACTGCCGTGTGCTGAAAAACAGCCCCACACCATGATGTTCCCACCTCCAAACTTCACTGTTGATATGTTGTTTTTGGGGTGATGTGCAGTGCCATTTATGGTGTGTATTATGGCACCCAAAAAGTTCAAGTTTGGTCTCATATGACCAGACTATATTCTCACAGAATTTCACAGGCTTGTCTAAATGTTGTGCAGCAAACTTTAAGTGAGCTTCAGCATGAATTTTCTTGAGAGATGGATTCTTGTGTGGCGAGCGTATAGACATCCCATATAATAAACAGGTATTTTGGTCACGTGACCTGGAGTGCTGAACCACCCAGCTTGAAAGGTTGAAGCACTGCAGTGGTCTCACGCTGTCAGTGGAAAATGTATGCTCTGTGCTTGTAATCACTGTAGATTCTGGCCGATGTCTCCACTGTTACTTACGTTTAAGATGTGAAAACTTGTGCTTGGGTCAATTCAGATGCATAGATTTGATTTCTGAAGTCAGATTTATCATAACTGTTGATCCTTTCTCCCTTTAAAGCTGTGAATGGAGCATAAAGTGGGGTTCTTGTCAATAGAAAATTTATGTCATCAGTCAACTCTGATTTTCTCTTTTTTATCTCTTTTTTTTCTCTGTGCTTTGACAGCAAAGGATTAGAATGAAATAATGTGTAGAAGAGGCAAAAAAAAAGTGGTAAAGCCAGAACCAAGGCGAAGACTCGCTCCTCCCCTGCTGGATTGCAGTTTCCAGTCAGCTGTGTCCACCGTCTGCAGGGTGGGGGGGTAGGGGGGCTGTGCGGGGCATGTGGGTGCCATAGCCCCCCGTTTACCTGGCGGATGTGCTCGAGTGTCTGGCCGCTGGGATCTTCGAGCTGTCCGGCGGAGCAGCTCGAAACAGTGGGAAGACTCGTATCATTCCCCGTCACCTGCAAATGGATGTCCACAACAACAAGGAGCTCATGAGTGGCTTTGTCAGCCAGTTCAGGGATATCGGCGGTCGGGTGCTTGAGGTCGGCTGCTGGGTGGGCAGGGGCTCCACCACTTTGTCTGTCTATATGTCTATATGGTGTCCTTTCCAGGGCGTATCTCATCTCTCAACCAATGACCACTGGGATAGTGTCCAGGCACACCCCCCCCACCCACCTAACATGACCCATAATTTGAGTAAGCAAGTATAGAAAATGAATGAATGCACATTGCGTGCAGAATTATTCGGCAAGTTGTATTCCTGAGGATTCATTTTATTGTTGAACATATACAGTACAGTGCTCTCAGTCATGCCAGAAATGTTTGGAAACGTCATGGAAATCAACATTTACATACCACTGTGTGTGTGTGTGTATATATATATATATATATATATATATATATATATATATATATATATATATATATATATACACACACACACACACAATGAGTAAAATACGTGTTGAACATGTTACCATTTTTCTCAGTAAATATATTTCTAAAGGTACGATTGACATGAAATTTTCACCAGCTGTCGGTAACAACCAAAGTAATGCATACAAGGTCTGTCCAAAAAGTATCGTACCTTTTTATTTTTTGCAAAAACCATATGGATTTGAATCACGTGTGATTGCATCAGCCAAGCTTGAACCTTCGTGCGCATGCGTGAGTTTTTTCACGCCTGTCGGTTGCGTCATTCGCCTGTGAGCAGGCTTTGAGTGAGCAGTGGTCCACCCCTCTCGTTGGATTTTTATTGTGAATAAATGTCTGAACGATTTGGAGCTTTGCTGCATCAAATTTTTCCAGAAACTGTGAGAGACCTCCAGGTGGACACCATTTGGAAAATTTAGATGGCTTTTAGCAACGATTTTATGGGGATTACACAGATTAAGGAGTGCTCCATCCAGTTTAAAGACCGCCCACAGCGTCTGAGAGCGCGGCGCGCTCCGAGCGCCGATCGACAAGCTCAAACCCCACTCAAACAACCAGATCATTTCCAACATGAAGGCTTTGTTGATCCGGGACGTCATCTAACTTTCACAAAAAAAAGGCAGAAGGCGTGGACATCAGGACTTTTTCGGCACATTCTACTGTTACAGGAGTTTTTTTCATGGAAAGAGAAACGGAGGATTGCGCCACCATGCCGCTCATGGCGCAGGACAAAACCACCTCCGTGTTGGTCTCACAGGATGGCTTTCAGATGGCTCAGATGGCTTCTGGTTGCTTTTCAGTCGCGTGAGTATCCGAGAAATTGTGCATGAGCTGGACATGCCCCAACATGTCCTGTGAGGCTTCATCACGGCATTGCTTTGCGCCATGCGGCTCCACCGCGACGCGGGGAGTTCCTCCGCTCCTCTTTCCATGACAAAAACTCCTGTAACAGTAGAATGTGCCCTTCATTTCTAAACTGGATGCTGTCTTGATCCGGTATGTCATCTGACTAGCACAAGAACTGCGGAAGACGTGGACATCAGCACTTTTTCAGCACATTGAGACAGATGGCGCAAAGCACCGCCGTGATGAAGCCTCACAGGACATGTTGGGGCATGTCCAGCTCATGCACAATTTCTCGGATACTCACATGACTGAAAAGCAACCGGAAGCCGTCTGAAAGCCACCTGAAAGCCGTCCTGTGAGACCAACACGGAGGTGCTTTTGTCCGCGCCATGAGCGGCATGGTGGCGCAATCCTCTGCTTCTCTTTCCATGAAAAAACTCCTGTAACAGTAGAATGTGCCAAAAAAGTGCTGATGTCCATGCCTTCTGCCTTTTTTGTGAAAGTTAGATGACGTCCCGGATCAACAAAGCCTTCACGTTCGAAATTATCTGGTTGTTTGAGCGGGGTTTAAGCTTGTCGATCGGCCCTCGGAGCGCACCGCGCTCTCAGACGCTGTGGGCGGTCTTTAAACCGGCTGGAGCACTCCTTAATTTGTGTAATCCCCATAAAATCGTCGCTGAAAGCCATCTAAATTTTCCGAATGGTGTCCAGCTGGAGGTCTCTCACAGTTTCTGGAAAAATTTGATGCAGCAAAGCTCCAAATCGTTCAGACATTTATTCGCAATAAAAATCTGACGAGAGGTGTAGACCACTGCTCACACAAAGCCTGCTCACAGGCGAATGACGCAACCGACAGGCGTGAAAAAACTTACACATGTGCATGAAGGTTCAAGCTTGGCTGATGCAATCACACGTGATTCAAATCCATATGGTTTTTGCAAAAAATAAAAAGGTTCGATACTTTTTGGACAGACCTCGTAGATGCAAAGAAACCAAAATAGATAAAAACTGAAATTCATTTTTGTGTAATAAAATGAAATGTTTATATATATATATATATATATATATAATATTTAGTGATCAATATAGCCCCCATTTCCTTTCAGTAATAGTCACGGACCTTCTTTCCATGTAATCTGTACGTTTTTTGACCTGTTAATCAGATTTTCATACATCAAAGATGTTTATCACTTTCCCTCACTGTAAATCTAATATTTATGATGTGCCTACAAATTCTCAATACCATTGAAGTCAGGTGAGAAGGGAAGTCATATTATTCTTCTCAAGTCTTTCACAGATTATTTGCATCTTTTCTACTCCACACTTTTTTTGTGACCCTGTTGACTATGTGCAACAAACATTTTGATACTTTGGTGATCACATCTCAGTAGTGAGCAATGTATCCCTCCTAAAGGTATCTTACATTTTGGTTTTCTTTTTAGTGTATGTGAAATCAGTTTTTGCCACCATTGTGCTTCAGGCAAAGAAGCTGTCTCATAATTATGCAGAGCTTGATATATGATGTTCATCAGTTTCAGTCATACCCTCCTTTATTACGCAAACACATATCATCTGAGAACATTTAAATCCAATAAGCATTCAGCTTGGAATTGGAAGTATGCGTATAAATGATGATAAGTTGAAAATCCTTATTTGTCTAAAAAATGTGCATACAGTGTATATATGCACACATACACCTGTATTGTTTTGTCTACTGCTACTTCATTTAAAAATGGATTAAATGCTGTGCCTTGTTGCCATTACTTGATGAATGGTGTTGTTTGTGGAGCTGTTGTGTAAAAGCAATGTCACACTTGAGGATGTGCCTGTTTTACTCAATGGCATCACAGCTGGTATTACCTCAGCCTGCAGCCTTGTGCCTCTGACTCATAGCTCCCTCTTGCTTAATTGGATTGTTGAATAAGGTTGTCCATGCAAAACAGTGAACATGTGTTCTCAAAGTGCCATCAACCAGCTTTTAGTTGTTCACTTGTTGATTCCTGTCCTTGAAAATTTTCCTTTGTCCAAAATAACCGCTATTACTTTCCAATTCAAATGAATGTGAAAGTGTCCACAAAAAGAAGGGGAGAACCCCACAAAGAAAGGACAAGGTGGGAAGAAATCCCAGCCTTTACTGGCTGTAAGGTCACCATCTGTCTGTCTGTCTGTCTATTTAGCTATCTATCTATCTAATCATGCATCTGGAAAGTATTCACAGTGCTTCACCTTTTTCACATTTTATTAACTTATAGCAGGGGTGCCCAGCCTTTTTGAACCAACATCTACTTTTAAAGTTGACGGTGTATCTCCCAAGCCATATCGAAGCCACATTTAATTGTGCACCAATATAATCACACAATTTTCTGGCACAAAGATAAAGTTTTAACAATAATAATGCATTATTGAAGTAAATGTGCATGGTGAAAAGAATAAGCATAAATATGCCTAGGACTGGCCTCAAGTTAGAAATGTTGTTCCCTACCTTAGTGGGACTTCTGGCACTGAGCGGAGAAAGCTAGTCTCTCATAGTCCGGACAGTAGGAGCTGAGTACAGCTGTAAGCAGGCACTCAAGCACTCTCTTTCTGCAATCGATTCCAGAATTGGACATTCGTGTCAGTTCGTGTCAGGTGTTGCTCTGGGTTTGAGCTCAATGTTAGTTTCAGTGTGAGGATCTCATTCTTAATAGCACAGATATCCAGGTTTAAGAGTGATGCCACTTTGGATGTTATACAGTCCACATCTATATTTTCCCCAAAATGGAAAACAGAAAAATGACAAAAGGCTCAATGGATGCAAAGTCAGTAAAGTACTTGTTAAATTCTGACAAGATGCTCTGCACTTGATCATCATAAAGTGCACTCTCTCAGGCTCCACCATCTTTGTCGTGGTGCTTAAAGCCCCTTTCACACCGGGCCTATGTAGAGTTGCATAATGCAACGTACTGACTATGTCGAGCTTAAGCAGCTCTACTCCAGCTTTATACAGTCCTACGTGACAGTATGCTGAGGGACGCAAACGGATAAGCGAGATGGACACAAAAAATAAATGTTTCATTTTATTTCACTGTAGAGCACTGGATGCAGAAATTACAGTTTTTTAAGCAAGTCTGTGCAACACTGGGCTACTGTATGCAAGTCTACACAACACCATCCTACTGTACACCAAGCCTCTGCAATTGTACACAACCCTACGCCAGGGAAAAAATTATTTTTGGGTTTTTATCAGTACATACCAGCATTGCTAGATTTTATTCATCCGCTGGACTTTACTGGCAGTGAAGCTTCAAAACCACAGAAGAAGAGGAGGCAGGCTGGCCAAGCTTCCACATCCACTAATTCTTCATGGACAGATCACCAGCGAGAGGACATGTCCACAGTGAGGAGTGCTTTTATATTTATTTACTCAAGAGCTCTGCAGAAGAATCCCAATGTACCCAAACCTTTCATGCGAGTGCAAATGGCAAATAAATTTTCTATCTGTTCTTAACAATTTTTATTCTTAACTCCTGCCGCTATATATAGTGAGCATTGCTATTAATGTCCCACAAAACCATTGCTAACCTAACATTTTGTCTATGCTCCTAAATGGATAATCATTTAGCTGTTGTTGTTGCTGTTGTTGTTTTTAATTTTAACTCATTGAGTGCCATTGATGCTTAAACACATCTTTTCAGATAGTAATGCTCAGCGCCAAAGACGTGTTATCGCACCAATTACATTTTTTTTTTATGGTGGCGGGGAGGGGGGGCGGGGTAATCAGCTGATCTAGCTTGTGTAAAAAAATTTGAGTTGTAATCACAAGGGAACCCATTCTGTGGGTGGTAGCAGTATGAGTGTGGACCGGAGCGCGACTCGCTCTCCACCGTTGTGCGAACGTCTTACGGTTGTACCGCTCCTAATCCGACTGGTTTCCACCTGGCTGTCTGTCAAACTGTGATGCAGTCGCGCTGCTCCAGTCGTTCCATCTTTCTCCTTGGAATGAAAAAACGCCGAGCGCACGACACACACCTCACAAAAAGGCTGCTTACAAGCAAATGACACAATCGACAGGCTCATGCAAGCACACATGATTCAAATCCATCAGGTTTTTGAAAAAAATAAAAAGGTCCGATACGCGGGAGCCAGAGGGAAAAGACGCGCCGCCGAGAGAAGAGACAGACGGAGTCCCTCCCCTGACGTTTTTTTTTTTTTTTTGGTGCATTATACAATAGGATCACTTTTTATAATGTTTGAGATGCCACTGAAGCAAAAACAATTATAATCAAAGACATTTTCTCCTTGAAATGTTGCTTGTCACAAAAAGCCAATTTTCTCAGTTTTTTGTCAGAAATCAACATTTTTAGTGATACCCACCCATGTTCTGCAGACAATTACTAAAGAATGGAAAGAGGTACAAACAAACTTTTTTTTTTTTTCTGATGATAAAGGAAAGTCTGAAGTTTCTTTTGGTATGTTTATTGTTGACATGGACATAGAACTCAATTTTCTATGGGTCTTGAAAAAACACTCAAATGCTGAAAAATCCTGGCACTGGGATGTTCTGAACTTTGAAAATGGCTGGCACTCAATGAGTTAAAAGTGAGAGCCTGTAGGTCTGTAGGTAGAGATGCCCAGATTCTTTTTTTAAAGAGCCACAAATGAATCTGGGTGGCGTGCCAAAGGCCAAAATTTTATTTTATTGTTACATCAAAGTATATTTTATATTTTATTCTGTGCACAATTCACATTTGAAGTCCAAAACTAAATTTCAATATAATAAAGAAAGACTTCTCTTAAATTTCCTTGCACTATTTTATTAATGTGCAGACTGCAAAGATAATATAACATCCATATTCTTATAACTGCATACCATATTTCAAAGTAAAGCCATACCCAATAGAATGGAGACACAAAATTAAGTTGAAAACAGCTGTACTGTCCATGTGGAATGAAAACTGAAAATTTAACTTAGTCTTGAAAAAAATGATAAAAATAACACACAGTAATGAAACAGAATTTGATACTTTGTTTACAATATTTACATTTCACATGCCAAAATGCCCCCAGACAAACCTTGCATAACATTCTTCAATGATGTGCAATGATGGCAAAACAAGGCCTTATGAAGAATTTGCTGTTTTTTTCTGAGCCCAGTAGATGGCAGTGATCATTCAAAAATAGTTCCAAAGAAACTGACATGCATTGACCATCACAGAGACTCCACAGCGCCCACAGTTTATATATGTAAAACTTTGTTGCAAATCTGAAATTGCAGTGAGCCCTAAAAGGCTGCTATTGGGGCAGAAGTTAAAATATCTCTTTTACTGTAAATGTCATGCCGGATAGCATAATGGGACCAATTAAAGGGCAATTCTGCTGTAGATCGAACACTCATTTTGGACACCACTTTTTTTTAAATTTAAAGCAATAAATACAAACAAATGAATGACAAGAACCACAGACATACATAATCTCATGATTGTGAAGCATCTATGATGCCTTACACTATGATGTGTTTGTCCTATTATAAGTTGCAGAGTGTGATGCCGGCACACATCATGAGCTACAAATACAACACCTGCTGAGTGGTATTCTAACACAGGAAACATTAAAATCAGCATGTCCATCCAAGCAGCTGCTGACTGTGACATTCAGAATGATCTATGCTGTTGCAACATCACTGCTCCCATGTGTTCTTCAGGTCATGGAGAGCATTTCAAAGCTTTGATTCCCCATGCTGTATCACAAATCAATTTGATCTGCCATCATAAGAGATGTTCTGGCTGCACTGAGAAGATTGAAGACGGAGGAGGATTCTGGAACAAAAGCGAGCATACACAAGATTATCCTTCACAGAAATGTTTTATCAGATCAACACACCAATTTACTGCCAATCTGCCAACAACAGGTCCTGCAGCTCAATGCAATCTAACTCACAAATCCTACAGCGTTTGTCCTGTTGAGTAGATGTTACGTTATGGTGCTGTTAATTGTTTTACTTTCAATTCAATTCTTAGAATCTGAGCAGTAAAATACACAGTTACAGATGAAGCCCATTTCTGCCAGTTGAAATAAAAAGATAACACCCCTCAAGTTAGGTGGGAGTATTTTGGTGGGTTTGGAGAGTTATACCTGCCCTTGTTTCCACAATGCAGACAGACAAGCAGCCCATCCCTATCTCCTGACAGGTGATTCATGAGTATCCCCTTGTCCTGAGTATGTGTGTGCTACATTATGTTCAGGAAAAGAGACAACATGACTATAGTGTAGCAGCTGATATTCCCACACTGTGCATGTAATACAGCTTTTCTGGGTCTCAACTCTCTGACTTGATTGCCATGCAGGCAAGTCCAACGATGCTGTGATCTTTGTAGAATCAATGGATACTGTGGTTGTGGCACTTGAGAAGCTTCGTGGAGAATCATCTGGGTTTGCATTTGTCTTGGATCGAGATGAAAATCTAAACTTTCAATGAATTCCTGGACTCAGCTGTCAGAAATGTCTTTGTATGTAATAATGTAATATGTGTTGTCAGAGACATTCACTTATCTTGGCAGTGACATTCATGGTACATGGACTGCATTTATATAGTGGTTTTCCATCTGCATCAGAAGCTCAATGTGTTTTATAATAATGCCTCACATTCACCCATTCACACAATCATACTAATACACTGATGTCAGGGTGCTGCCATGCAAGGCGCTCACTACACACCAGGAGCAACTTGGGGATTAAGGACCTTACCCAAGGGTCCTTAGTGATTTTACAGTCTGGCTGGGTTTTGAGCTGAGGATCCTCTTGTCTGAAGCCCAATGCTTAACCACTAAAACATCACCTCCCCATTAATGTCGCTTGGTCCTCGGCCTTTGAGACCAAGAGACACCTGGAAAGAGCTTAAGGGCTCTGTCCCACTGGCGTTCAGGAGGATTTGCGTATGGATTGCGCACAAAATTGTCTCATATTCGCTTAACATCCACAATATCCATAAAACATGCTTGTATGAGTCGGCTGACACCCGCACGTTGGCAATTATCCCCAGAGGCACGTTTTTCCATTGGCAGGATTTTTGAGCTGCTCAAAATTTTGGCTGCGGATGACATCCTCCTTACATACTCCATACATACTCCATACATACTCCATACATACACAATACATACACAATCTTTGCGCTGTATATTCGCTGTCATCTACTGATATCCGCAACTGACAGGGATTTGCGGCTTGGCAGCGGACTGGGACAGTGTGTAAAATGGATACTTTGCGTGCCCATCATGTCCACATCACGAACTAAAATAAGATGTAGCGACTGCATACAGATTGGCCACGAATAAAGCGTTTTTATTACGTCTGCTTTGCGTCTGCTTTGCATCTGCTTTGCGGCAGATGCAAATCAGATGCGCTGTGTTCACAGCTGGATGCCGTTCTTTGTTCTACCGGCTGCCACGCACTCTGCGCTGGATGCTGCGTATATAAAATAATTATTTTGTGACAGATTAATCATTTTATTCTGCAAATTGGCTGTTGAAAACGGCTCTAGTATTTTGAGCCGTCTGAAAAGGTAATTATTTGACTTGTTTACATTGTCAAGGCTTGATAAAACAGTTGTGTTTTTTCTTTCTTGTCTGCAGCTGTTACAGCATTTCTTCCTGTTTATAACAGATTTAACTTCTTGTTATAATCGTTCAGACGAGCTGCGCTCTGATGCGATCGATCTGCTGACGTCACCACTCGCCCTGTTCAGTGCTAGTTTACTCCAATCAACTTGTCCAAGTCCAGCAAATGCTCCAGAGGCTGTATTGTTGGTGTGAATAGTGATGCCGAAAGGCCCGAGTGTGCTTCTTTTATGACCACAATGCAGATGCTGTGCACGTGCAACACATGCGATGCATTTATAATACACCCGTAATGTCGCTGTGATAATCGCAATGCGTTGGATCCGTTTCCTCACTACAAGCGTTATACAACCATGATTGTTCATCATATATTTGCTATACATTATTAATATATCCGTAAGTCATACTGAGACAGTTGTCATTTTTGGCCATTTTTGTTGCAGACGACAACGAACGCCTGTATTTTGTGTACTCAATTCATGCGCAATTATTCCTCTCCCCAGTGGGACCAGGCACTAAGGAGTCATGAGGTCACTGGACAGAGATGTTTGGTGATTGTGATGGTCTAAGTGTTTAGGGTTCTGGTGCTTCCTGTTTTTCTATGTAGCTCTGAGATTTGGACACAAACCAATGACTGATGGCAATGACTTGATGCTTTTGGTTTGCTTTTTGGTCTCTTAGAGGGGTACTGCTCACATGAAATGACTGGTTTCTTCAGGAGACTCAGATGAGAAGTGTCACACATGGTGAGGGAGCATCAGCAACTACATTTTGACCACGTTGCCTGTTTCTCTGTGCATGATCCAGCACTTACGTGTCTAAGTGTTGAGGACCACAGTGGCTGGAGAATACACAGGTGATGCCCATTCTTCATCTGGCTGGGTAAGATGGATCGCTGCTCTGCTTAGGTGGTGGCCATCCAGGACCCAGGGCAGTTCCATGGTGTGATGGATGTGGTGAAGAGTGACACCAGTATATGCTCCCAGACTGGACATGACTTTAAATTGGAATAGAATGCTGTAAATAATTGAAAAATAGCACGAATTGAAATGTTAGCAACACATAGTTTCCTGTTTAGAGGCTGAACCTCATCATCATTCATTCTGCGAGCTGTGTACAAATATGTCTTGTTATGCTGATAACGAGAGAGTGATTACCGCAGTCACATAGTGACACTGCTTTGCTCAGTGCATATGTTACTGTTTGATCCCTAGGTGCCATCCGTCCATATTAAAAATGTTTGCACCAAGACAAAGTACTGTGGATGAAGAAGGTAGGTTGAGTACACAGGAACGCGCCTGTGCACACAGGTGGTGTATCTGTACGAGAGAGCACACAGTCCTTCACAGTTCACTGCCTCGTTCCAGTTTATTTCCATCCACAGCTATCAGAGCAGAGTCTTGATTATGCTTCATAACAAAGTGGAAAGCAGCTTTAATTCAGCCTCTCTGCTGAGTATCATTATCTGCAATTGTACCGTTACACTTAAGGTCACGCTGATTTCATGAGACAGATGCACCAAGTCACAGAGAATAATCTTTCCATTTCTCCATCCATGTTAGATGATCCTTTGTTGAGCATGAGAGAAGTGCAAGAATTACAGGCTGCTATCTGCACTTCTGGAAGGTTGTGAGTTTTTGTCTTTAATTGAATTCCTGCAATGCAGTTGAAATGCTTTCTTCAGTCAACATAGGTGACTGGGTCGAAGGAAAACAGGTATAAAGAAGGCTTAAGGGGTCTTTTTGTGGCTCAAAGGAACAATCAGAGCAACAGGTTGTGTGTGAAGAAAATGAGCCTTTAGCATGTGATGGCCTTCAGTTCAAAATTATAGATCTCTGGCCTTGCCCCTGGAGGGCACCCACATCTACCTGATTAGTTAAAACTGCTGTTTCGCAGCTCAACAAATAAACAATATACACAATCTGGAATAATCAAAAAATTAAAAAAAATCCAATCACCCATTTACAGGTATGTACTTAGTGCTTCATTACATGACCTCTGACACATAACTGAGCAAGTTCACACACCAGCAAAAAGAAGAAGGAAACTATATCCTATTTCAGACATATATTTATTGTTCCATCGAAGGCATTTAAACAAACTGGTGAATAATTATGCTGCATTCTGCCGGTGGGACACACAGATAAAGGATGTAAACTGTTAGCTCTTTAAATATGCTCCATGTTTATGATGAATTATTTGCTTTTTTATTCTGTGTATGAAGAGGTAGCAAGCATCTCCACTGCTGGAACAGCAGTTTGTCAAAGGCAACAGTTAATCCTCTTGGGTCCAGGGGTATTTTCCAGATTTTACCATACTTTTTAAAATCCCCCTTTTACAGTAATTTTTAATTATAATGCTCAAATGTTGCATATCAAAATTTTCACAACAATCTCAGTTTTGAGAATCTGTGTAAGTTGTCTTTCAAAGAAAATAAATGAGTTGTTAGGAATTACCAAAATTTTTATTGAAAATAAACCTTTTATTCATGTGGATGCACTGTGTTGATGTTAGAAATAGGCTGGGGTTGGGGTTAGGTTTAGCACACAAAAGTAGAGCAATATATTAAGAAAACTGTAGGTCAGTGCTTTATTATGGACTGGGTGTTGGTTAGGGCTATCCAAAATGAAAATATATAATTTCATTTTTCATGTTCATTTCACTCTGCATTTACCAAATATTACAGGTATAATGCCCACGTGTTGCACTTCAAAATGTTCAGAAGATCTCAGATTACATGTTTGTTTAGACCTCTATTTAAAAAAATTAGCTCTAAACCTGAATAAATGAAATGCACTTACACCTTTCAGCTATTTTTGGAGCTATACAAATACACTGTTTTTAAAACAGTGTATTAACAAATTCCAAAACATGTGTAGTGCATTGGAGCAGCTCCAACCTCTGGGAACTGTCAATATCAATCATATTGAAAATCTCAATAATAATACACATATATATATATATATATATATATATATATATATATATATATATATATATATATATATATATATATATATATATATATATATATATTTTTTTTTTTTTTTTTTATTATTATTATTTTTTGTCTCCTTGCTCTCGGCCGAGGCGGTCGCATTTTTCTGTTCTCCCTCCCTCCTTATCTTTCCTGCTTCTGTGGTGTGTTGTCTGTGAGGCTGTCGGTTTTGCTCTTCTGGAAACAGCAAAAATGGATCTGTTTAAGTGGTCTCTGAATGCAATTGACACTATTTTTTCTACAAGACATTCGGGAGCGGAGGACCCGACCTGTCCTGCCGGGACACATGTGATGGGTTACGTGATGGACAGTTGGCAGGTCATGTGCCTTTACACACTGTCTGTGGAGGACGTCGAAGATGTGTATATATTTGGCATGGTGGTGACCGGGTTCCTGCTGTGTGGAGCGGGCATAGCGCTGGTTTACCGGAAAATTAAGAAATATAACCAGTCATTTAAAAAACTTTCTTGCCATTTAGTGAGGAAGATGCTATATGCACATGTGTATCTCCAAAGGGTTCCCCTCCATGCTACCAGATACTTTAGTGATGTATCACCTATCCAGTGACACTGTAGGATTTACTTACGTTTCTCGTTAGGCTTGCATTGTCCAGCCATTTGGCCCATGAAGGTGTTCGCACGCTAACTCAATATTAATTGGACCAGTCATGAACATTTTTGTCCTAAGTCAAAACTCATTATACAAGCTTTTCTTAATTTATTACCACCCTTGAAAAATGTCTACTTATTTTATAAATACACACACACACACACACACACACACACACACACATATATATATATATATATATATATATATATATATATATATATATCAACCCAGTCTCTTGGCATGTCATGAATGAGCAGCACGAAATATACATTAATCTATTGGTTCATGATATTGTGACAAAAAGCACCTCATTTTTGTCACGGCAGCACAAATTCATTCTAATACATTCCGTGATAGCTGCACGAAATTAAAAGTGAAGTGGGGGAGTCAGGGGTGGTTATGGTTAGGGATGGGAGAAGGAGTAGGGTTGTGTTATGGTTAAGGTTAGGTTAGGGTTGGGTGTAGGGTTAGTAATAGTGAGTTAAAAAAAAAAACTTTGAATCATTTTGTGACGGGAGCATGAAAAAAAAGTGAGACTGGCCTGAAATATTCATATATGGTTGGGGAGAGGGTTGTAGCCATCATGGCCATCATGTTTGACAACATGATGGCCATGATGGCTATGAATTTCTTTTTAAATGATGTAAATAAACTTCAAACTTCAGAAATATTCAGTGACTTGAAAATGTTCTTGTATCCATCCTTCACAGGAAATCCAGAATATCATCCAAAGGAATTGGTGCAAATACCAAGCTGTATAATGAGCTGAGGAATTGAGCTGTGATGCACTGAATCCGGAAAGTATTCACAGCTTCACCTTTCCACATTTTATGTTACAGCATTATTACAAAATTGAGTAAATTCATTTTTTTCCCTCAACATTCTACTCACAGCACCCCATACTGACATGGGAAATGTTTTGTTAAACTTTTGCAAATTTATTAAAAATAAAAAACTAAGAAATCACATGTAAAAAGTATTCACAATGTTTGCTCAAGACTTTGTTGATGAACCTTTGGCAGTAATAACAGCTTGAATATGATGCCACAAGCTTGGCACACCTATCTTTGGGCAGTTTTGCCCATTCCTCTTTGCAGCGCCTCTCAGCGCCAGTGCACAGCCATTTTCAGATCTCTCCAGAGATATTAAATCGGATGTAGGTCTATGCTACAGGGGATCAGGGGACCAGGGGAGGTGATGGTGTAGTGGTGAAGCTGTTGGGCTTCAGATCAGAGGTTCTGCGTTCAAATCCCAGCCAGACCGGAAAATCACTAAGGCCTCTTTGGCAAGGTCCTTAATCCCCTAGTTTCTCCCGGTGTGTAGTGAGCCTCCTGACATTGGGGTGAATGTGAGGCATTATTGTATGCGCGTTGACTGTCTGATGCAGATAGAAAAGCACTATATAAATGCAGTCCATTTACCATTTTGGGGTCTGGCTGGGCCACTCAAGGACATTCATAGAGTTGTCCTGAAGCACGCAGCCAAGATATCAAAGGAGTGGCCTTTGATATCTTGGCTGTGTGCTTAGGGTCACTGTCCTGCTGAAAGATAACCCATCACCCCAGACTGAAGTCAAGAGTGCTCTGGAGCAGGTTTTCATCCAGGATGTCTCTGTACATTGCTGCATTCATCCTTTCCTCAATCCTGACTAGCCTCCTGGTTCCTGCAACTGAAAAACATCCACACAGCATGATGCTGCCACCACCATGCTTCACTGTAGGGATGGTGACTGGTTTCTTCCAAATATGATGCCTGGCATTCACCATAAAGAGTTCAATATTTGTCTTATCAGACCGGACAATTTTGTGTCTCATGTTCTGAGAATCCTTCAGGTGCCTTTTGTCAAATTCCAGGAGGGCTGCCGTGTGCCTTATACTAAAGACTGGCTTCTAGCTGGCCACTCTACCATTCAGGCCTTATTGGTGGATTGCTGCAGAGATGGTTGTCCTTCTGGAAGGTTCTCCTCTGTCCACAGGGGAATGTTGGAACTCTGACAGAGTGACCATTGGGTTCTTGGTCACCTCCCTGACTAAGGCCCTTCTTCCAGATCACTTAGTTTAGATGAGCACCCAGCTCCAGGATGAGTCCTGGTGGATCAAAACTTCTTCCATTTACAGATAATGGGGTCCACTGTGCTCACTGGGTCCTTCATAGCAGCAAAAATTTTTCTGTACTCTTCCATAGATTTGTGCATTGAAATAATCCTGTCTCAGAGGTTTGCAGACAATTCTTTTGACTTCATGCTTAGTTTGTGCTCTGACATGCACTGTCAACTGTGGGACCTTATATGTAGACAGGTGTGTGCCTTTCAAAATCATGTCCAATCAACTGAATGTACCCAATGTGGACTCCAATTAAGTTATAGAAACATCTCCAGGATGGTCAGTGTAAACAGGATGCATGAGAGCTCAATCTTGAGCTTCATGGCAAAGGCTGTGAATACTTATGTATATGCAATTTCTTTGTGTTTATTATTATTATTATTATTATTATTATTGATAACTTTGCAAAAATAAAAAAAAGCCCAACATTTTTTCAGATTTCATTATGGGGTATTGTGTGTAGAATAGGAAAAAAACATGAATTTCATCCATTTTAGAATAAGGCTTTTACATAGCAAATGTGGAAAAAGTGAAGTGCTATGAATATTTTTTGGATGCACTGTAGCATGTTTTGGTACACAATGGTTTTTAATTGTGAATGAATCTGTGAAAAAGTGATCTACAACCGTGGTTAAAAATGGTGGCACAGTCCTCATAGATGGCCCCTCTACACTCTGCCATTGGTTTGGCTTCAATGAACAGCTGTATAAGACTCAAACCTCGGTCCCACCAAATAATAAGCCATGAATAATGAGCCACGCATGTGTGTGTCTGCGATTATTTGAAGAATGACCGACGTTTTAAGCCATCACGTATCCACTACTAAGGCGCCTCGATGTGCCTCTCTGTACCTCGCATGTGCCACTAGTGAGCCACAAGTGACCTGTCATTTGAGCCCCGTCCAGCCTCAAGTGGCTCGTGTCACCTCATATGATCCACATCAAGCCACATATGATCCATGTAGCGCCATGATAACATGACATTGGTGCATGTTTAGGCATGGGTCTGGTCCAAATCTCCAGCCCCCCCCCACACTTGGTCCCTTTAAAGTATGGGTTTTCAATTCACAGCATCCTTTCAAGATGTTGTCACATTTTTTAAACGCAGTCCAAAACAAGATGCTGCACAGAGTGAGTGTGTGCTCCCGGATACAAATTCTGACTGGGATAACTACTTTGACATGCCACTGGCCGGTGTGCGCCAGGCTGCAGTTCACCTGTATTCCAGAGTCAAATGCAGCCATTCTGTGCATTTATCCAGCTCTCTGTGACTGCAAAAGAAAAAAAAAGTTTCTTTATTTCTTCCACGGTTACTGTGATGCAACTTTTAACTTTGTGTTATGTCTGCAAAATCGTTCTCTTTGCGTGCTCTTATTCTGTGTTGCAGTTCTGCGCTCCTTCTCAGGCTTCACTGGCGTTATTTCTTCTGCAGCTTTAACACACAGCCACTTTTACACTGTAATCCAACTTTTAACTTTGTGTTCATCCATTATTCACTGCAAAATCACTATTTTGCGAGATTGTGTTTTTTTGTGTAAATGATCATCTTGGGTGCTAGTCATTCCATCAGTGCTCACACACAGCGGAGCTCATCTGATCCACTAACAAGATATTAAATCTATCATAGACATACTTTTACAGCTAGGAATGAACATGCAACTGTTTTACCAAGCCATAAAAACATTAAAAATAGTTACCTTAAGCTGTTCCAAAATACATTCCTCATTGAGCCAGAGAGAATGGGAAAAAAGCATTCAGATGAAACACTCTTCTGTGATTCCAGAAGCAATTAGAGGTGTTTTCAACATCCAAGGTTTGACAGAAAATGATTAATCTGCTGCAAAATAATTATGCTATATACAGCGTCCAGTCCAGAAAGCAGGTGGAATTGTGTGCACAAGAGGGCTGAGCTGCTCCAAAAATAGGCTGTCAGGTCCTGCGTAGCTGCCATGTGCTGGGATAATGGGCTTTTAGCAGCCTTGTCCGCACCACAAATATGCCTCTATAATCCTCATTTGTCCTCGTAGTAACTTGTACACAAACTGCCTCATGCTGTTGTTGCTAAATTTTGAACATCTTGAAATTAGCGCCACGCTCAGAGATGAGACTCATTAACCAAAGATACTGCCTCTAAGAGCCTCTCAGAGCCACTATTCTCCCATGATAGTTGATTAAATCCTCTTGTAGCAAAAGAAAAAACATGCTGCATGGCTCATTATTCACCCTTCATTATTTGGTGGGACCAGGGCTTTATCCTCCTGCCAAAGCATTGGACATCTGTGATTCCATTGTTTTGGTGGTTGTTCTGTCAGTCAATTGTGCACCACCAAAAATTAATGAGATTGTAAAGGTGGTGAAAACAAGTGAAGGCGATTAAAACTGTGGAGATCTTTGTTGTCCAAACTGAACTTCTTCAAATGGTAGAGATGCTGAACTCCTGGTGGTGCAAGTAAACTTTGCTTTCATTTGAGAGATGGGTAACATTACAAAATACTTGACACAAGGTCTTGTTAATCTTCTGTGGAAAGTAAATGGTGATTGCCTGGATTCCTATAATTATGGGGCATGATACGCTTCTCCATGTTGTGCAAGGTCACATTCAGTGGTATACAGTACCAGCTGCTTGTTGCTCAGGGACCATAGCAGCCTGGTGTAACACTCATGAAGACAAATATTATCCCATGAGTCTAAGATTCTAAAAACACTCTGGAATCACACGCCATTCCAACTCATTATACAAGCTTTGCTTAATTTGTTACCACCTGTGAAAAATGTCAGCTATCTATTTTATAAACACTACCCAATCGAGAGCCCATGGATCCCCACAGGCAACACACTAGTATATATATATATACCAGAAAATCACTAAGGGCCCTTGGGCAAGGTCCCTGATCCCCTAGTTGCTCCCGGTGTGTAGTGAGTACCTTGTATTGCAGCACCCTCACATCAGGGTGAATGGGAGGCATTAGTTGTAAAGCGCGCTGAGCGTATGATGCGGAGGTAAATCACTGCCAATATAACCAGTCATTTAAAAACTTTCTTGCCATTTAGTGAGGAAGATGCTATATGCACATGTGTATCTCCAAAGGGTTCCCCTCCATGCTACCAGATACTTTAGTGATGTATCACCTATCCAGTGACACTGTAGGATTTACTTACGTTTCTCGTTAGGCTTGCATTGTCCAGCCATTTGGCCCATGAAGGTGTTCGCACGCTAACTCAATATTAATTGGACCAGTCATGAACATTTTTGTCCTAAGTCAAAACTTCATTTCACTTGTTTAGAGCAGATACACCTTTGTCTAACAGATGAAGATGGACTGGTAGTCTGAAGTGGTAGTCTGCTGAGGTGGTTGCTAATCAGAATTTAGTATGGTAGATGTGTTTCCAGATCTGACCAAACCTGACAATGTATGGAGTGTGATAAAATGAGATGCTAACATAAGAATCACTGTCTGCCTAAAGTGGATTAGTCCAGGTCAGGTTTGGGAACATGCACTGGTGCCACATGTTGATGCATCCAACATACCAAGGAACCACCATGGGTTCTGGATGGCAGTCACTCAGGCAGAGTACAGGTACAAGCAGATAACCAGTTTATTAGTGCTGGGTTGTTTTTATTTAAATGAATATGAATAATTACTATCATTACTCCAAATTTTTACAATCTAAATCACATCCATTCAAGGCCTGGTTACCAGCCTAGGGTCCGTCTTTAGGGTCTGCATCAAGACCGCAGGTGGTACACGAGGTTTTGTCAACTCTGAGGTTATCAAAACTGAAATTTATCAAAACTAAAAGTTCATCTATTAAATGAACTTATAATAACAGACTTACTTGACAATCAAAACTCATTTAAAAGATACATTTCTTTTGACAAACTAAAGAAAAAAAGGGGGAATCTATTATGTCAATTCCCCAGCCATTTTCTTTGGTACAAGTAGGGCATTTTGAAAATAAGAGGCTGGCAGCTGCTGCATGAGTGCATGCTACATTAAAAACTCAGACTCTGTCCAGTCACAGGCAGAGATCAAAGAAAACTGATCTTCTGCATGATGACAAAAGCAACATTTCTCACATGCTCACCTAACTGAAGTCACTCAGTCATCAAGCTGAGTGCAAAGACTGATAGTGACATCTTAACCGTCAGAATGGAGTTTAATCGATGACTCCACTTCACATTAATCTCTGCTAATGTCAGAGAGGCTCGTAATAAGAAATATATAATGTGGCCCACAGGCCTCACACAGTCTCCATTCTCAGCATCATTAAGTAGAAAAAGACACCATCATTTCTGCACAGTGGAAATAAGCTTTTGATGAGAAACAGCAAATGTTTTAACACTGGCAGGCCCAGAGATTTTTGTTCCTGCTGCCTGCCCCCTCTTTGCAAAACATGTTAATTCCTCTCTATATGCTAACATTTGGACAGGAATTAACATGCGGCTCAAGTGAACCTGTCTGGGCATATTCCAAAGAAACAATAGGCCACATTCCTCTGTCATCTCTGATTGAGCCTGAGTGCAAAAGTATTACGAGTATTATTCATAATAGTAGCTGAAATATGAGTATTACTCGTATATGAGTATTAATGAAATACGTATGAAATACGAGTATTACTCGTATTTCAGCTGGTAGTGCAGCAGATAAGAGAATATTTAGAGCGGAATCCTGCAAATGGTGATAAAAGTATCAAATTCGGCAGAAATACTCTTCAGACAATCCACTTTTGAAAAAAATGATTGGCCACTTGAATTTTCAGTTGGCGTTCAGGTAGAGGTCAATTGAAGAATTACACAGGAGTCAAAATTAAAAGATGCTCCAATCATATTGAAACCTATGCCACATTACTTGCCTGATCATAAAGATTCCAAAAAGGTATGGTTTGGACGGTCTGCAACTGAATTCTATGGAGTTATGGGATAAAAACAGCAAGAATGGTGACAAAGATCAGCGTCAGTTTGTACAGGGGTCAAAAGTTAAACTTGCACCAATTTTGGTAAAAAGTGATGCAAATTACTAGTTGAGTTAACACTGTTTTAAAAAGGAATAGTTTGGACCATGTATCATCCTTACTTATCACGTTACATATGTCAACATATGTCACATGTCATAGAATCCAATAGACGTAGACCTTGTTTGACCTGTCTGCTACATTTAAGATGCATGGAATTTAACAAATGCAAACACAATAACTATAAACCCAGAGAATATATTCACAAGAGTTTTAGGCACTAGAGTTTAATGCTGTTATCCGTGGAGCCTGATCAGAGTGTCTGAAATGCATTTGTCCTGTCGTGAACGTACTGAGATTACGCTATCATACCCATAATGCACTGCTGGGCACAGCATGTCTACAGTAAAACCTTAAAAATTAGCGCATTACTTTAAAACTAAAACATATATCTGACATTTTCACTTTATAAAACTTCAGATGTGAATAATTTTAAATAACTTGTCCAAACTTATTTTGATTAAAATTTGAACCATAAGTTAAAAATGTATGCCTCTGGATGACTTGGGTGATATTGCCCTTGTATCAGTATGGGGTTAAAAGAAATGAATTTTTCTTTTTTATTTGTGACCACTTCTCCTTTGTCTGCAGAGGATAGAGCGGTTTCTTCTAGAAGTAGCTCTCTACTCTTTGCAGAGGGTAGAATTACACTTCTGCTATTAAACTTTTAACAGGTAGGTGATCAACTGATTTTAAATTTTAAAAATGTTTGTACTTGTTCAGCTTTGTTTACCACGTTAACGGTCTAAAAATTATCGGACGAAAATTTATCTGAAAAGATAATCCGATAATGAAAACATTCTCTTCGATACTTATCGGTTATCGGATTATCGGAACTGTGCCGACCACTGGCTCCAACAAATCAGACCATTTGGAGCATAATTTTGAAAGAACATGACTGAAACGACAACTGAAACCTTGGGAAGGCCCAGCAAATGTTGCTGGAGCTTTGTGGGATTTATTACAATATTTATGGGTTCTGTTTTCTTTTTTTGGGTGGGGGGGGGGGGTCACCCTGCACCCTCCACCCTGTATATATATACGTATTTGGGAAATACATTTTGATGATGTGAGACATTTATTCTTACTAGTGATACCACGTTGCTGTGTGGTGCTGGACGTTGATACAGTTGTTGAAGCTGGAGCATGGAATTAGCTTGCTCGCTAGTTAGCAATCAGCTAGCTCACTGTGTCCACATACATGAGACAACGTTACTTTAACACAAGTTTAGACGCAAAATCTTTGTTTTTTCAAGTGTGCTTCCTACCAATGGGATAAGTAATGTTAAACAGTGCTTTCAAGCAGACTACAGACAAAGCCACACAAACACTTACCATTCGTTGCTTCCAACAAAGCCATGGCTGAGTTGTGGTCATCCTGCCTCCTGTTGCTCCCTGGTCAGTGTCCATAAACAGCGTTCCTTCGTCTAACAGTTTTCAGCCCTTACAGTCCGACCTACTCCGGTCGTTGTGTTCTTGTAATCACTTTAAAGCTTTTTTAGCTGTTCTCTGCGTTGGTGTAATGTCCGGTACCCGTGAGCGGCTAAAGACTAGGAGATTTTCTCATTTCAGATTACTTCATCCACCTCTCTGTAGTCTCTCCTCCACCACCAAACACATAAATGTCTGCAGCTCATCCACGGACCACATTCTGGTTTGTGCGAATAAAAAAAACTCGCCGTGAAACTAAAGAAAAGATCAGTCGCTATAACACCGCTGCGAGTATTTAAAAATGGCAGGTTTGATTCTCGTCTCGGACGGCATGCTCATAATTGTGGACTAATTGCCATCTGAGGTAACTGGAGTGTAAACAGAATTTCTCCACTGTGAGATCAATAAAGTTTAAAGTATATAGTATGACTTGTCCAGTGACGACATTCTCTGACCAATCAGTGGCCGGCAGCCTGTTGACGTCACATTTTAGTATCGGCTCAGCTCGCTTGGAACTGCTCTTGAGCAGGTACCAAAAAAAAACACCAGGTACCAGGTACTAACCCTAATGGAAAAGCAAAAAAACGAGTAGAGTCGAGCCGAGTAGTGCTACTTTTGTGTAGTAGAAAAGGGCCTTTAGTGTTAAAAGAAATCACTGGAAGGGTTTTTTAATCCCTTGTGATGTCAACAAATATCGAGTATCTTATCACCTATTTCCTATTTTATCACATGTTTGTAGGGTGTTTTTTTTTTACTTGAATAATTTAGGAATATTTCCTCCTCATCTCCCTTTAAATGTAATCAAGCCAGGCTGTAATTATATCCTTGAGAGGACCTTTCAACATACCTTCCAGGCACTTATTGGGAATTTGCATTTGTAATTGCTCTCTCTTCCCGCTGTGCTCCGCTGATTTGCAGAAAAGCAATAACCATATGTCTGCAAGTTATTCCAACAGGAAATCAATCTGGAATGGTTCCTTTTAATCATGTGATGCTGTGATTGGAAAGACCTGTTTAATTTTCACCTAAAACCTCGACCAGTGTTTCAGATTTAATTTTCAGGGACGTGGACATTCTTGACCACTGCTACACCACAATAAAGGACGCCTATCGCTCTGTTACCCAGAAAGCTTTGGGATTCTCTGATTACTGTCTGATTCACTTCATTCCTACCTACAGAAATTTGCAAAGAAGTGGACGGATGACTCGAGGCAGGAGATACAGGCCTGTTTTGACTGCAGATTGGAGTGTCCTTGAAACTGCATCTACAGACATTCATGGACTTTATGACACTGTGACATCTTACACCAGTGTTTGTGAAGACCTGTGTATGCAGACCAAAACCTTATGCGCCTTCAGCGATGACAAACCTTAGTTTACAGGGAAGATGAGGCAACGCCGCCAAGCCAATGATTAGGCCCACAGAACTGGAAACAGGCTCCTGTACAAGCAGGCCAGAAACACACTGACAAAGGAGATCAGAATAGCAAAGAGGAGCTACTCTGTTGGGCTGAAAAAAAACAATTCTCAGCCAAGATCCTGCAACAGTGCAGAGGCGTCTTCAGCATGCCACCAACTACACACACGCGCGATGCTCCGCGGCTGTTCCCACACTGAATGGCAAACCTCACTCGGTCTCGCTCAACCTACTTACCTCGTTTGCTGCACTGTGACTAATTAGTCTCCACACTTTGAGAAGCCCTGGCCTTAAGTTAATTTATTTGAGGTAGCAATCACAATCTGTATATAACACTGGATAGCTCATTGGCAAAACTTTTTGAAACAAATTGGCCGCCATATTACCACTCGCATGTACCACTCCTGAACGGTCTTTTTCTACCGATCTTTAAACAGGCACACGGAATTTTGTTCTTTGTGATTTTGCCAAAAAATGTCTTTATGTGCGGTTATAAACTGTGCAAATCACTGGTTCAAAAGCTGTGAATGAACATTTCACCTAAGAGTCTGATTTGATATAGAAAGTAATAAACAATAATTTGAAGAGTTCTATCCCTTATTCCAGCATATAGGCATAGATAATAATAATACGAGCGAAGCATTGCGCAGTGGCGCAAAGCTCGCTCATGGTACGGGGCATCCTAAACATGAAGTGCCAAATTTCAAATCCACAGTAAAACAGGAAATACTCAAATGACAAACACTTCCTGGATCAACACTTCCTGGATTGACAGACGAGATCCCATGGAATCTCTTGGGGATTCAGTGGCAAGCTCACACTCAAACAGGAAGTGTTGAATTTCAGTCACAGTGAAACAGGAAATGTCCAATGTTGAACATTTCCTGGCATGGGTGGAGCTAGAGCAGAGGCCATTGTTTCACTGGATTCCCCTTAAATCTGATTAGACACAGATGATTGACATGCACCACACGTCTGGTTGAAAGAGCTGCATTTTGAAATCAGTGAGTCCCATTAACTGCTAGGTTCCTCCTGTCAAGTAGTTTGTGCTGTTTACCACAAAAAAGTTCTAATCCACCTTAGTAGAAGAAGAAAAATGTTTGCTTCAGATCTGAACTGAACACATTGTTTGAACTCTGAGTTCTAATCACATGAAATTTATTAGTAAATGACCGTATTTTATGTCAGAAATGAGGTCCAGGTTGTTAAAAGCAGCATTTCTCCTTTAATTGGGTTGCATTATATACATATGTTTAAGCTAACAGACAGCAGCTTGTCCATGCTCTGTTGGCTTATTAGTGTAGCAGATAACTGAAACAATGCTTCAAATGGTGATACAAGCATCAAATTCAGCACAAATACAGCTGGAGCAAAATTAATGGAGCAACTTTAAACTGTTAACCTCTGTACAAACTGAAACTGACCTTTGTCACCATTCTTGCTGCTTTTACCGCATAACTCCATAACATTCAGTCACAGATTGTCCAAACTATACCTTTTTGGAATCTGTATGATCTGGCAATAATGTGGTGTAGTTTTCTTTATGATGGAGCATCTTTAATTTTGACCCTGTGTAATTCTTCAATTGACCCCTGTCTGGCTGCCTATTGAAAATTCAAGTGGCAATCAGTTTTTTTCAAAAGAGTTCATGTGTATGAATTATTTGTGCTGAATGTGATGCTTGTATCACCATTTGCAGGATTCCACTCTAAATATTCTCTTATCTGCTGCACTATATATGAGATGTAAGATGCTGCTCCTCAGTGTTTCTCAATTGCCCTCAAAAGTATTGGAATCCTTGGTGACCTTCCAGAGGCTGGAAGGCAAGAGGGAGTATTTCTTCAAATACATTGAATACATACTCCATACCGCTGAAAGCAGAGGTTTACATACACTATATACAAAGATATGTTTTTTTTTTTGTCTCACTGCTGACATGAAATCAGTGTAACCTCTTCCTGTTTCTGATCAATTAGGATTACTAAAATTATTTGTATTTGCTAAATACCAGAATAATGAGAGAGATATTTTTTCAGACCAAAATTTTTAGCACTTTTTTAAAGTCAAAAATTGACCTACATTTAATTTGTATTTGGTCCCATACCTTGAAAATGTATGACTTGTGGTCAAACGTTTTTGATTTGCTTCCACAGCTTCTCACAATAGTTGGCAGTAATTTTAGCTCATTCCTTTTTTTTAAGGTATAAAAATCTCAGTGTATGAAGAAAGTCATTAACAATTGCCTGAAAATCCTCTCTCATTATTTTGGCATTAGCAAATAGAAATAATTTTGTTAATACTAACAGACCTAAAAGAGCTGTTTATTCTAATTTCACATCAGACAATGAGAGAAAAAAACAAATGTGTGTCATCATATAGTGTATGTAAACTGCTTTCAACTGTACATGAAATATGTGTTGATTATGAATGATGAAATCAAAGTAAAATTAATGTACATCTCTTAGCTCATAATGGGTAATGCTAAAAGTCTGTGTGTGTCTCATTTCAGGCAATCAAAACCAGATTTGCAGAGGTGCTGCAAAGTGAAACTGCCGTCTTGGCTGTTGTGACACTGCCCAGATTTAAACTATGTTGGCTGCGGACAGAGGAAAGGAAGGACAACACCAAGGCAAGTCTGCTACAATAATATTCACAGTATTATCATTATAAATAGAAAGAGATAGAAAAATAAATAAATTGTACAATAAACAAAGGGATTCTTTAACATTAATTCTCTTTAAAAAGTTCCTTATAGAGCATGACAGTTTTGTGAGATTTGGGAGTCTGCTTATATAAGTCTGTGTAAATTCCTTTTCAATACTCTGCATTTATGAATATGAATTTACCAACCAATATTAAAAGGTTGACAATGTGTTAATGGTCCTCTCCCACAACATGATTTTTTTTTCCTACAGCATCTGTTACAACATCATATGATGCATATAATTTGCAGATTAGATGATGACATCGTTTAACAACTCCTCGCGACTTTTAGGACAGCCAATAGCTACCTTTCTTACTGACGAGTTGGCAACACTGCTTCCCATCTCAAAAAATATTGTATATAATATTATCAGTTATCAAGTTGTTCACCAATGAATATGGCTTTATACACCCTGAAGAAAACCATACACCAGTTATCAAGTTGTTCACCAATGAATATGGCTTTATACACCCTGAAGAAAACAACTTGATAACGATTTTATCATATACAGTGGTCCCTCGTTTATCGCGGGAGTTATGTTCTAAAAAAAACCTGCGATAGGCGAAATCCGCTAAGTAGATAGCATTATTTTTTACAATTATTATAGATGTTTTAAGGCTGTAAACCCCTCACTACACACTTTATACACTTTTCTCAAACAGGCATTAACATTTTCTCACTTTTCTCTCCTGTGTAAACACTCAAAGTTCAAACCTTAGTAGAAAAAAAATAGAATGTTTTCCTATAAATAATTATGATGGCATTTAGAACGAACAAATTTAATTTTAACGATCAACCTACAAGGTTGGACACGTAAGAAATTATTAATAGTGATTAATAGTGACCAGTATTTCACAGTTCCTCTGACCGCACCTCTTCGTCGTGGCGCCACTCTACTGTCCGGATTGGCTGATTACTCGGGTGGTCTGAAAAATATTATCCGTCCGAAAAGGGTGTATTGCTATTTATTCTTTAGTGTTTTATCCAATTATATTGGCATATCATTTATAGGTATATGATAAAATAGTACATCAGGAACAACCCAGCAGAGAGTTTTTAGTTGAAACATGAACTACAGTAAATTCTAACACAATTCTTCTTTTAAATATCAAAAGCCTCTGATATTTATTTCAGTTTCCTGTGTTTTTTTATTTTTTTTTTACTTTAAATAAAATATGGGAAACGCATTGAGAAAAAGCAGCAAGCAACATAATCCCCCAGCTACCATAATTCTGTGTTTTGTACCAGCTCAAGATTTGATTGCATTTTGCTCATTATCATTTCTTATTTGTCATTGTCCCTTCTTTTTCTGGTTGTCTTTTGAGAATTACTTCCTGAGCAATTTCTTGCCGCAGCAGGCTCTGACTGATGCAGAGTGAGTGAGACAGCGACTAACCGCTGCATGATGTGTGCTTTTGTGGATGACTTCTTCTGCACCTCTCCGGGAGGCGCTCTCTCTCTCTCTGTCTCTCTCTCTCTCTCTCTCTCTCTCTCTCCACAGCCACATTAGCACCCGGATCCCCTCAAACATTTAAACATGCTGCGAAAATTAGCACAAAGTCCCAATGCTTAGAAAGTACAGATCCCTTATGCCTGACCTGCAAAGGGACAATAATTATGCCATTCTCATATACAAATCAGCGAATTTACCCCTTCTAAGTGTTGATAATTCATCATATAAAGATATATTCATGTCAGGTCACTGATCACTATCTGTGGTAGTTATAGTCTGGCAGAGAAATGTGAGAATGTCTTCAGTAACCTGTATAAATCATATCCTGAGGCATATTAAAGTATTATCCAGCTATAATGAAATATTCAAATGCAGCCTGCTGCCTTCCAGGATGACAGAGAAAGGTAAGTCTGTAATGATGGCAAGCCGGTCTGGGAGGAATAAATGGGGGTTCTTGGGAAATGAATGAGAGTCTCCAAGACTCTCTATGTGACGAATGAGGCCAGAAAGTGGGTCAGAACCACAGGTTGGTTGGTTGGTCGGCTGCACAACTGGGCTGCGATACAATGCCTCGGGCAATGACAGAGCTGTGACAAAATAGCACTTCCATTTTCCTTATTGTCATCCATGTTGTTTGAGTATATAGAGTGAGGTCCATAGATTTGGACTGTTACAATTATTGCAGTTTTACCTCTGTACAGTACCATAATGGAGTTAAAATGAATCAATCAAGCTGTGATTGTCATGTGGACTTTCAGCTTGAACGTAAGGGGTGAAACAAAAACATTGCAGAAATATAAGCATTGCTCAGGTGTGAGACTTTGTCTATCTACTTTTGCAGGACGCGAGTGCTTGCTGGGGGTGTGAATTAATATACATATATTTCTTGAACAACACAACATACATCACCCACCAACAACTTAATAGTGTATTGTTGGTTGGCAATCAATGCCTCAGGTTTGTAAGAGATATAGGTGTGCTGGTTTACCAATCTTTGAGCATCCAACACATATTTAGCTGCCCACAGCTACAACCCCAATTCCAATGAAGTTGGGATGTTGTGTGAAATGTAAATAAAAACAGAATACAATGCTTTGCAAATCCTCTTCAATCTATATTCAATTGAATACACCACAAAGACAAGATATTTAATGTTCAAACTGATAAACTTTATTGTTTTTGTGCAAATATTTGCTCATTTTGAAATGGATAGCTGCAACATGTTTCAAAAAAGCTGGGACAGTGGTATGTTTACCACCGTGTTACAGCACCTGTCCTTCAAACAACACTCAATAAATGTTTGGGAACTGAGGATACTAATTGTAAGTGTCATGACTGGGTATAAAAGAAGCATCCCCAAAAGGCTCAGCCGTTCACAAGCAAAAATGGGGCGAGGATCACCATTTTGTGAACAACTGTGTGAAAAAAAATAGTCCAACAGTTTAAGAACAATGTTTCTCAATGTTCAATTGCAATGAATTTAGGGATTCCATCATCTACAGTCCATAATATAATCAGAAGGTTCAGAGAATCTGGAGAACTTTCTACACGTAAGCGGCAAGGCCGAAAATGAACATTGGATGCATGGGCCCAGGAACACTACAGAAAACCACTGTCAGTCAACACAGTTTGTCACTATGTCTTTTTCAGGGATGTCCCTGCTTATTTTAGGAAGACAATGCCAAGCCACATTCTGCACGTGTTACAATGCATTGGCTTTGTAGTAAAAGAATGCGGGTACGAGACTGGCCTGCCTGCAGTCCAGACCTGTTGCCCATTGAAAATGTGTGGCGCATTATGAAGCAAAAAATATGACAACGGAGACCCCAGACTGTTGAACAACTGAAGGCATACATCAAGCAAGAATGGGAAAGAATTCCACTTACAAAGCTTCAACAATTAGTGTCCTCAGTTCCCAAACGCTTATTGAAAGTTGTTAGAAGGAAAGGTGATGTAACACAGTGGTAAACACCACTGTTCCAGCTTTTTTGAAATGTGTTGCAGGCATCCATTTCAAAATGAGCAAATATTTGCACAAAAACAATGAAGTTTATCAGTTTGAACATTAAATATCTTGTCTTTGTGGTGTATTCAATTGAATATAGGTTGAAGAGGATTTGCAAATCATTGCATTCTGTTTTATTTACATTTTACACAACGTCCCAACTTCATTGGAATTGGGGTTGAATATGCTACTCTGGAACCACCCCTAAACCCAAACAGTCCAACCATCAACCCCACTGAGGTCCTTAGTCTGAGTCTCATTAACATAAGATCACTAACCTCAAAATCATTATTGATTAATTATCTAATTATGGATCATCACTTAGATATGATTGGGTTATGCGAAACCTGGCTTAAACCTACAGCTGTCCTCCCTTAAATGAGGCATGCCCACCGGCATACACATTTAGTCACATCCCTCATGATGCAAAGCAAGGCGGGGGTGTTGTTCTTATTTATAAATCTAGCTTTAGCTTATTAGCTGTTGGGGGTCACATATAACTCATTTGAGCATCTGATTTTTGCTCTGCCCACAATGCTATGTACTGCCAATGTCAGAAGAATAAAAATCAGTCATATTACTTTGTCACTGTATAAAGGCCCCTTGGCCCATACTCTTAGATGGCCCATAGATGAATTTGGTGCGTTCATCTCTAACTTGTCAACGAGTGCAGATAACATTCTAATTATTGGTGACTTTAACATTCACATAAATAAGCCTTCTGATTCCCTCTGCAAATCATTTATGGAAACTGTGGATGCATTAGGATTTCAGCAATGCATTCAGGACTTGACGCACATTAGTGTAAATATCCTGGATTTGGTTCTCACACGTGGTACTGCTGTCACAAATATTGACATCATGCCTTTTGCTTCGGTGGTCTCTGATCACTCACTTATTAGGTTTACAGTTTTGCTGCCGTGTATAGTGGAAGAACAACCTTATTTATCACTACAGCAATGCATCAACTCCTCAACTATGACTGAACTCGATGCTAGACTGCCTGATATCTTAGCTTCACTTTGGAAAATGCCCAATCAGTAGACAGTCATGTGGATAGTTTTAACTCGGTGCTCAAAATACACTCTACATGATTGCGCCTCCTTTGTTAAAACCATGCCCCCTCCCCCCCAAAACAATCACCTTGGTTCAATGAGTACTTGCGTGACCTCAAGCATAAGGCTAGAGGTCAATAACGGAAATGACGTAGTTCAAAATTAGAAGTATTCCACCTTGCGTGGGGTGATGCTATCTTAAACTATAAGCATGTACTATTGGCTACAAAGCGGACCTATTACTCTGATGTGATCAACAAAAACAAGCATAAAGTTCAAAGTTCTTGTTCGACACGATGGCAACACTTATACATGGGCAACCACCTGTAGTTCCCTCTCCTTTTAGAGCACAAGATTTCCTGGATTACTTTGAGAAAATAGAAGACATTAGGTTGGGCATATCCCAGCATGCCTTAACCCAGCCACTACACTCTGCTATTGAAGTGGGTGCCATTACTGAAGCATTACCTGGATTTACAGAATTTGATAGTATCTCACTCGGTGTGCTGACAAAACTCATAACGTCTAAAAAGCATTCTATACCAATAAAACTGTTTAAGGGCCTGTGGCTCACTCTGGGCCAACTGTGCTGGAAACTATTAATCTCTATTAACTTCTGGATCTGTTCCTAAATGTCTCAAATCTGCAGTGATTAAATCATTACTTAAGAAATCTAATCTTGACCCTAGTGTACTGAAAACTATAGGCCGATATCAAATCTATCATCTTGCTGTAACATTCTGGATAAAGTGGTTTCACAGCAGTTTGTGAACTACCTCACTGAAAATAATCTTTTTGAGCCACTGCAGTCTGCTTTTCGAGAATATCATTCCACAGAGACAACTCTCACTCAAGGTGAATGAGCTTCTACTTGCAATGGATTCAGACACCACTACAGTTCTGGTTCTGTTACATCTCAGTGCTGCATTTGATACTGTGGATCATCATGTTCTACTCGATAGGCTGGAGAATCATTTTGGGATTACTGGGCATGCCCTTGTGTGGTTAACGTCATACCTGAACAGTCATTCTCACTGTGTTTTGTACAATAAAACCTCGGTCCCACCGAATAATGAAGGCTGAAGAAGGAGTCACGCATGATGTGGGGTGATTATTCGAAGAATGACCCATGTTTTAATCTATCACGTATCCACTATGAAGGTGCCACTATGTGCCTCTCTGTACTCCGCATGTGCCGTGTAGCAGCCTCTAGTGAGCCACGACCATCCTGTCATTACAGCCTCGAATGGCTCACATCAGCCACACTAAGCCACGTAGTGCCATGATAGTGCCATGATAGCGCCATGATAACGCCATGTTGGCGCACGTTTAGGCATGAGTTTGGTCAAAACCTCCAGCCCTCCCACACCTGGTCCTTTTAAAGTGTGGGTTTTCAATTCACAGATTCACAGCAGCATTTAAAGATGTCTCTTCTTTTTTTTTTTTTTTAAACGCAGTCCAAAAATAGACACTCCAGCACAGTTCCGCAGTTGTGCGCTGGGCGCCAGGCTGCTGTCCACCTGTAAAGCACCAAACCAGCAAGACCCGAACCACGGGTTCCTGGAGAGCCACCTCTGTGCTCCTCACTGGCTCCGCGGCTCTCTGGCTGTTCTTCTGCGGCTTTAAACACACAAAACTTTATGTTTGTCCATTTATTTCTGCAAAATTGCTCTTTTGCGCACGCGCGCTGCTGTTGTCCTTTCATGGACAGCCGCCTCTGTGCTCTTTCTAAGTGGCTTCCTTTCCATCCATGGCTTGCTGGCTTTATTTTTTCCCTGGCTGTAAACACAATCATTTTTACAATGTGAATCCACTTTTAACTTTGTGTTCGTCCGTTTATTTCTGCAAAAGCACTCTTTTGCGCATGGTGCCGTTCTGCATATATGAGGTGGCCGTTTTTTATATACACCTGTGGATCATTTTCAATATATATACGGTAGGTCCAAAAAGTATCGGACCTTTTTATTTTCTGCAACAGTCATATGGATTTGAATCACGTGTGATTGCATCAGCCAAGCTTGAACCTTCTTGCGCATGCGTGAGTTTTTTTCACGCCGGTTGCGTTATTCACCTGTGAGCAGGCTTTGTGTGAGCAGTGGTCCACCCCTCTCATCGGATTTTTATTGCGAATAAATGTCTGAACGATTTGGAGCTTTGCTGCATCAAATTTTTCCAGAAACTGTGAGAGCCCTCCAGCTGGACACCATTCAGAAAATTTAGATGGCTTTCAGCGACGATTTTATGGGGATTACACAGATTAAGGAGTGCTCCAGCCGGTTTAAAGACCGCCCACAGCGTCTGAGAGCGCGGCGTGCGGCGCGCTCCGAGCGCCGATCGACAGGCTCAAACCCCGCTCAAACAACCAGATCATTTCCAACGTGAAGGCTTTGTTGATCCGGGACATCATCTAACTTTCACAAAAAAGGCAGAAGGCGTGGACATCAGCACTTTTTTGGCACATTCTACTGTTACAGGAGTTTTTTTCATGGAAAGAGAAGCGGAGGATTGCGCCACCATGCCGCTCATGGCGCGGAACAAAATCACCTCCGTGTTGGTCTCACAGGACGGCTTTCAGGTGGCTTTCAGACGGCTTCCGGTTGCTTTTCAGTCGTGGGAGTATCCGAGAAATTGTGCATGAGCTGGACATGCCCCAACATGTCCTGTAAGGCTTCATCACGGCGGTGCTTTGCGCAATGCGGCTCTGTCGCGACGCGCGGAGTTCCTGCGCACATCTGTCTCAATGTGCTGAAAAAGTGCTGATGTCCACGTCTTCCGCAATTTCTGTGCTAGTCAGACGACATACCGGATCAAGACAGCGTCCAGTTTAGAAATGAATGGCACATTCCACTGTTACAGGAGATTTTGTAATGAAAGACGTGCGGAGGAATTCATGCATCAGGACGGAGCCGCTCATGGCGCACAACAAACACCTCCATGTTGGAAGTCTCACAGGACATGTTGTGGCATGCCCAGCTGTTACACAATTTCTCGGATACTCACTCGACTGAAAAGCCACCGAAAGCTGTCTGAATCTTCCGAATGGTTTCCAACACGGAGGTTTGTTGTGCGCCATGAGCGGCTCCGTGTAATGGTCCTTAATCTGTGTGACGCCTATAGAATCTTCACGAAAGCCATCTGAATTTTCCGAATGGTTTCCACCTGGCTGTCTCACACAGTTTCTGAAAAAATTTTCATGGAGCAAAGCGGCAGGTGCTCAGCCATTCCCTGACAATGAAAATTCAACGAGGGGGCTGGACCAGTGCCAAGCCTTCACGTTCGAAATTATCTGGTTGTTTGAGCGGGGTTTAAGCTTGTCGATCGGCCCTCGGAGCGCACCGCGCTCTCAGACGCTGTGGGCGGTCTTTAAACCGGCTGGAGCACTCCTTAATTTGTGTAATCCCCATAAAATCGTCGCTGAAAGCCATCTAAATTTTCCGAATGGTGTCCAGCTGGAGGTCTCTCACAGTTTCTGGAAAAATTTGATGCAGCAAAGCTCCAAATCGTTCAGACATTTATTCGCAATAAAAATCTGACGAGAGGTGTAGACCACTGCTCACACAAAGCCTGCTCACAGGCGAATGACGCAACCGACAGGCGTGAAAAAACTTACACATGTGCATGAAGGTTCAAGCTTGGCTGATGCAATCACACGTGATTCAAATCCATATGGTTTTTGCAAAAATAAAAAGGTTCGATACTTTTTGGACAGACCTCGTAGATGCAAAGAAACCAAAATAGATAAAAACTGAAATTCATTTTGTGTAATAAAATGAAATGTTTATATATATTATATATATATATAATATTTAGTGATCAATATAGCCCCCATTTCCTTTCAGTAATAGTCACGGACCTTCTTTCCATGTAATCTGTACGTTTTTTGACCTGTTAATCAGATTTTCATACATCAAAGATGTTTATCACTTTCCCTCACTGTAAATCTAATTTATGATGTGCCTACAAATTCTCAATACCATTGAAGTCAGGTGAGAAGGGAAGTCTATTATCTTCTCAAGTCTTTCACAGATTATTTGCATCTTTTCTACTCCACACTTTTTTTGTGACCCTGTTGACTATGTGCAACAAACATTTTGATACTTTGGTGATCACATCTCAGTAGTGAGCAATGTATCCCTCCTAAAGGTATCTTACATTTTGGTTTTCTTTTTAGTGTATGTGAAATCAGTTTTTGCCACCATTGTGCTTCAGGCAAAGAAGCTGTCTCATAATTATGCAGAGCTTGATATATGATGTTCATCAGTTTCAGTCATACCCTCCTTTATTACGCAAACACATATCATCTGAGAACATTTAAATCCAATAAGCATTCAGCTTGGAATTGGAAGTATGGTATAAATGATGATAAGTTGAAAATCCTTATTTGTCTAAAAAATGTGCATACAGTGTATATATGCACACATACACCTGTATTGTTTTGTTTACTGCTACTCATTTAAAAATGGATTAAATGCTGTGCCTTGTTGCCATTACTTGATGAATGGTGTTGTTTGTGGAGCTGTTGTGTAAAAGCAATGTCACACTTGAGGATGTGCCTGTTTTACTCAATGGCATCACAGCTGGTATTACCTCAGCCTGCAGCCTTGTGCCTCTGACTCATAGCTCCCTCTTGCTTAATTGGATTGTTGAATAAGGTTGTCCATGCAAAACAGTGAACATGTGTTCTCAAAGTGCCATCAACCAGCTTTTAGTTGTTCACTTGTTGATTCCTGTCCTTGAAAATTTTCCTTTGTCCAAAATAACCGCTATTACTTTCCAATTCAAATGAATGTGAAAGTGTCCAAAAAGAAGGGGAGAACCCACAAAGAAAGGACAAGGTGGGAAGAAATCCCAGCCTTTACTGGCTGTAAGGTCACCATCTGTCTGTCTGTCTGTCTATTTAGCTATCTATCTATCTAATCATGCATCTGGAAAGTATTCACAGTGCTTCACCTTTTTCACATTTTATTAACTTATAGCAGGGGTGCCCAGCCTTTTTGAACCAACATCTACTTTTAAAGTTGACGGTGTATCTCCCAAGCCATATCGAAGCCACATTTAATTGTGCACCAATATAATCACACAATTTTCTGGCACAAAGATAAAGTTTTAACAATAATAATGCATTATTGAAGTAAATGTGCATGGTGAAAAGAATAAGCATAAATATGCCTAGGACTGGCCTCAAGTTAGAAATGTTGTTCCCTACCTTAGTGGGACTTCTGGCACTGAGCGGAGAAAGCTAGTCTCTCATAGTCCGGACAGTAGGAGCTGAGTACAGCTGTAAGCAGGCACTCAAGCACTCTCTTTCTGCAATCGATTCCAGAATTGGACATTCGTGTCAGTTCGTGTCAGGTGTTGCTCTGGGTTTGAGCTCAATGTTAGTTTCAGTGTGAGGATCTCATTCTTAATAGCACAGATATCCAGGTTTAAGAGTGATGCCACTTTGGATGTTATACAGTCCACATCTATATTTTCCCCAAAATGGAAAACAGAAAAATGACAAAAGGCTCAATGGATGCAAAGTCAGTAAAGTACTTGTTAAATTCTGACAAGATGCTCTGCACTTGATCATCATAAAGTGCACTCTCTCAGGCTCCACCATCTTTGTCGTGGTGCTTAAAGCCCCTTTCACACCGGGCCTATGTAGAGTTGCATAATGCAACGTACTGACTATGTCGAGCTTAAGCAGCTCTACTCCAGCTTATACAGTCCTACGTGACAGTATGCTGAGGGACGCAAACGGATAAGCGAGATGGACACAAAAAATAAATGTTTCATTTTATTTCACTGTAGAGCACTGGATGCAGAAATTACAGTTTTTTAAGCAAGTCTGTGCAACACTGGGCTACTGTATGCAAGTCTACACAACACCATCCTACTGTACACCAAGCCTCTGCAATTGTACACAACCCTACGCCAGGGAAAAAATTATTTTTGGGTTTTTATCAGTACATACCAGCATTGCTAGATTTTATTCATCCGCTGGACTTTACTGGCAGTGAAGCTTCAAAACCACAGAAGAGGAGGCAGGCTGGCCAAGCTTCCACATCCACTAATTCTTCATGGACAGATCACCAGCGAGAGGACATGTCCACAGTGAGGAGTGCTTTTATATTTATTTACTCAAGAGCTCTGCAGAAGAATCCCAATGTACCCAAACCTTTCATGCGAGTGCAAATGGCAAATAAATTTTCTATCTGTTCTTAACAATTTTTATTCTTAACTCCTGCCGCTATATATAGTGAGCATTGCTATTAATGTCCCACAAAACCATTGCTAACCTAACATTTTGTCTATGCTCCTAAATGGATAATCATTTAGCTGTTGTTGTTGCTGTTGTGTTTTTAATTTTAACTCATTGAGTGCCATTGATGCTTAAACACATCTTTTCAGATAGTAATGCTCAGCGCCAAAGACGTGTTATCGCACCAATTACATTTTTTTTTTATGGTGGCGGGAGGGGGGGCGGGGTAATCAGCTGATCTAGCTTGTGTAAAAAAATTTGAGTTGTAATCACAAGGGAACCCATTCTGTGGGTGGTAGCAGTATGAGTGTGGACCGGAGCGCGACTCGCTCTCCACCGTTGTGCGAACGTCTTACGGTTGTACCGCTCCTAATCCGACTGGTTTCCACCTGGCTGTCTGTCAAACTGTGATGCAGTCGCGCTGCTCCAGTCGTTCCATCTTTCTCCTTGGAATGAAAAACGCCGAGCGCACGACACACACCTCACAAAAAGGCTGCTTACAAGCAAATGACACAATCGACAGGCTCATGCAAGCACACATGATTCAATCCATCAGGTTTTTGAAAAAATAAAAAGGTCCGATACGCGGGAGCCAGAGGGAAAAGACGCGCCGCCGAGAGAAGAGACAGACGGAGTCCCTCCCCTGACGTTTTTTTTTTTTTTTTTGGTGCATTATACAATAGGATCACTTTTTATAATGTTTGAGATGCCACTGAAGCAAAAACAATTATAATCAAAGACATTTTCTCCTTGAAATGTTGCTTGTCACAAAAAGCCAATTTTCTCAGTTTTTGTCAGAAATCAACATTTTTAGTGATACCCACCCATGTTCTGCAGACAATTACTAAAGAATGGAAAGAGGTACAAACAAACTTTTTTTTTTTTTCTGATGATAAAGGAAAGTCTGAAGTTTCTTTTGGTATGTTATTGTTGACATGGACATAGAACTCAATTTTCTATGGGTCTTGAAAAAACACTCAAATGCTGAAAAATCCTGGCACTGGGATGTTCTGAACTTTGAAAATGGCTGGCACTCAATGAGTTAAAAGTGAGAGCCTGTAGGTCTGTAGGTAGAGATGCCCAGATTCTTTTTTTAAAGAGCCACAAATGAATCTGGGTGGCGTGCCAAAGGCCAAAATTTTATTTTATTGTTACATCAAAGTATATTTTATATTATTCTGTGCACAATTCACATTTGAAGTCCAAAACTAAATTTCAATATAATAAAGAAAGACTTCTCTTAAATTTCCTTGCACTATTTTATTAATGTGCAGACTGCAAAGATAATATAACATCCATATTTTATAACTGCATACCATATTTCAAAGTAAAGCCATACCCAATAGAATGGAGACAAAATTAAGTTGAAAACAGCTGTACTGTCCATGTGGAATGAAAACTGAAAATTTAACTTAGTCTTGAAAAAAATGATAAAAATAACACACAGTAATGAAACAGAATTTGATACTTTGTTTACAATATTTACATTTCACATGCCAAAATGCCCCCAGACAAACCTTGCATAACATTCTTCAATGATGTGCAATGATGGCAAAACAAGGCCTTATGAAGAATTTGCTGTTTTTTTCTGAGCCCAGTAGATGGCAGTGATCATTCAAAATAGTTCCAAAGAAACTGACATGCATTGACCATCACAGAGACTCCACAGCGCCACAGTTTATATATGTAAAACTTTGTTGCAAATCTGAAATTGCAGTGAGCCCTAAAAGGCTGCTATTGGGGCAGAAGTTAAAATATCTCTTTTACTGTAAATGTCATGCCGGATAGCATAATGGGACCAATTAAAGGGCAATTCTGCTGTAGATCGAACACTCATTTTGGACACCACTTTTTTTTAAATTTAAAGCAATAAATACAAACAAATGAATGACAAGAACCACAGACATACATAATCTCATGATTGTGAAGCATCTATGATGCCTTACACTATGATGTGTTTGTCCTATTATAAGTTGCAGAGTGTGATGCCGGCACACATCATGAGCTACAAATACAACACCTGCTGAGTGGTATTCTAACACAGGAAACATTAAAATCAGCATGTCCATCCAAGCAGCTGCTGACTGTGACATTCAGAATGATCTATGCTGTTGCAACATCACTGCTCCCATGTTTTCAGGTCATGGAGAGCATTTCAAAGCTTTGATTCCCCATGCTGTATCACAAATCAATTTGATCTGCCATCATAAGAGATGTTCTGGCTGCACTGAGAAGATTGAAGACGGAGGAGGATTCTGGAACAAAAGCGAGCATACACAAGATTATCCTTCACAGAAATGTTTTATCAGATCAACACACCAATTTACTGCCAATCTGCCAACAACAGGTCCTGCAGCTCAATGCAATCTAACTCACAAATCCTACAGCGTTTGTCCTGTTGAGTAGATGTTACGTTATGGTGCTGTTAATTGTTTTACTTTCAATTCAATTCTTAGAATCTGAGCAGTAAAATACACAGTTACAGATGAAGCCCATTTCTGCCAGTTGAAATAAAAAGATAACACCCCTCAAGTTAGGTGGGAGTATTTTGGTGGGTTTGGAGAGTTATACCTGCCCTTGTTTCCACAATGCAGACAGACAAGCAGCCCATCCCTATCTCCTGACAGGTGATTCATGAGTATCCCCTTGTCCTGAGTATGTGTGTGCTACATTATGTTCAGGAAAAGAGACAACATGACTATAGTGTAGCAGCTGATATTCCCACACTGTGCATGTAATACAGCTTTTCTGGGTCTCAACTCTCTGACTTGATTGCCATGCAGGCAAGTCCAACGATGCTGTGATCTTTGTAGAATCAATGGATACTGTGGTTGTGGCACTTGAGAAGCTTCGTGGAGAATCATCTGGGTTTGCATTGTTGGATCGAGATGAAAATCTAAACTTTCAATGAATTCCTGGACTCAGCTGTCAGAAATGTCTTGTATGTAATAATGTAATATGTGTTGTCAGAGACATTCACTTATCTTGGCAGTGACATTCATGGTACATGGACTGCTTTATATAGTGGTTTTCCATCTGCATCAGAAGCTCAATGTGTATAATAATGCCTCACATTCACCCATTCACACAATCATACTATACATGTCAGGGTGCTGCCATGCAAGGCGCTCACTACACACCAGGAGCAACTTGGGGATTAAGGACCTACCCAAGGGTCCTTAGTGATTTTACAGTCTGGCTGGTTTTGAGTGAGGATCCTCTTGTCTGAAGCCCAATGCTTAACCACTAAAACATCACCTCCCCATTAATGTCGCTTGGTCCTCGGCCTTTGAGACCAAGAGACCTGGAAAGAGCTTAAGGGCTCTGTCCCACTGGCGTTCAGGAGGATTTGCGTATGGATTGCGCACAAAATTGTCTCATATTCGCTTAACATCCACAATATCCATAAAACATGCTTGTATGAGTCGGCTGACACCCGCACGTTGGCAATTATCCCCAGAGGCACGTTTTTCCATTGGCAGGATTTTTGAGCTGCTCAAAATTTTGGCTGCGGATGACATCCTCCTTACATACTCCATACATACTCCATACATACTCCATACATACACAATACATACACAATCTTTGCGCTGTATATTCGCTGTCATCTACTGATATCCGCAACTGACAGGGATTTGCGGCTTGGCAGCGGACTGGGACAGTGTGTAAAATGGATACTTTGCGTGCCCATCATGTCCACATCACGAACTAAAATAAGATGTAGCGACTGCATACAGATTGGCCACGAATAAAGCGTTTTTATTACGTCTGCTTTGCGTCTGCTTTGCATCTGCTTTGCGGCAGATGCAAATCAGATGCGCTGTGTTCACAGCTGGATGCCGTTCTTTGTTCTACCGGCTGCCACGCACTCTGCGCTGGATGCTGCGATATAAAATAATTATTTTGTGACAGATTAATCATTTTATTCTGCAAATTGGCTGTTGAAAACGGCTCTAGTATTTTGAGCCGTGAAAAGGTAATTATTGACTTGTTTACATTGTCAAGGCTTGATAAAACAGTTGTGTTTTTTCTTTCTTGTCTGCAGCTGTTACAGCATTTCTTCCTGTTTATAACAGATTTAACTTCTTGTTATAATCGTTCAGACGAGCTGCGCTCTGATGCGATCGATCTGCTGACGTCACCAGCCCTGTTCAGTGCTAGTTTACTCCAATCAACTTGTCCAAGTCCAGCAAATGCTCCAGAGGCTGTATTGTTGGTGTGAATAGTGATGCCGAAAGGCCCGAGTGTGCTTCTTTTATGACCACAATGCAGATGCTGTGCACGTGCAACACATGCGATGCATTTATAATACACCCGTAATGTCGCTGTGATAATCGCAATGCGTTGGATCCGTTCCTCACTACAAGCGTTATACAACCATGATTGTTCATCATATATTTGCTATACATTATTAATATATCCGTAAGTCATAGAGACAGTTGTCATTTTTGGCCATTTTGTTGCAGACGACAACGAACGCCTGTATTTTGTGTACTCAATTCATGCGCAATTATTCCTCTCCCCAGTGGGACCAGGCACTAAGGAGTCATGAGGTCACGGACAGAGATGTTTGGTGATTGTGATGGTCTAAGTGTTTAGGGTTCTGGTGCTTCCTGTTTTTCTATGTAGCTCTGAGATTTGGACACAAACCAATGACTGGCAATGACTTGATGTTTGGTTTGCTTTTTGGTCTCTTAGAGGGGTACTGCTCACATGAAATGACTGGTTTCTTCAGGAGACTCAGATGAGAAGTGTCACACATGGTGAGGGAGCATCAGCAACTACATTTGACCACGTTGCCTGTTTCTCTGTGCATGATCCAGCACTTACGTGTCTAAGTGTTGAGGACCACAGTGGCTGGAGAATACACAGGTGATGCCCATTCTTCATCTGGCTGGGTAAGATGGATCGCTGCTCTGCTTAGGTGGTGGCCATCCAGGACCCAGGGCAGTTCCATGGTGTGATGGATGTGGTGAAGAGTGACACCAGTATATGCTCCCAGACTGGACATGACTTTAAATTGGAATAGAATGCTGTAAATAATTGAAAAATAGCACGAATTGAAATGTTAGCAACACATAGTTTCCTGTTTAGAGGCTGAACCTCATCATCATTCATTCTGCGAGCTGTGTACAAATATGTCTTGTTATGCTGATAACGAGAGAGTGATTACCGCAGTCACATAGTGACACTGCTTTGCTCAGTGCATATGTTACTGTTTGATCCCTAGGTGCCATCCGTCCATATTAAAAATGTTTGCACCAAGACAAAGTACTGTGGATGAAGAAGGTAGGTTGAGTACACAGGAACGCGCCTGTGCACACAGGTGGTGTATCTGTACGAGAGAGCACACAGTCCTTCACAGTTCACTGCCTCGTTCCAGTTTATTTCCATCCACAGCTATCAGAGCAGAGTCTTGATTATGCTTCATAACAAAGTGGAAAGCAGCTTTAATTCAGCCTCTCTGCTGAGTATCATTATCTGCAATTGTACCGTTACACTTAAGGTCACGCTGATTTCATGAGACAGATGCACCAAGTCACAGAGAATAATCTTTCCATTTCTCCATCCATGTTAGATGATCCTTTGTTGAGCATGAGAGAAGTGCAAGAATTACAGGCTGCTATCTGCACTTCTGGAAGGTTGTGAGTTTTTGTCTTTAATTGAATTCCTGCAATGCAGTTGAAATGCTTTCTTCAGTCAACATAGGTGACTGGGTCGAAGGAAAACAGGTATAAAGAAGGCTTAAGGGGTCTTTTTGTGGCTCAAAGGAACAATCAGAGCAACAGGTTGTGTGTGAAGAAAATGAGCCTTTAGCATGTGATGGCCTTCAGTTCAAAATTATAGATCTCTGGCCTTGCCCCTGGAGGGCACCCACATCTACCTGATTAGTTAAAACTGCTGTTTCGCAGCTCAACAAAAACAATATACACAATCTGGAATAATCAAAAAATTAAAAAAAATCCAATCACCCATTTACAGGTATGTACTTAGTGCTTCATTACATGACCTCTGACACATAACTGAGCAAGTTCACACACCAGCAAAAAGAAGAAGGAAACTATATCCTATTTCAGACATATATTTATTGTTCCATCGAAGGCATTTAAACAAACTGGTGAATAATTATGCTGCATTCTGCCGGTGGGACACACAGATAAAGGATGTAAACTGTTAGCTCTTTAAATATGCTCCATGTTTATGATGAATTATTTGCTTTTTTATTCTGTGTATGAAGAGGTAGCAAGCATCTCCACTGCTGGAACAGCAGTTTGTCAAAGGCAACAGTTAATCCTCTTGGGTCCAGGGGTATTTTCCAGATTTTACCATACTTTTTAAAATCCCCCTTTTACAGTAATTTTTAATTATAATGCTCAAATGTTGCATATCAAAATTTTCACAACAATCTCAGTTTTGAGAATCTGTGTAAGTTGTCTTTCAAAGAAAATAAATGAGTTGTTAGGAATTACCAAAATTTTTATTGAAAATAAACCTTTTATTCATGTGGATGCACTGTGTTGATGTTAGAAATAGGCTGGGGTTGGGGTTAGGTTTAGCACACAAAAGTAGAGCAATATATTAAGAAAACTGTAGGTCAGTGCTTTATTATGGACTGGGTGTTGGTTAGGGCTATCCAAAATGAAAATATATAATTTCATTTTTTCATGTTCATTTCACTCTGCATTTACCAAATATTACAGGTATAATGCCCACGTGTTGCACTTCAAAATGTTCAGAAGATCTCAGATTACATGTTTGTTTAGACCTCTATTTAAAAAAATTAGCTCTAAACCGAATAAATGAAATGCACTTACACCTTTCAGCTATTTTGGAGCTATACAAATACACTGTTTTTAAAACAGTGTATTAACAAAATTCCAAAACATGTGTAGTGCATTGGAGCATGCTCCAACCTCTGGGAACTGTCAATATCAATCATATTGAAAATCTCAATAATAATACACATATATATATATATATATATATATATATATATATATTACTATATATATATATATATATAATATATTATATCTATATATATATATATATATATATTTTTTTTTTTTTTTTTTGTATTATTATTATTTTTTGTCTCCTTGCTCTCGGGCCGAGGCGGTCGCATTTTTTCTGTTCTCCCTCCCTCCCTTATCTTTCCTGCTTCTGTGGTGTGTTGTCTGTGGAGGCTGTCGGTTTTGCTCTTCTGGAAACAGCAAAAATGGATCTTGTTTTAAGGTGGTCTCTGAATGCAATTGACACATTTTTTCTACAAGACATTCGGGAGCGGAGGACCCGACCTGTCCTGCCGGGACACATGTGATGGGTTACGTGTGGCAGTTGCAGGTCATGTGCCTTCTTTACACACTGTCTTGTGGAGGACGTCGAAGATGGTGTATATATTTGCATGGTGGTGCCGGGTTCCTGCTGTGTGGAGCGGGCATAGCAGCTGGTTTACCGGAAAATTAAGAAATATAACCAGTCATTTAAAAAACTTTCTTGCCATTTAGTGAGGAAGATGCTATATGCACATGTGTATCTCCAAAGGGTTCCCCTCCATGCTACCAGATACTTTAGTGATGTATCACCTATCCGTGACACTGTAGGATTACTTACGTTTTCTCGTTAGGCTTGCATTGTCCAGCCATTTGGCCCATGAAGGTGTTCGCACGCTAACTCAATATTAATTGGACCAGTCATGAACATTTTTGTCCTAAGTCAAACTCATTATACAAGCTTTTCTTAATTTATTACCACCCTTGAAAAATGTCTACTTATTTTATAAATACACACACACACACACACACACACACACACACACACATATATATATATATATATATATAATATATATATATATATATATCCAACCCAGTTCTTGGCATGTCATGAATGAGCAGCACGAAATATACATTAATCTATTGGTTCATGATATTGTGACAAAAAGCACCTCATTTTTGTCACGGCAGCACAAATTCATTCTAATAACATTCCGTGATAGCTGCACGAAATTTAAAAGTGAAGTGGGGGAGTCAGGGGTGGTTATGGTTAGGGATGGGGAGAAGGAGTAGGGTTGTGTTATGGTTAAGGTTTAGGTTAGGGTTGGGTGTAGGGTTAGTAATAGTGAGTTAAAAAAAAAAACTTTGAATCATTTTGTGACGGGAGCATGAAAAAAAGTGAGACTGGCCTGAAATATTCAATATGGTTGGGGAGAGGGTTGTAGCCATCATGGCCATCATGTTTGACAACATGATGGCCATGATGGCTATGAATTTCTTTTTAAATGATGTAAATAAACTTCAAACTTCAGAAATATTCAGTGACTTGAAAATGTTCTTGTATCCATCCTTCACAGGAAAATCCAGAATATCATCCAAAGGAATTGGTGCAATACCAAGCTGTATAATGAGCTGAGGAATTGAGCTGTGATGCACTGAATCCGGAAAGTATTCACAGCTTCACCTTTCCACATTTTATGTTACAGCTTATTACAAAATTGAGGTAAATTCATTTTTTTCCCTCAACATTCTACTCACAGCAACCCCATACTGACATGGGAAATGTTTTGTTAAACTTTTGCAAATTTATATAAAAATAAAAACTAAGAAATCACATGTAAAAAGTATCACAATGTTTTGCTCAAGACTTTGTTGATGAACCTTTGGCAGTTAATAACAGCTGGAATATGATGCCACAAGCTTGGCACACCTATCTTTGGGCAGTTTTGCCCATTCCTCTTGCAGCGCCTTCAGCGCCAGTGCACAGCCATTTTCAGATCTCCCAGAGATATTAAATAGGATGTAGGTCTATCTACAGGGGATCAGGGGACCAGGGGAGGTGATGATGGTGTAGTGGTGAAGCTGTTGGGCTTCAGATCAGAGGTTCTGCGTCAAATCCCAGCCAGACCGGAAAATCACTAAGGCCTCTTTGGCAAGGTCCTTAATCCCCTAGTTTCTCCGGTGTGTAGTGGCCTCCTGACATTGGGTGAATGTGAGGCATTATTGTATGCGCGTTGACTGTCTGATGCAGATAGAAAAGCACTATATAAATGCAGTCCATTACCATTTTGGGGTCTGGCTGGGCCACTCAAGGACATTCATAGAGTTGTCTGAAGCACGCAGCCAGATATCAAAGGAGTGGCCTTTGATATCTTGGCTGCGTGCTTAGGGTCACTGTCCTGCTGAAAGATAACCCATCACCCCAGACTGAAGTCAAGAGTGCTCTGGAGCAGGTTTTCATCCAGGATGTCTCTGTACATTGCTGCATTCATCCTTTCCTCAATCCTGACTAGCCTCCTGGTTCCTGCAACTGAAAAACATCCACACAGCATGATGCTGCCACCACCATGCTTCACTGTAGGGATGGTGACTGGTTTCTTCCAAATATGATGCCTGGCATTCACCATAAAGAGTTCAATATTGTCTTATCAGACCGGACAATTTTGTGTCTCATGTTCTGAGAATCCTTCAGGTGCCTTTTGTCAAATTCCAGGAGGGCTGCCGTGTGCCTTATACTAAAGACTGGCTTCTAGCTGGCCACTCTACCATTCAGGCCTTATTGGTGGATTGCTGCAGAGATGGTTGTCCTTCTGGAAGGTTCTCCTCTGTCCACAGGGGAATGTTGGAACTCTGACAGAGTGACCAGTGGGTTCTTGGTCACCTCCCTGACTAAGGCCCTTCTTCCAGATCAACTTAGTTTAGATGAGCACCCAGCTCCAGGATGAGTCCTGGTGGATCAAACTTCTTCCATTTACAGATAATGGGGTCCACTGTGCTCACTGGGTCCTTCATAGCAGCAAAAATTTTTCTGTACTCTTCCATAGATTTGTGCATTGAAATAATCCTGTCTCAGAGGTTTGCAGACAATTCTTTTGACTTCATGCTTAGTTTGTGCTCTGACATGCACTGTCAACTGTGGGACCTTATATGTAGACAGGTGTGTGCCTTTCAAAATCATGTCCAATCAACTGAATGTACCCAATGTGGACTCCAATTAAGTTATAGAAAACATCTCCAGGATGGTCAGTGTAAACAGGATGCATGAGAGCTCAATCTTGAGCTTCATGGCAAAGGCTGTGAATACTTATGTATATGCAATTTCTTTGTGTTTATTATTATTATTATTATTATTATTATTGATAACTTTGCAAAAATAAAAAAAAGCCCAACATTTTTTCAGATTTCATTATGGGGTATTGTGTGTAGAATAGGAAAAAAACATGAATTTCATCCATTTTAGAATAAGGCTTTTACATAGCAAAATGTGGAAAAAGTGAAGTGCTATGAATATTTTTTGGATGCACTGTAGCATGTTTTGGTACACAATGGTTTTTAATTGTGAATGAATCTGTGAAAAAGTGATCTACAACCGTGGTTAAAAATGGTGGCACAGTCCTCATAGATGGCCCCTCTACACTCTGCCATTGGTTTGGCTTCAATGAACAGCTGTATAAGACTCAAACCTCGGTCCCACCAAATAATAAGCCATGAATAATGAGCCACGCATGTGTGTGTCTGCGATTATTTGAAGAATGACCGACGTTTAAGCCATCACGTATCCACTACTAAGGCGCCTCGATGTGCCTCTCTGTACCTCGCATGTGCCACTAGTGAGCCACAAGTGACCTGTCATTTGAGCCCCGTCCAGCCTCAAGTGGCTCGTGTCACCTCATATGATCCACATCAAGCCACATATGATCCATGTAGCGCCATGATAACATGACATTGGTGCATGTTTAGGCATGGGTCTGGTCCAAATCTCCAGCCCCCCCCCCACACTTGGTCCCTTTAAAGTATGGGTTTTCAATTCACAGCATCCTTTCAAGATGTTGTCACATTTTTTAAACGCAGTCCAAAACAAGATGCTGCACAGAGTGAGTGTGTGCTCCCGGATACAATTCTGACTGGGATAACTACTTTGACATGCCACTGGCCGGTGTGCGCCAGGCTGCAGTTCACCTGTATTCCAGAGTCAAATGCAGCCATTCTGTGCATTTATCCAGCTCTCTGTGACTGCAAAAGAAAAAAAAAGTTCTTTATTTCTTCCACGGTTACTGTGATGCAACTTTTAACTTTGTGTTATGTCTGCAAAATCGTTCTCTTTGCGTGCTCTTATTCTGTGTTGCAGTTCTGCGCTCCTTCTCAGGCTTCACTGGCGTTATTTCTTCTGCAGCTTTAACACACAGCCACTTTTACACTGTAATCCAACTTTTAACTTTGTGTTCATCCATTATTCACTGCAAAATCACTATTTTGCGAGATTGTGTTTTTTTGTGTAAATGATCATCTTGGGTGCTAGTCATTCCATCAGTGCTCACACACAGCGGAGCTCATCTGATCCACTAACAAGATATTAAATCTATCATAGACATACTTTACAGCTAGGAATGAACATGCAACTGTTTTACCAAGCCATAAAAACATTAAAAATAGTTACCTTAAGCTGTTCCAAAATACATTCCTCATTGAGCCAGAGAGAATGGGAAAAAAGCATTCAGATGAAACACTCTTCTGTGATTCCAGAAGCAATTAGAGGTGTTTTCAACATCCAAGGTTTGACAGAAAATGATTAATCTGCTGCAAAATAATTATGCTATATACAGCGTCCAGTCCAGAAGCAGGTGGAATTGTGTGCACAAGAGGGCTGAGCTGCTCCAAAAATAGGCTGTCAGGTCCTGCGTAGCTGCCATGTGCTGGGATAATGGGCTTTTAGCAGCCTTGTCCGCACCACAAATATGCCTCTATAATCCTCATTTGTCCTCGTAGTAACTTGTACACAAACTGCCTCATGCTGTTGTTGCTAAATTTTGAACATCTTGAAATTAGCGCCACGCTCAGAGATGAGACTCATTAACCAAAGATACTGCCTCTAAGAGCCTCTCAGAGCCACTATTCTCCCATGATAGTTGATTAAATCCTCTTGTAGCAAAGAAAAAACATGCTGCATGGCTCATTATTCACCCTTCATTATTTGGTGGGACCAGGGCTTTATCCTCCTGCCAAAGCATTGGACATCTGTGATTCCATTGTTTTGGTGGTTGTTCTGTCAGTCAATTGTGCACCACCAAAAATTAATGAGATTGTAAAGGTGGTGAAAACAAGTGAAGGCGATTAAAACTGTGGAGATCTTTGTTGTCCAAACTGAACTTCTTCAAATGGTAGAGATGCTGAACTCCTGGTGGTGCAAGTAAACTTTGCTTTCATTTGAGAGATGGGTAACATTACAAAATACTTGACACAAGGTCTTGTTAATCTTCTGTGGAAAGTAAATGGTGATTGCCTGGATTCCTATAATTATGGGGCATGATACGCTTCTCCATGTTGTGCAAGGTCACATTCAGTGGTATACAGTACCAGCTGCTTGTTGCTCAGGGACCATAGCAGCCTGGTGTAACACTCATGAAGACAAATATTATCCCATGAGTCTAAGATTCTAAAAACACTCTGGAATCACACGCCATTCCAACTCATTATACAAGCTTTGCTTAATTTGTTACCACCTGTGAAAAATGTCAGCTATCTATTTTATAAACACTACCCAATCGAGAGCCCATGGATCCCCACAGGCAACACACTAGTATATATATATATATACCAGAAAATCACTAAGGGCCCTTGGGCAAGGTCCCTGATCCCCTAGTTGCTCCCGGTGTGTAGTGAGTACCTTGTATTGCAGCACCCTCACATCAGGGTGAATGGGAGGCATTAGTTGTAAAGCGCGCTGAGCGTATGATGCGGAGGTAAATCACTGCCAATATAACCAGTCATTTAAAAAACTTTCTTGCCATTTAGTGAGGAAGATGCTATATGCACATGTGTATCTCCAAAGGGTTCCCCTCCATGCTACCAGATACTTTAGTGATGTATCACCTATCCAGTGACACTGTAGGATTTACTTACGTTTCTCGTTAGGCTTGCATTGTCCAGCCATTTGGCCCATGAAGGTGTTCGCACGCTAACTCAATATTAATTGGACCAGTCATGAACATTTTGTCCTAAGTCAAAACTTCATTTCACTTGTTTAGAGCAGATACACCTTTGTCTAACAGATGAAGATGGACTGGTAGTCTGAAGTGGTAGTCTGCTGAGGTGGTTGCTAATCAGAATTTAGTATGGTAGATGTGTTTCCAGATCTGACCAAACCTGACAATGTATGGAGTGTGATAAAATGAGATGCTAACATAAGAATCACTGTCTGCCTAAAGTGGATTAGTCCAGGTCAGGTTTGGGAACATGCACTGGTGCCACATGTTGATGCATCCAACATACCAAGGAACCACCATGGGTTCTGGATGGCAGTCACTCAGGCAGAGTACAGGTACAAGCAGATAACCAGTTTATTAGTGCTGGGTTGTTTTTATTTAAATGAATATGAATAATTACTATCATTACTCCAAATTTTTACAATCTAAATCACATCCATTCAAGGCCTGGTTACCAGCCTAGGGTCCGTCTTTAGGGTCTGCATCAAAGACCGCAGGTGGTACACGAGGTTTTGTCAACTCTGAGGTTATCAAAACTGAAATTTATCAAAACTAAAAGTTCATCTATTAAATGAACTTATAATAACAGACTTACTTGACAATCAAAACTCATTTAAAAGATACATTTCTTTTGACAAACTAAAGAAAAAAAGGGGGAATCTATTATGTCAATTCCCAGCCATTTTCTTTGGTACAAGTAGGGCATTTTGAAAATAAGAGGCTGGCAGCTGCTGCATGAGTGCATGCTACATTAAAAACTCAGACTCTGTCCAGTCACAGGCAGAGATCAAAGAAAACTGATCTTCTGCATGATGACAAAAGCAACATTTCTCACATGCTCACCTAACTGAAGTCACTCAGTCATCAAGCTGAGTGCAAAGACTGATAGTGACATCTTAACCGTCAGAATGGAGTTTAATCGATGACTCCACTTCACATTAATCTCTGCTAATGTCAGAGAGGCTCGTAATAAGAAATATATAATGTGGCCCACAGGCCTCACACAGTCTCCATTCTCAGCATCATTAAGTAGAAAAAAGACACCATCATTTCTGCACAGTGGAAATAAGCTTTTGATGAGAAACAGCAAATGTTTAACACTGGCAGGCCCAGAGATTTTTGTTCCTGCTGCCTGCCCCCTCTTTGCAAAACATGTTAATTCCTCTCTATATGCTAACATTTGGACAGGAATTAACATGCGGCTCAAGTGAACCTGTCTGGGCATATTCCAAAGAAACAATAGGCCACATTCCTCTGTCATCTCTGATTGAGCCTGAGTGCAAAAGTATTACGAGTATTATTCATAATAGTAGCTGAAATATGAGTATTACTCGTATATGAGTATTAATGAAATACGTATGAAATACGAGTATTACTCGTATTTCAGCTGGTAGTGCAGCAGATAAGAGAATATTTAGAGCGGAATCCTGCAAATGGTGATAAAAGTATCAAATTCGGCAGAAATACTCTTCAGACAATCCACTTTTGAAAAAAATGATTGGCCACTTGAATTTTCAGTTGGCGTTCAGGTAGAGGTCAATTGAAGAATTACACAGGAGTCAAAATTAAAAGATGCTCCAATCATATTGAAACCTATGCCACATTACTTGCCTGATCATAAAGATTCCAAAAAGGTATGGTTTGGACGGTCTGCAACTGAATTCTATGGAGTTATGGGATAAAAACAGCAAGAATGGTGACAAAGATCAGCGTCAGTTTGTACAGGGGTCAAAAGTTAAACTTGCACCAATTTTGGTAAAAAGTGATGCAAATTACTAGTTGAGTTAACACTGTTTTAAAAAGGAATAGTTTGGACCATGTATCATCCTTACTTATCACGTTACATATGTCAACATATGTCACATGTCATAGAATCCAATAGACGTAGACCTTGTTTGACCTGTCTGCTACATTTAAGATGCATGGAATTTAACAAATGCAAACACAATAACTATAAACCCAGAGAATATATTCACAAGAGTTTTAGGCACTAGAGTTTAATGCTGTTATCCGTGGAGCCTGATCAGAGTGTCTGAAATGCATTTGTCCTGTCGTGAACGTACTGAGATTACGCTATCATACCCATAATGCACTGCTGGGCACAGCATGTCTACAGTAAAACCTTAAAAATTAGCGCATTACTTTAAAACTAAAACATATATCTGACATTTTTCACTTTATAAAACTTCAGATGTGAATAATTTTAAATAACTTGTCCAAACTTATTTGATTAAAATTTGAACCATAAGTTAAAAATGTATGCCTCTGGATGACTTGGGTGATATTGCCCTTGTATCAGTATGGGGTTAAAAGAAATGAATTTTTCTTTTTTATTTGTGACCACTTCTCCTTTGTCTGCAGAGGATAGAGCGGTTTCTTCTAGAAGTAGCTCTCTACTCTTTGCAGAGGGTAGAATTACACTTCTGCTATTAAACTTTTAACAGGTAGGTGATCAACTGATTTTAAATTTTAAAAATGTTTGTACTTGTTCAGCTTTGTTTACCACGTTAACGGTCTAAAAATTATCGGACGAAAATTTATCTGAAAAGATAATCCGATAATGAAAACATTCTCTTCGATACTTATCGGTTATCGGATTATCGGAACTGTGCCGACCACTGGCTCCAACAAATCAGACCATTTGGAGCATAATTTTGAAAGAACATGACTGAAACGACAACTGAAACCTTGGGAAGGCCCAGCAAATGTTGCTGGAGCTTTGTGGGATTTATTACAATATTTATGGGTTCTGTTTTCTTTTTTTGGGTGGGGGGGGGGGTCACCCTGCACCCTCCACCCTGTATATATATACGTATTTGGGAAATACATTTTGATGATGTGAGACATTTATTCTTACTAGTGATACCACGTTGCTGTGTGGTGCTGGACGTTGATACAGTTGTTGAAGCTGGAGCATGGAATTAGCTTGCTCGCTAGTTAGCAATCAGCTAGCTCACTGTGTCCACATACATGAGACAACGTTACTTTAACACAAGTTTAGACGCAAAATCTTTGTTTTTTCAAGTGTGCTTCCTACCAATGGGATAAGTAATGTTAAACAGTGCTTTCAAGCAGACTACAGACAAAGCCACACAAACACTTACCATTCGTTGCTTCCAACAAAGCCATGGCTGAGTTGTGGTCATCCTGCCTCCTGTTGCTCCCTGGTCAGTGTCCCATAAACAGCGTTCCTTCGTCTAACAGTTTTCAGCCCTTACAGTCCGACCTACTCCGGTCGTTGTGTTCTTGTAATCACTTTAAAGCTTTTTAGCTGTTCTCTGCGTTGGTGTAATGTCCGGTACCCGTGAGCGGCTAAAGACTAGAGATTTTCTCATTTCAGATTACTTCATCCACCTCTCTGTAGTCTCTCCTCCACCACCAAACACATAAATGTCTGCAGCTCATCCACGGACCACATTCTGGTTTGTGCGAATAAAAAAAACTCGCCGTGAAACTAAAGAAAAGATCAGTCGCTATAACACCGCTGCGAGTATTTAAAAATGGCAGGTTTGATTCTCGTCTCGGACGGCATGCTCATAATTGTGGACTAATTGCCATCTGAGGTAACTGGAGTGTAAACAGAATTTCTCCACTGTGAGATCAATAAAGTTTAAAGTATATAGTATGACTTGTCCAGTGACGACATTCTCTGACCAATCAGTGGCCGGCAGCCTGTTGACGTCACATTTTAGTATCGGCTCAGCTCGCTTGGAACTGCTCTTGAGCAGGTACCAAAAAAAAACACCAGGTACCAGGTACTAACCCTAATGGAAAAGCAAAAAAACGAGTAGAGTCGAGCCGAGTAGTGCTACTTTTGTGTAGTAGAAAAGGGCCTTTAGTGTTAAAAGAAATCACTGGAAGGGTTTTTTAATCCCTTGTGATGTCAACAAATATCGAGTATCTTATCACCTATTTCCTATTTTATCACATGTTTGTAGGGTGTTTTTTTTTTACTTGAATAATTTAGGAATATTTCCTCCTCATCTCCCTTTAAATGTAATCAAGCCAGGCTGTAATTATATCCTTGAGAGGACCTTTCAACATACCTTCCAGGCACTTATTGGGAATTTGCATTGTAATTGCTCTCTCTTCCCGCTGTGCTCCGCTGATTTGCAGAAAAGCAATAACCATATGTCTGCAAGTTATTCCAACAGGAAATCAATCTGGAATGGTTCCTTTTAATCATGTGATGCTGTGATTGGAAAGACCTGTTTAATTTTCACCTAAAACCTCGACCAGTGTTTCAGATTTAATTTTCAGGGACGTGGACATTCTTGACCACTGCTACACCACAATAAAGGACGCCTATCGCTCTGTTACCCAGAAAGCTTTGGGATTCTCTGATTACTGTCTGATTCACTTCATTCCTACCTACAGAAATTTGCAAAGAAGTGGACGGATGACTCGAGGCAGGAGATACAGGCCTGTTTTGACTGCAGATTGGAGTGTCCTTGAAACTGCATCTACAGACATTCATGGACTTTATGACACTGTGACATCTTACACCAGTGTTTGTGAAGACCTGTGTATGCAGACCAAAACCTTATGCGCCTTCAGCGATGACAAACCTTAGTTTACAGGGAAGATGAGGCAACGCCGCCAAGCCAATGATTAGGCCCACAGAACTGGAAACAGGCTCCTGTACAAGCAGGCCAGAAACACACTGACAAAGGAGATCAGAATAGCAAAGAGGAGCTACTCTGTTGGGCTGAAAAAAAACAATTCTCAGCCAAGATCCTGCAACAGTGCAGAGGCGTCTTCAGCATGCCACCAACTACACACACGCGCGATGCTCCGCGGCTGTTCCCACACTGAATGGCAAACCTCACTCGGTCTCGCTCAACCTACTTACCTCGTTTGCTGCACTGTGACTAATTAGTCTCCACACTTTGAGAAGCCCTGGCCTTAAGTTAATTTATTTTGAGTAGCAATCACAAATCTGTATATAACACTGGATAGCTCATTGGCAAAACTTTTTGAAACAAATTGGCCGCCATATTACCACTCGCATGTACCACTCCTGAACGGTCTTTTCTACCGATCTTTAAACAGGCACACGGAATTTTGTTCTTTGTGATTTTGCCAAAAAATGTCTTTATGTGCGGTTATAAACTGTGCAAATCACTGGTTCAAAAGCTGTGAATGAACATTTCACCTAAGAGTCTGATTTGATATAGAAAGTAATAAACAATAATTTGAAGAGTTCTATCCCTTATTCCAGCATATAGGCATAGATAATAATAATACGAGCGAAGCATTGCGCAGTGGCGCAAAGCTCGCTCATGGTACGGGGCATCCTAAACATGAAGTGCCAAATTTCAAATCCACAGTAAAACAGGAAATACTCAAATGACAAACACTTCCTGGATCAACACTTCCTGGATTGACAGACGAGATCCCATGGAATCTCTTGGGGATTCAGTGGCAAGCTCACACTCAAACAGGAAGTGTTGAATTTTCAGTCACAGTGAAACAGGAAATGTCCAATGTTGAACATTTCCTGGCATGGGTGGAGCTAGAGCAGAGGCCATTGTTTCACTGGATTCCCCTTAAATCTGATTAGACACAGATGATTGACATGCACCACACGTCTGGTTGAAAGAGCTGCATTTTGAAATCAGTGAGTCCCATTAACTGCTAGGTTCCTCCTGTCAAGTAGTTTGTGCTGTTTACCACAAAAAAGTTCTAATCCACCTTAGTAGAAGAAGAAAAATGTTTGCTTCAGATCTGAACTGAACACATTGTTTGAACTCTGGAGTTCTAATCACATGAAATTTATTAGTAAATGACCGTATTTTATGTCAGAAATGAGGTCCAGGTTGTTAAAAGCAGCATTTCTCCTTTAATTGGGGTTGCATTATATACATATGTTTAAGCTAACAGACAGCAGCTTGTCCATGCTCTGTTGGCTTATTAGTGTAGCAGATAACTGAAACAATGCTTCAAATGGTGATACAAGCATCAAATTCAGCACAAATACAGCTGGAGCAAAATTAATGGAGCAACTTTAAACTGTTAACCTCTGTACAAACTGAAACTGACCTTTGTCACCATTCTTGCTGCTTTTACCGCATAACTCCATAACATTCAGTCACAGATTGTCCAAACTATACCTTTTTGGAATCTGTATGATCTGGCAAATAATGTGGTGTAGTTTTCTTTATGATGGAGCATCTTTTAATTTTGACCCCTGTGTAATTCTTCAATTGACCCCTGTCTGGCTGCCTATTGAAAATTCAAGTGGCAATCAGTTTTTTTCAAAAGAGTTCATGTGTATGAATTATTTGTGCTGAATGTGATGCTTGTATCACCATTTGCAGGATTCCACTCTAAATATTCTCTTATCTGCTGCACTATATATGAGATGTAAGATGCTGCTCCTCAGTGTTTCTCAATTGCCCTCAAAAGTATTGGAATCCTTGGTGACCTTCCAGAGGCTGGAAGGCAAGAGGGAGTATTTCTTCAAATACATTGAATACATACTCCATACAGCTGAAAGCAGAGGTTTACATACACTATATACAAAGATATGTTTTTTTTTTTGTCTCACTGCTGACATGAAATCAGTGTAAACTCTTCCTGTTTCTGATCAATTAGGATTACTAAAATTATTTGTATTTGCTAAATACCAGAATAATGAGAGAGATATTTTTTTCAGACAAAATTTTTTAGCACTTTTTTAAAGTCAAAAATTGACCTACATTTAATTTGTATTTGGTCCCATTACCTTGAAAATGTATGACTTGGGTCAAACGTTTTTGATTTGCTTCCACAGCTTCTCACAATAGTTGGCAGTAATTTTAGCTCATTCCTTTTTTTTAAGGTATAAAAATCTCAGTGTATGAAGAAAGTCATTAACAATTGCCTGAAAATCCTTCTCTCATTATTTTGGCATTAGCAAATAGAAATAATTTTGTTAATACTAACAGACCTAAAAGAGCTGTTTATTCTAATTTCACATCAGACAATGAGAGAAAAAAACAAATGTGTGTCATCATATAGTGTATGTAAACTGCTTTCAACTGTACATGAAATATGTGTTGATTATGAATGATGAAATCAAAGTAAAATTAATGTACATCTCTTAGCTCATAATGGGTAATGCTAAAAGTCTGTGTGTGTCTCATTTCAGGCAATCAAAACCAGATTTGCAGAGGTGCTGCAAAGTGAAACTGCCGTCTTGGCTGTTGTGACACTGCCCAGATTTAAACTATGTTGGCTGCGGACAGAGGAAAGGAAGGACAACACCAAGGCAAGTCTGCTACAATAATATTCACAGTATTATCATTATAAATAGAAAGAGATAGAAAAATAAATAAATTGTACAATAACAAAGGGATTCTTTAACATTAATTCTCTTTAAAAAGTTCCTTATAGAGCATGACAGTTTTGTGAGATTTGGGAGTCTGCTTATATAAGTCTGTGTAAATTCCTTTTCAATACTCTGCATTTATGAATATGGAATTTACCAACCAATATTAAAAGGTTGACAATGTGTTCAATGGTCTCTCCCACAACATGATTTTTTTTTTCCTACAGCATCTGTTACAACATCATATGATGCATATAATTTGCAGATTAGATGATGACATCGTTTAACAACTCCTCGCGACTTTTAGGACAGCCAATAGCTACCTTTCTTACTGACGAGTTGGCAACACTGCTTCCCATCTCAAAAATATATTGTATATAATATTATCAGTTATCAAGTTGTTCACCAATGAATATGGCTTTATACACCCTGAAGAAAACCATACACCAGTTATCAAGTTGTTCACCAATGAATATGGCTTTATACACCCTGAAGAAAACAACTTGATAACGATTTTATCATATACAGTGGTCCCTCGTTTATCGCGGGAGTTATGTTCTAAAAATAACCTGCGATAGGCGAAATCCGCTAAGTAGATAGCATTATTTTTTACAATTATTATAGATGTTTTAAGGCTGTAAACCCCCTCACTACACACTTTATACACTTTTCTCAAACAGGCATTAACATTTTCTCACTTTTCTCTCCTGTGTAAACACTCAAAGTTCAAACCTTAGTAGAAAAAAAATAGAATGTTTTCCTATAAATAATTATGATGGCATTTAGAACGAACAAATTTAATTTTAACGATCAACCTACAAGGTTGGACACGTAAGAAATTATTAATAGTGATTAATAGTGACCAGTATTTCACAGTTCCTCTGACCGCACCTCTTCGTCGTGGCGCCACTCTACTGTCCGGATTGGCTGATTACTCGGGTGGTCTGAAAAATATTATCCGTCCGTGAAAAGGGTGTATTGCTATTTATTCTTTAGTGTTTTATCCAATTATATTGGCATATCATTTATAGGTATATGATAAAATAGTACATCAGGAACAACCCAGCAGAGAGTTTTTAGTTGAAACATGAACTACAGTAAATTCTAACACAATTCTTCTTTTAAATATCAAAAGCCTCTGATATTTATTTCAGTTTCCTGTGTTTTTTTTATTTTTTTTTTAACTTTAAATAAAATATGGGAAACGCATTGAGAAAAAGCAGCAAGCAACATAATCCCCCAGCTACCATAATTCTGTGTTTTGTACCAGCTCAAGATTTGATTGCATTTTGCTCATTATCATTTCTTATTTGTCATTGTCCCTTCTTTTTCTGGTTGTCTTTTGAGAATTACTTCCTGAGCAATTTCTTGCCGCAGCAGGCTCTGACTGATGCAGAGTGAGTGAGACAGCGACTAACCGCTGCATGATGTGTGCTTTTGTGGATGACTTCTTCTGCACCTCTCCGGGAGGCGCTCTCTCTCTCTCTGTCTCTCTCTCTCTCTCTCTCTCTCTCTCTCTCCACAGCCACATTAGCACCCGGATCCCCTCAAACATTTAAACATGCTGCGAAAATTAGCACAAAGTCCCAATGCTTAGAAAGTACAGATCCCTTATGCCTGACCTGCAAAGGGACAATAATTATGCCATTCTCATATACAAATCAGCGAATTTACCCCTTCTAAGTGTTGATAATTCATCATATAAAGATATATTCATATGTCAGGTCACTGATCACTATCTGTGGTAGTTATAGTCTGGCAGAGAAATGTGAGAATGTCTTCAGTAACCTGTATAAATCATATCCTGAGGCATATTAAAGTATTATCCAGCTATAATGAAATATTCAAATGCAGCCTGCTGCCTTCCAGGATGACAGAGAAAGGTAAGTCTGTAATGATGGCAAGCCGGTCTGGGAGGAATAAATGGGGGTTCTTGGGAAATGAATGAGAGTCTCCAAGACTCTCTATGTGACGAATGAGGCCAGAAAGTGGGTCAGAACCACAGGTTGGTTGGTTGGTCGGCTGCACAACTGGGCTGCGATACAATGCCTCGGGCAATGACAGAGCTGTGACAAAATAGCACTTCCATTTTCCTTATTGTCATCCATGTTGTTTGAGTATATAGAGTGAGGTCCATAGATATTTGGACTGTTACAATTATTGCAGTTTTACCTCTGTACAGTACCATAATGGAGTTAAAATGAATCAATCAAGCTGTGATTGTCATGTGGACTTTCAGCTTGAACGTAAGGGGTGAAACAAAAACATTGCAGAAATATAAGCATTGCTCAGGTGTGAGACTTTGTCTATCTACTTTTGCAGGACGCGAGTGCTTGCTGGGGGTGTGAATTAATATACATATATTTCTTGAACAACACAACATACATCACCCACCAACAACTTAATAGTGTATTGTTGGTTGGCAATCAATGCCTCAGGTTTGTAAGAGATATAGGTGTGCTGGTTTACCAATCTTTGAGCATCCAACACATATTTAGCTGCCCACAGCTACAACCCCAATTCCAATGAAGTTGGGATGTTGTGTGAAATGTAAATAAAAACAGAATACAATGCTTTGCAAATCCTCTTCAATCTATATTCAATTGAATACACCACAAAGACAAGATATTTAATGTTCAAACTGATAAACTTTATTGTTTTTGTGCAAATATTTGCTCATTTTGAAATGGATAGCTGCAACATGTTTCAAAAAAGCTGGGACAGTGGTATGTTTACCACCGTGTTACAGCACCTGTCCTTCAAACAACACTCAATAAATGTTTGGGAACTGAGGATACTAATTGTAAGTGTCATGACTGGGTATAAAAGAAGCATCCCCAAAAGGCTCAGCCGTTCACAAGCAAAAATGGGGCGAGGATCACCATTTTGTGAACAACTGTGTGAAAAAAAATAGTCCAACAGTTTAAGAACAATGTTTCTCAATGTTCAATTGCAATGAATTTAGGGATTCCATCATCTACAGTCCATAATATAATCAGAAGGTTCAGAGAATCTGGAGAACTTTCTACACGTAAGCGGCAAGGCCGAAAATGAACATTGGATGCATGGGCCCAGGAACACTACAGAAAACCACTGTCAGTCAACACAGTTTGTCACTATGTCTTTTTCAGGGATGTCCCTGCTTATTTTAGGAAGACAATGCCAAGCCACATTCTGCACGTGTTACAATGCATTGGCTTTGTAGTAAAAGAATGCGGGTACGAGACTGGCCTGCCTGCAGTCCAGACCTGTTGCCCATTGAAAATGTGTGGCGCATTATGAAGCAAAAAATATGACAACGGAGACCCCAGACTGTTGAACAACTGAAGGCATACATCAAGCAAGAATGGGAAAGAATTCCACTTACAAAGCTTCAACAATTAGTGTCCTCAGTTCCCAAACGCTTATTGAAAGTTGTTAGAAGGAAAGGTGATGTAACACAGTGGTAAACACCACTGTTCCAGCTTTTTTGAAATGTGTTGCAGGCATCCATTTCAAAATGAGCAAATATTTGCACAAAAACAATGAAGTTTATCAGTTTGAACATTAAATATCTTGTCTTTGTGGTGTATTCAATTGAATATAGGTTGAAGAGGATTTGCAAATCATTGCATTCTGTTTTTATTTACATTTTACACAACGTCCCAACTTCATTGGAATTGGGGTTGAATATGCTACTCTGGAACCACCCCTAAACCCAAACAGTCCAACCATCAACCCCACTGAGGTCCTTAGTCTGAGTCTCATTAACATAAGATCACTAACCTCAAAATCATTATTGATTAATTATCTAATTATGGATCATCACTTAGATATGATTGGGTTATGCGAAACCTGGCTTAAACCTACAGCTGTCCTCCCCTTAAATGAGGCATGCCCACCGGCATACACATTTAGTCACATCCCTCATGATGCAAAGCAAGGCGGGGGTGTTGTTCTTATTTATAAATCTAGCTTTAGCTTATTAGCTGTTGGGGGTCACACATATAACTCATTTGAGCATCTGATTTTTTGCTCTGCCCACAATGCTATGTACTGCCAATGTCAGAAGAATAAAAATCAGTCATATTACTTTGTCACTGTATAAAGGCCCCTTGGCCCATACTCTTAGATGGCCCATAGATGAATTTGGTGCGTTCATCTCTAACTTGTCAACGAGTGCAGATAACATTCTAATTATTGGTGACTTTAACATTCACATAAATAAGCCTTCTGATTCCCTCTGCAAATCATTTATGGAAACTGTGGATGCATTAGGATTTCAGCAATGCATTCAGGACTTGACGCACATTAGTGTAAATATCCTGGATTTGGTTCTCACACGTGGTACTGCTGTCACAAATATTGACATCATGCCTTTTGCTTCGGTGGTCTCTGATCACTCACTTATTAGGTTTACAGTTTTGCTGCCGTGTATAGTGGAAGAACAACCTTATTTATCACTACAGCAATGCATCAACTCCTCAACTATGACTGAACTCGATGCTAGACTGCCTGATATCTTAGCTTCACTTTGGAAAATGCCCAATCAGTAGACAGTCATGTGGATAGTTTTAACTCGGTGCTCAAAAATACACTCTACATGATTGCGCCTCCTTTGTTAAAACCATGCCCCCTCCCCCCCAAAACACAATCACCTTGGTTCAATGAGTACTTGCGTGACCTCAAGCATAAGGCTAGAGGTCAATAACGGAAATGACGTAGTTCAAAATTAGAAGTATTCCACCTTGCGTGGGGTGATGCTATCTTAAACTATAAGCATGTACTATTGGCTACAAAGCGGACCTATTACTCTGATGTGATCAACAAAAACAAGCATAAAGTTCAAAGTTCTTGTTCGACACGATGGCAACACTTATACATGGGCAACCACCTGTAGTTCCCTCTCCTTTTAGAGCACAAGATTTCCTGGATTACTTTGAGAAGAAAATAGAAGACATTAGGTTGGGCATATCCCAGCATGCCTTAACCCAGCCACTACACTCTGCTATTGAAGTGGGTGCCATTACTGAAGCATTACCTGGATTTACAGAATTTGATAGTATCTCACTCGGTGTGCTGACAAAACTCATAACGTCTACAAAAAGCATTCTATACCAATAAAACTGTTTAAGGGCCTGTGGCTCACTCTTGGGCCAACTGTGCTGGAAACTATTAATCTCTCATTAACTTCTGGATCTGTTCCTAAATGTTTCAAATCTGCAGTGATTAAACCATTACTTAAGAAATCTAATCTTGACCCTAGTGTATTGAAAACTATAGGCCGATATCAAATCTATCATTTTGCTCTAAAATTCTGGAAAAAGTAGTTTCACGGCAGTTTGTGAACTACCTCACTGAAAATAATCTTTTTGAGCCACTGCAGTCTGCTTTTCGAGAATATCATTCCACAGAGACAACTCTCACTCAAGTGATGAATGAGCTTCTACTTGCAATGGATTCAGACACCACTACAGTTCTGGTTCTGTTACATCTCAGTGCTGCATTTGATACTGTGGATCATCATGTTCTACTCGATAGGCTGGAGAATCATTTTGGGATTACTGGGCATGCCCTTGTGTGGTTAACGTCATACCTGAACAGTCATTCTCACTGTGTTTTGTACAATAAAACCTCGGTCCCACCGAATAATGAAGGCTGAAGAAGGAGTCACGCATGAGTGTGGGGTGATTATTCGAAGAATGACCCATGTTTTAATCTATCACGTATCCACTATGAAGGTGCCACTATGTGCCTCTCTGTACTCCGCATGTGCCGTGTAGCAGCCTCTAGTGAGCCACGACCATCCTGTCATTACAGCCTCGAATGGCTCACATCAGCCACACTAAGCCACGTAGTGCCATGATAGTGCCATGATAGCGCCATGATAACGCCATGTTGGCGCACGTTTAGGCATGAGTTTGGTCAAAACCTCCAGCCCTCCCACACCTGGTCCTTTTAAAGTGTGGGTTTTCAATTCACAGATTCACAGCAGCATTTAAAGATGTCTCTTCTTTTTTTTTTTTTTAAACGCAGTCCAAAAATAGACACTCCAGCACAGTTCCGCAGTTGTGCGCTGGGCGCCAGGCTGCTGTCCACCTGTAAAGCACCAAACCAGCAAGACCCGAACCACGGGTTCCTGGAGAGCCACCTCTGTGCTCCTCACTGGCTCCGCGGCTCTCTGGCTGTTCTTCTGCGGCTTTAAACACACAAAACTTTATGTTTGTCCATTTATTTCTGCAAAATTGCTCTTTTGCGCACGCGCGCTGCTGTTGTCCTTTCATGGACAGCCGCCTCTGTGCTCTTTCTAAGTGGCTTCCTTTCCATCCATGGCTTGCTGGCTTTATTTTTTCCCTGGCTGTAAACACAATCATTTTTACAATGTGAATCCACTTTTAACTTTGTGTTCGTCCGTTTATTTCTGCAAAAGCACTCTTTTGCGCATGGTGCCGTTCTGCATATAGAATGAGGTGGCCGTTTTATTATATACACCTGTGGATCATTTTCAATATATATACGAGGTAGGTCCAAAAAGTATCGGACCTTTTTATTTTCTGCAACAGTCATATGGATTTGAATCACGTGTGATTGCATCAGCCAAGCTTGAACCTTCTTGCGCATGCGTGAGTTTTTTTCACGCCGGTTGCGTTATTCACCTGTGAGCAGGCTTTGTGTGAGCAGTGGTCCACCCCTCTCATCGGATTTTTATTGCGAATAAATGTCTGAACGATTTGGAGCTTTGCTGCATCAAATTTTTCCAGAAACTGTGAGAGCCCTCCAGCTGGACACCATTCAGAAAATTTAGATGGCTTTCAGCGACGATTTTATGGGGATTACACAGATTAAGGAGTGCTCCAGCCGGTTTAAAGACCGCCCACAGCGTCTGAGAGCGCGGCGTGCGGCGCGCTCCGAGCGCCGATCGACAGGCTCAAACCCCGCTCAAACAACCAGATCATTTCCAACGTGAAGGCTTTGTTGATCCGGGACATCATCTAACTTTCACAAAAAAGGCAGAAGGCGTGGACATCAGCACTTTTTTGGCACATTCTACTGTTACAGGAGTTTTTTTCATGGAAAGAGAAGCGGAGGATTGCGCCACCATGCCGCTCATGGCGCGGAACAAAATCACCTCCGTGTTGGTCTCACAGGACGGCTTTCAGGTGGCTTTCAGACGGCTTCCGGTTGCTTTTCAGTCGTGGGAGTATCCGAGAAATTGTGCATGAGCTGGACATGCCCCAACATGTCCTGTAAGGCTTCATCACGGCGGTGCTTTGCGCAATGCGGCTCTGTCGCGACGCGCGGAGTTCCTGCGCACATCTGTCTCAATGTGCTGAAAAAGTGCTGATGTCCACGTCTTCCGCAATTTCTGTGCTAGTCAGACGACATACCGGATCAAGACAGCGTCCAGTTTAGAAATGAATGGCACATTCCACTGTTACAGGAGATTTTGTAATGAAAGACGTGCGGAGGAATTCATGCATCAGGACGGAGCCGCTCATGGCGCACAACAAACACCTCCATGTTGGAAGTCTCACAGGACATGTTGTGGCATGCCCAGCTGTTACACAATTTCTCGGATACTCACTCGACTGAAAAGCCACCGAAAGCTGTCTGAATCTTCCGAATGGTTTCCAACACGGAGGTGTTTGTTGTGCGCCATGAGCGGCTCCGTGTAATGGTCCTTAATCTGTGTGACGCCTATAGAATCTTCACCGAAAGCCATCTGAATTTTCCGAATGGTTTCCACCTGGCTGTCTCACACAGTTTCTGAAAAAATTTTCATGGAGCAAAGCGGCAGGTGCTCAGCCATTTCCCTGACAATGAAAATTCAACGAGGGGGCTGGACCAGTGCTCACTCAAAGCCTGCCCACAGGCAAATGACGCAACCGACAGGCGTGAAAAAACTCATGCATGTGCACGAAGGTTCAACTTTGGCTGATGCACGCGCACATGATTCAAATCCATATAGTTTTTGAAAAAAATATAAGGGTCCGTTACTTTTCGGACAGACCTCGTATATATTTCATTATTTCTTCTGCAGCTTACAAGTTATCATGATACAACTTTTAACTTTGTGTTATGTCTTCAAAATCGGTCTTTTGCGCGCTCTCCACCTGTGTTGCCGCACAGCTCCTGCTCTTAGCTGCTCCACTGGAGTTATTATCTTCCATGGCTTTAAACACACATCCACTTTGACGCAGTCACCCAAATTTTAACTTTGTGTTCATCCAATATTGACTGAAATATCACTCTTTTGTGAGAAATGCCTCTAAGCCGTCGCAGTAACTCGACCACAAACTGCGCCATGTTGCTAAATTTTGAACATCTTGAAATTAGCGCCACGCTCAGAGAGGAGCCTCGTTAACTGAAGATAATGCCTCTAAGAGCCACTCTGAGCCACTATACTACCACGATAGCTCACGATACAAAAAAAACAGGGTGCACAGCTCCTTCTTCATCCTTCATTATTCGGTGGGACCGCGGCTTAACACTACCTGTAACCTTAGTGACATGAAATTTAGGGTTGGGCTTAGGCCAGTCAGGGCCCTGGTTGCAGAGCCTTCAGGAGTAGTATTGTTTTGGGAGAAATGGACAGCACTCTTTGGCTAAACATGTGGCATCACCCCCCTTTTGGCTATGACAAAGTCCAAAGCCAGTCTGTTTTAGTAAGTCATCAATGTAGCTTCTAGTTGTTCATGTCCCTCAGAAATACATATGTCATAAATTTCAAAGGGGTGAGCTGTTTCCATCTGGTCATCAAGGCTTACGGGCTTGAATCCTGTGAGTGGCATTTATTTTTTACTAGCTGGGGTACCCAGCACTGCCCGGGTTAACCTGTTTTAGACATAAGCCAAATGCCAATCATTTTAATCAAAGCAATTACCCAACATTTGTTTTTGTAATGCTGATGTCTCATAAATATAATAGTTAATGGGCTAAAGTTTGTCCAGCAGAACTATAAGAGATGGACTCCCCAAACTAAGTGGAAATACTTCGTTAAAAGACAAACACATTTGAAGTCCTTCATGCAGACTTTTTTTGCAATCAAATTTATAACAAAATCACACACTAAAGGTAGGTAGCAGTAAATGTAAATACCAATTAATCAAAACTGAGGTATATTTCACTGTTTTTACATTGTAATTTTACAAACATAAAATGAATGTATTCAGGCAGGAAGGCAAACTGGGTTGTACAGGACAGTCAGGTGCTTAACAGTTGAGAACATAAAGTAACTGAAGGAAGGATTAAATAAACAGAGATGGCCAACACATATACAGGGCTGGAAATTTGGATCTGCCTGGTCATACCCACAGCCTCAGCCTAAGCATGTTATTGTTTTGCTGAGTGTGCTGTGGCTGTGCTATACTAGCTAAACTTGTTTTTATATGGGAGTCTTCTACTGCTTTCTGTACTACTTGTATCACTGTCCCCAGAAGCAACAAACTGGAAACAGCAAGAAATGGTCTCCGTTATCAAGAATATTTGGTGAGTAGTTTATTTCATCAACTTTTTTCAACTTGATTATGTTATGTAGGTTTATTATTATTATTATTATTATTATTATTATTATTATTATTATTATTATTATTATTATTATCAACTTTGGAAGTGGGTGCTGTGATTGCATCCTACATTTTTGGCTTAGGTCCATGCATGGCTAACCCTACTCCTTACATAACTAAACTGTGGACACGGACAGGGAGGAAAAATACCTGTATGACAAAAAGTACTCTCCATGATAAACCAATAAGTGGTTCATGCATTAAACATGAATTGCAGTTTGGAAGTGCCATCCCCAAGAGTTTCGGCTGTGAAAAGAACTCATTCATATTTTAATCACACTTGAAGTTAAATTAATCATTCCGTGGTTTAAGGGTGAATTTGATGAATATTCAGTTGCCAAGTGAAACATCTCTTGATCCCGGCTGCTTGCAGTGTTTTAATCATATTCCTAAATATTGCTCCTGGTGCTATGGATGTATATTCCACAAGGAGAAGCATCAAACCACTCTAGTTATCTAGTTAACCACTCTAGTTTTATTTGTGAAACCAATGGGCTGTTTCATGATCTAAAAACAACTTAAAAGTAAAAAATGACACAACTACATTTTTGATAACACTGACATATAGAGCCAAAATAGAAGCACTTTAAAGGACCCCAGAGCCTTTTGGCAAAAATTTGACCTCTGAGCCACACGAGTGCTTAAATATTCAGACAAATCTATTCGGTGATATTCAGACAAATCTAGTCCAGGTGGCTACCTGTATTTTATATTTCTTGTACTAGCTGGCACCTTGAAATGATCTTGGAGCATAGATCACATACTGAGTGAAACTTGCCACTTCATTCTCTAACAGCCAAGTGTACTCAAAATCAGAATCAGAGTCAGAATCAAATTTATTGCCAAGTACGTTCGCACATACAAGGAATTTGATCTGGTGTTACTGGTGCATAAACAATCAGAAAAGAAATGAAAAAACACTTCTGTAAGAAGTAAAAGAGTCAAATAGGCAAAAAATACTGTATATTCACTGTTAAATATAATGCAGTGGAATGGGACTGTGCAAAAACAGGTGATTGCAGTACAGATGTACAGTACCGTACAGTGCAGGGATGACCAATCTGTATTTTATTGTAGTGGTGGAGGGAAGCAGGACAAGTGGGGGGCCTCTGGCATTGTTTATGTGTCTAGCTCCCCTGTCACCATCCCCTCCTGCCAGAGGGGAGGGTGACAAAAGTTTGTAAGCTGGTTGGAAGTGATCAGCCACAATCTTCCTTGCTCGCGTTAGGGCCCTGGAGACATACAGGTCTGTAGGGATAGCAGACTGCAGTCGATCACCTTCTCGGCTGCATGGATGATATGCTGTAGTCTGCTTCTGTCGTTAACAGTCGCAGCAGCATACCAGATGTGATGGAAGAGGAGAAGATGGCCTCAATGATGGCAGTGTAGAAGGTGGTTCAAATATGGCTCCCAACCATAACATACCATACCAGTTTTATTTATAAAGTACCTTAAAACAGCCAGCACTGACACAGGAGCAGGTGGTCAGCTGACCTGAGAGACTGACTAGGAGCATAAGGATGAAGAAGCCCAGAGAGGTACAATGGAGCTAGACCATGGAGGGACTTAAAAACGAACATAAGAATTTTAAAATGGACCCTAAAATGAACCAGCAACCAGTGAAGTGCAGCTAGGACAGGAGTCATATGCTTCCTCCTCCAAGCCCCTGTCAAAAACTACACCGCATCATTTTGGACCAACTGCAGATGGGAGAGAAGTTCCTGATTTACTCCCACATAGAGCGAATTGCAGTAATCCAGATGAGATGATACAAAAACATGAATGACCAACTTGAAATGTTGCCCGGAAAGAAAAGGTTTCAGTGTTGCCAAGTGCAGCAATGGAGAAAAAACAGATTTCACCACTGCTGTAATTTGACTTTCCAATTTAAGATCACCATCCACCTTAAAATGAAGATTAAGAATAACCAGTTTAAAATATGGTTCCAGGGGTTCCGAATTGACAGAGGAGGACTCACAAAGACTACTAGGTCCAAAAACTGCCACCTCTGTAATTTTTTTCATTAAAACTTAGAAAATTAAGGGCAAGCCAGGCTTTAATATCTTCTAAACACGCCACCAGCCATTTCAATGACTGACCATCCCTCTGAGTCACAGGCAAAAAAATCTGGTAATCATATGCATAGCAGTGGAATAAGATCCCACATCTTCTAAAAATAGTCCCCAGAGGCAATAAATATAGAGAGAACAGCAGGGGCCCCAAAATAGAGCCCTGTGGGACACCACATGTCAAAGGGACTACAAAAAATTCAAAGCCACCGACGTTCACAGAAAACAACCTGTCTGTCAGATAAGACCGAAACCACTCAAGCACAGCACCACCAATACCCACCAAGTGCTGTATTCAAGATAGTAAAATACTGTGGTCAACAGTATTGAAAGCAGCCGCTAAAATGAGCAAAACCAAGACAACAGAGTTCCCAGCATCAGATGCTACAAAAATGTCATTAAAAACATTAAGTAATGCAGACTCTGTGCTATGAAATGGCTTAAAACCTGATTGAAACAATTCCAAAATCCCATTTTCATTCAAAAAATTGCTTAATTGATAATAAACATTTTTTTTCTAAAACCTTTGACAGAAAAGGCAGCTTAGAAATGGGCCGATAATTAGCCAAAACCATGTGAGCAAGACATTTTTTTTCAGCAAAGGCTTGACCACCACATGTTTAAATTTTGCCGGAACCACCCCAAGAAAACAAACTAGGATTTAAAATGGCCAGCACCAGCTGTCTGATACACAACAAGATTTCTTAAAAAAAAAAACACAGGGAGACAGGATGATAAAAAGAATAAGATCTGATGTGCCCTACTACATCCTCTACAAATGAAAAGGTCACAGATTCAAACTGAATAAAAGTGACAGGACAAGAAACCAAGGCAGAAGCAGGAACTAAGATAGAAGCTCTAATATTATGAACTTTCTCTGTAAAAAAGCAGGAAAAATTGTTGCACGTATCTGGGGAGGCATCCAAACATATATTCTGTGCAGTGTCTAATATAGAATCAATGATCTTAAACAACACACATGGGTTGTGACCATGAGAGGAAATAATATTTGCAACAGTTTTTAAGGTTTGAAAAGACTCCTACAGTCTCTCCTTTTTCCACTTCCGCTCGGTTCAGTGACACTTGCTCCTGGCCTCACGAGTTCTATCATTTAACCACGGCACAGAATTAGCGGTGGATCACTGAGTCTTAAATGGAGCTACCGACTCCAAAATGGTTTGACAAGACAAATACAACCAGGAAACATGCTCTTCTATATCACCAACAGAAACTTCAAAAGAAGTGCATAACTGCTGAAAGGCCGCAGAAAAGTGAGCAGCAGTGGAGGATTTCATAACTGGACAATGCTGAACGCGGGCATAGGGCTGCACTGCAGCCTGTACCAAATCTATAGAAAATAAAACAATAAAGTGATCCGAAATCACAAATTTCCAGATCACTTACCGACAGACCACAGGAAAGGACCAGATCCAGCATGTGGCCACAATCATCAAATCAAAATCAAATCAATTTTATTTATATAGCGCCAAAACAACAGTTGCCCCAAGGCGCTTTATATTGTAAGGCAAAAGCCATACAATAATTACAGAAAAACCCCAACGGTCAAAACGACCCCCTATGAGCAAGCACTTGGCGACAGTGGGAAGGAAAAACTCCCTTTTAACAGGAAGAAACCTCCAGCAGAACCAGGCTCAGGGAGGGGCAGTCTTCTGCTGGGACTGGTTGGGGCTGAGGGGAGAGAATCAGGAAAAAGACATGCTGTGGAAGAGAGCAGAGATCAATCACTAATGATTAAATGCAGAGTGGTGCATACAGAGTAAAAAGAGAAAGAAACACTCAGTGCATCATGGGAAACCCCCCAGCAGTCTAAGTCTATAGCAGCATAACTAAGGGATGGTTCAGGTCACCTGATCCAGCCCTAACTATACGCTTTAGCAAAAAGGAAAGTTTTAAGCCTAATCTTAAAAGTAGAGAGAGTGTCTGTCTCCCTGATCTGAATTGGGAGCTGGTTCCACAGGAGAGGAGCCTGAAAGCTGAAGGCTCTGCCTCCCATTCTACTCTTAAAAACCCTAGGAACTACAAGTAAGCCTGCAGTCTGAGAGCAAAGCGGTCTATTGGGGTGATATGGTACTAAGAGGTCCCTGAGATAAGATGGGACCTGATTATTCAAAACCTTATAAGTAAGAAGAAGAATTTTAAATTCTATTCTAGAATTAACAGGAAGCCAATGAAGAGAGGCCAATATGGGTGAAATATGCTCTCTCCTTCTAGTCGCTGTCAGTACTGTAGCTGCAGCATTTTGAATTAACTGAAGGCTTTTCAGGGAACTTTTAGGGCAACCTGATAATATTGAATTACAATAGTCCATCCTAGAGGAAATAAATGCATGAATTAGTTTTTCAGCATCACTCTGAGACAAGACCTTTCTAATTTTAGAGATATTGCGCAAATGCAAAAAAGCAGTCCTACATATTTGCTTAATATGCACATTGAAGGACATATCCTGATCAAAAATGACTCCAAGATTTCTCACAGTATTACTGGAGGTCAGGGTAATGCCATCCAGAATAAGGATCTGGTTAGACACCATGTTTCTAAGATTTGTGGGGCCAAGTACAATAACTTCAGTTTTATCTGAATTTAAAAGCAGGAAATTAGAGGTCATCCATGTCTTTATGTCTGTAAGACATTCCTGCAGTTTAACTAATTGGTATGTGTCCTCTGGCTTCATGGATAGATAAAGCTGGGTATCATCTGCGTAACAATTAAAATTTAAGCAATGCTTTCTAATAATACTGCCTAAAGGAAACATGTATAAAGTGAATAAAATTGGTCCTAGCACAGAACCTTGTGGAACTCCATAATTAACCTTAGTCTGTGAAGAAGACTCCCCATTTACATGAACAAATTGTAATCTATTAGATAAATATGATTCAAAACACCGTAGCGCAGTGCCTTTAATACCCATGGCATGCTCTAATCTCTGTAATAAAATTTTATGGTCAACAGTATCAAAAGCAGCACTGAGGTCAAACAGGACAAGCACAGAGATGAGTCCACTGTCTGAGGCCATAAGAAGATCATTTGTAACCTTCACTAATGCTGTTTCTGTACTATGATGAATTCTGAAACCTGACTGAAACTCTTCAAATAGACCATTCCTCTGCAGATGATCAGTTAGCTGTTTTACAACTACCCTTTCAAGAATTTTTGAGAGAAAAGGAAGGTTGGAGATTGGCCTATAATTAGTTAAGATAGCTGGGTCAAGTGATGGCTTTTTAAGTAATGGTTTAATTACTGCCACCTTAAAAGCCTGTGGTACATAGCCAACTAAAAAAGATAGATTGATAATATTTAAGATCTAAGCATTAATTAATGGTAGGGCTGCCTTGAGCAGCCTGGTAGGAATGGGGTCTAATAGACATGTTGATGGTTTGGAGGAAGTAACTAATGAAAATAACTCAGAACAATCGGAGAGAAAGAGTCTAACCAAGTACAAGCATTACTGAAAGCAGCCAAAGATAACAATATGTCTTTGGGATGGTTATGAGTAATTTTTGCTCTAATAGTTAAAATTTTATTAGCAAAGAAAGTCATGAAGTCATTACTAGTTAAAGTTAAAGGAACACTCGGCTCAATAGAGCTCTGACTCTTTGTCAGCCTGGCTACAGTGCTGAAAAGAAACCTGGGGTTGTTCTTATTTTCTTCAATTAGTGATGAGTAGTAAGATATGCTAGCTTTATGGATGGCTTTTTTTATAGAGCAACAGACTCTTTTTCCAGGCTAAGTGAAGATCTTCTAAATTAGTGAGATGCCATTTCCTCTCCAACTTACAGGTTATCTGCTTTAAGCTGCGAGTTTGTGAGTTATACCTCGGAGTCAGGCACTTCTGATTTAAGGGTCTCTTTTTCAGAGGAGCTACAGCATCCAAAGTTGTGCTCAATGAGGATGTAAAACTATTGACGAGATACTCTATCTCACTTACAGAGTTTAGGTAGCTACTCTGCACTGTGTTGGTATATGGCATTGGAGAACATAACAAAGAAGGAATCATATCCTTAAACCTAGTTACAGCGCTTTCCGAAAGACTTCTACTGTAATGAAACTTATTCCCCACTGCTGGGTAGTCCATTAAAGTAAATGTAAATGTTATTAAGAAATGATCAGACAGAAGGGGGTTTTCAGGGAATACTGTTAAGTCTTCAATTTCCATACCATAAGTCAAAACAAGATCTAAGGTATGATTAAAGTGGTGAGTGGACTCATTTACATTTTGAGCAAAGCCAATAGAGTCTAATAGTAGATTAAATGCAGTGTTGAGGCTGTCATTCTCAGCATCTATGTGGATGTTAAAATCGCCCACTATAATTATCTTATCTGAGCTAAGCACTAAGTCAGACAAAAGATCTGAAAATTCACAGAGAAACTCACAGTAACGACCAGGTGGACGATAGATAACAACAAATAAAACTGTTTTTTGGGACTTCCAATTTGGATGGACAAGACTAAGAGTCAAGCTTTCAAATGAATTAAAGCTCTCTCTTGATTAATTAATAAGCTGGAGTGGAAGATTGCTGCTACTCCTCCCCCTCGGCCCGTGCTACGAGCATTCTGACAGTTAGTGTGACTCGGGGGTGTTGACTCATTTAAACTCACATATTCATCCTGCTGTAACCAGGTTTCTGTAAGGCAGAATAAGTCAATATGTTGATCAATTATTATACTCAACAAAAATATAAATGCAACACTTTTGGTTTTGCTACCATTTCGTATGAGATGAACTGAAAGATCTAAAACTTTTTCCACATACACAATATCACCATTTCCCTAAAATATTGTTCACAAACAAGTCTAAATCTGTGATAGTGAGCACTTCTCCTTTGCTGAGATAATCCATCCCACCTCACAGGTGTGCCATATCAAGATGCTGATTAGACACTATGATTAGTGCAGAGGTGTGCCTTAGACTGCCCACAATAAAAGGCCACTCTGAAAGGTGCAGTTTTATCACACAGCACAATGCCACAGATGTCGCAAGATTTGAGGGAGCGTGCAGTTGGCATGCTGACAGCAGGAATGTCAACCAGAGCTGTTGCTCGTGTATTGAATGTTCATTTCTCTACCATAAGCCGTCTCCAAAGGCATTTCAGAGAATTTGTCAGTACATCCAACCAGCCTCACAACCGCAGACCACGTGTAACCACACCAGCCCAGGACCTCCACATCCAGTATGTTCACCTCCAAGATCGTCTGAGACCAGCCACTCGGACAGCTGCTGAAACAATCGGTTTGCATAACCAAAGAATTTCTGCACAAACTGTCAGAAACCGTCTCAGGGAAGCTCATCTGCATGCTCGTTGTCCTCATCGGGGTCTCGACCTGACTCCAGTTCATCGTCGTAACTGACTTGAGTGGGAAAATGCTCACATTCGCTGGCATTTGGCACGTTGGAGAGGTGTTCTCTTCACAGATGAATCCCGGTTCACACTGTTCAGGGCAGATGGCAGACAGCGTGTGTGGCATCGTGTGGGTGAGCGGTTTTCTGATGTCAATGTTGTGGATCGAGTGGCCCATGGTGGAGGTGGGGTTATGGTATGGGCAGGCGTTTGTTATGGATGAAGAACACAGGTGCATTTTATTGATGGCATTTTGAATGCACAGAGATACCGTGACGAGATCCTGAGGCCCATTGTTGTGCCAACATCCAAGAACATCACCTCATGTTGCAGCAGGATAATGCACGGCCCCATCTTGCAAGGATCTGTACACAATTCTTGGAAGCTGAAAATGTCCCAGTTCTTGCATGGCCGGCATACTCACCGGACATGTCACCCATTGAGCATGTTTGGGATGCTCTGGACCGGCGTATACGACAGCGTGTACCAGTTCCTGCCAATATCCAGCAACTTCGCACAGCTATTGAAGAGGAGTGGACCAACATTCCACAGGCCACAATTGACAACCTGATCAACTCAATGCGAAGGAGATGTGTTGCACTGCATGAGGCAAATGGTGGTCACACCAGATACTGACTGGTATCCCCCCCAATAAAACAAAACTGCACCTTTCAGAGTGGCTTTTTATTGTGGACAGTCTAAGGCACACCTGTGCACTAATCATGGTGTCTAATCAGCATCTTGATATGGCACACCTGTGAGGTGGGATGGATTATCTCAGCAAAGGAGAAGTGCTCACTATCACAGATTTAGACTGGTTTGTGAACAATATTTGAGGGAAATGGTGATATTGTGTATGTGGAAAAAGTTTTAGATCTTTGAGTTCATCTCATACAAAATGGGTTCAAAACCAAAAGTGTTGTGTTTATATTTTTGTTGAGTGTAGTCCAGTATGATGAAGTGAAGCAACAATCTTGCAGTATCTGTATCTATATAGCTCCAGAAGAACAACAGAGAGATGTGAAGTGGTGCAGATTACCGTGTTGAAGCGTGGGCGGGCTCACAATAGCGGACAGTAGCACGGCGCTGCGTGTACTCGCGTGAAGGCTCCATGCTGTGCTGTACGCCGAAGAAAATTAAACAGGTTTAATTTCTTCCATCGTACGCGCGTAGCCCTCAACATACTCTATGTACTGAGAAAAAAACTCGTGAAGTGGGCGGAGAGCTGCTCATTACAGCGTAGATGATACGCTGTAATGAGCAGCTCTACGAATACGCCACTGTGAAAGCCCCTTAACCCCACACAGCCTGTTTGTCTACGGAGATTGGGGACTGCATGCTGCATTAACATATGTTTGGGCTAGTGAATGGCTCGTTAATGAACCATTGTGCCACAATGATGGGCTCTTGGTATAGAGGGTGGGTACCTTTCCCTGCGTAGATTTGCGCAGGCTCAGGCTCTAAAGCCCCTGTCACAGTGGTATATTCGTAGAGCTGCTCATTGCGGCGTTGTGTTTCATTTAAATACGCCCGAAATACACGCATACTCAGCCTTTAACAGTGTTTGTTCATACTTGCAGCTGCGTGTGTTCGCATTTTAATGTGTGCACACAGTCGCGTGTGCCATGCTGCACCAGTTTCAGTGTTATTTTTTGCCTCTGTGGAAGTGCGCTCTGTTCTCTACTGCATGGTGTGGTGCGGCTCAAAAACAGAGTAATTTAACATTATTATTATTAATTTTTTTTTGTCTTGGTGTATCACTTTCATTGTGTCCAGATGCTGCTGAGTCTGGCTGTCGTAAAGGCTGCCCTGAACGAAACGCCTCCCACCCCCCCACCCTCTCTTGCCTTCCACCCACTCTAAGTAGTCAACTTTCCTGGATTGGAACTGTTGCTCTCCAAATGTGTGCGAATCATTCCGGCTATTCGAAAGGCATTAATATGAGGTCTGTCCATAAAGTATCGTACCTTTTTATTTTTTTTTTTAACTATATGGATTTGATTCATATGTTTTCACGTCAGACAAGCTTGAACCCTTGTGCGCATGCGTGAGTTTTTCCACGCCTGTCGGTGACGTCATTCGCCTGTGAGCACGCCTTGTGGAAGGAGTGGTCCCGCCCCGTTGTCGGATTTTCATTGTCTGGAAATGGCGGAATGATTTGGGTTTTTTCCCATCAGAATTTTTTCAGAAGCTGTTAGAGACTGGAACCTGGAAACTATTCGAAAAATGTATCTGGCTTTCGGTGAAAATTTTACGGGCTTCACAGAGAATAAGGTCTGGTAGTACAGCTTTAAGGACCCCTTTAAGGACCCCTTTAAGGACGCTCAGTGCGCTACGCTCAGCGCGCTGCGCTCCGAGCTGCAACGACACGGCACAAGCCACCGGACCATTTCTAAACGGATGGCTCTGTGGATATGAGACTGTCGTGTGCTCTTTCTCTGGTTATCACAAGAGCTGGACATCAGCCATTTTCCGGCAGATTTCACTTTTAACAAGAGATTTTGTCATGGAAAGCCACGCGGAGGCTTCGCACGTCACGACCGATTCGCTTTGGAAGCGAGACAAAGGAACACCTCCGTTTCGGCGTGCCAGTGGACAAGTTTGGACATGTCTATCTCGGCTTTCAATGCTTACCAGTCCAGTAAGTATCAGTGAAATTGTGGAGCGCTGTTTTCATGCATTCCTGGGAAGGTTAGGCATTGGCAATCCCTAACCTTCCCATTTTCCATCTCTCCCTGCTCTGTCACAAGCTGATTAGTTCAGTCAGGTGCGCAAGTACTAAGATACACCTGAATAAGCAAAATCAGCTTGTGGCAGAGCAGGGAGAGATGGAAAAATGGGAAGGTTAGGTGGTACTTGAGGACCAGTTTGAGAACAGTTGTGCAAGAGAATCTGGCATGGGACTGTGGAGGTTAGTGCTTTTAACATTTAGAGGAAAAAACAAAACCCTTGTGAATTCAGAAGCCTGTGAACAGGAAGTAAAGCCACTAAAGATACACAGAGAGCAGATGTCAAAGCACAGAAAATGACTAAGGGAGAACAAATACAAAAAGGGAACATGAGGAGAATTTTACACTGAAAGACAACATTAGAGAGCAATGTGACTAAACAACACAGCAGAAACCACAGAGTAATGAACAAAGAACAGAAAGTTCCTTTTTTAAACTCTGGTTACTACAGCAGATCTATGATGGATGTACAACCCCTGGCAAAAATTATGGAATCACCGGCCTCGGAGGATGTTCATTCAGTTGTTTAATTTTGTAGAAAAAAAGCAGATCACAGACATGACACAAAACTAAAGTCATTTCAAATGGCAACTTTCTGGCTTTAAGAAACACTATACGAAATCAGGAAAAAAAATTGTGGCAGTCAGTAACGGTTACTTTTTTAGACCAAGCAGAGGGGAAAATATATGGAATCACTCAATTCTGAGGAAAAAATGATGGAATCATGAAAAACAAAAGAACGCTCCAACACATCACTAGTATTTTGGTGCACCACCTCTGGCTTTTATAACAGCTTGCAGTCGCTGAGGCATGGACTTAATGAGTGACAAACAGTACTCTTCATCAATCTGGCTCCAACTTTCTCTGATTGCTGTTGCCAGATCAGCTTTGCAGATTGGAGCCTTGTCATGGACCATTTTCTTCAACTTCCACCAAAGATTTTGAATTGGATTAAGATCCGGACTATTTGCAGGCCATGACATTGACCATATGTGTCTTCACATGTGTTTTCACAGTTTTTGCTCTATGGGAAGATGCATTATCATCTTGAGAAATGATTTCATCATCCCCAAACAGCCTTTCAATTGATGGGATAAGAAAAGTGTCCAAAATATCAACGTAAACTTGTGCATTTATTGATGATGTAATGACAGCCATCTCCCCAGTGCCTTTACCTGACATGCAGCCCCATATCATCAATGACTGTGGAAATTTACATGTTCTCTTCAGGCAGTCATCTTTATAAATCTCATTGGAATGGCACCAAATAAAAGTTCCAGCATCATCACCTTGCTCAATGCAGATTCGAGATTCATCACTGAATATGACTTTCATCCAGTCATCCACAGTCCACGATTGCTTTTCCTTAGCCCATAACCTTAACCTTAACCTTGTTTTTTCTGTTTAGGTGTTAATGATGGCTTTCGTTTAGCTTTTCTGTATGTAAATCCCATTTACTTTACGCAGTTCCTTACAGTTCGGTCACAGACGTTGACTCTAGTTTCCTCCCATTCGTTCCTCATTTGTTTTGTTGTGCATTTTCGATTTTTGAAACATATTGCTTTAAGTTTTCTGTCTTGACGCTTTGATGTCTTCCTTGGTCTACCAGTATGTTTGCCTTTAACAACCTTCCCATGTTGTTTGTATTTGGTCCAGAGTTTAGACACAGCTGACTGTGAACAACCAACATCTTTTGCAACATTGCCTGATGATTTACCCTCTTTTAAGAGTTTGATAATCCTCTCCTTTGTTTCAATTGACATGTCTCGTGTTGGAGCCATGATTCATTGTCAGTCCACTTGGTGCAACAGCTCTCCAAGGTGTGATCACTCCTTTTTAGATGCAGATTAACAAGCAGATCTGATTTGATGCAGGTGTTAGTTTTGGGGAAGAAAATTTACAGGGTGATTTTTTTTCTTGATTTCTTATAGTGTTTCTTAAAGCCAGAAAGTTGCCATCTGAAATGACTTTAGTTTTGTGTCATGTCTGTGATCTGCTTTTTTTCTACAAAATTAAACAACTGAATGAACATCCTCCGAGGCCAGTGATTCCATAATTATTGCCAGGGGTTGTACATGTTGACTTGGCTCAAGTTTTATGCCGGAAGCCCCTCCTGACTCAATTCCATATTACATGGAGAATGAGAACCAGGAACCTTGTGCTTTGAAAAAAGTGCATGAAACACTTGTCCACCATGTTGTTCTGCAGGTGAGCAAATAATAATTATTCACATTGATGACATTTTAAGGTACACAAGGAAAACGTAATTAAGAAATATAAATGTAGCAGCCAGAGGGAGTTTCTCTAAGGCCTGGTTCACGCGGCAGGATAACTAGGCCAATATTGGACCCGATCTTCCCCTTCTGACAATCTTAAGGACACCTCGACAATAGTGATGATACTAAAGCTAATCTTATCAGATATTCTTGCCGTGTGTGGTGTGTTAAGAGTGGTCTGATCTGCTCGGAAGGATGTCAGGTGCTCCGATTGAAAATTGGGGATATTCAATATGTTGGATTGTCTTGGCCCGATATCGCAGCATGTGGTGTCCTCCGACCACAAACGAACATGCAGCTTGCTGAATGTGACGTGTAGCCAATCAGAAAGCAAGGTGACGGATGTACGGAGCTGAAAATTAAATCAAAACAGCTGTTGTGACATACCAGAAAGTCCGGTGGTCCCGCTGTCTCCAGTCCTTTAAAGAATGCCTTTTCTTTTTGTATTGTTTTTTTTTCCCTTCTGTTTTAAATAGTCCACAAAGTATCCATTTGTGGATATCCATTGGGAATGTTCGTGTGTGAAATCTGTTTGTGTGTGGTGTTGTTGTCCTTACCATGTGGCTGAACAACACACACTGTATGACCAAACCTGTTAGATCTAGATTTTTTTTATTTTATCTTCACGTGTGTTGTCTCTCAAGTTTTTGAAACCGAAAGATAATTTTAAAATCCTGTCATGTGAACCAGGCCTTAGACTGCAAGGGAGCACAGCATCCCCTAGTAAATCCCTTCGGCTGCTCCCTTGTTTTGTACTCTGGGTCGCCACAGCAAATCCAAGGTGGATCTGCATGTTGAATTGGCACAGGTTTTATGCCGGATGCCCTTCCTGACGCAACTCCACATTACATGGAGAAATGTGGTGGGGTGGGATTCGAACCGGGAACCTTCCGCACTGACACCAAGTGCATTAACCAGTTGGCCACCACCCCTACTGGAAGCACAGCATCCCCTAAATCCCCTAAAATGTCAAAAAAAATAAATGGTCAAATTTGTACAGTTTATCATTTCATTGACTACAAATGCTTTAGAACACGTTCATCTTGAAGACGAGTTTGTTCAGAATTAGCTACTTATCGCAAATCAACTGACTCTATTTTGTTAACTTCTCATAAATCTTTTCTCTCATATGGTCTGTGGTCAATGCATTTTCCTTTAGAAGCCGAGCGTCTGTTTACTTCAATGGGACTGCCTGGAAATGTTTTTTTGTGACGGTCATTGGATAGACCCATGATTTTGTTCCGCCCCTGGAAGCCCCCAGACACTCCAGACGCTGAGCGTCTCTGGGGGTGAATGGAGCTGTTGGCAGGCCTGGACTCTGGAGTTCTGCACATTGATTGGATGAAGGCTGAATCCAGTTTTGAATGACAGCTATAGGAATGAGAATTAGTTTGCACGTTTGCATATTTCTGCATTTTAAAATTTATGCCAAAGTGTTGTGCATGCACTAAAAGTCTGTTTTAAATGGCACAGAGAAGCACACAGGATTAGACAATGCTATGTGAGAAGATCTCGGTGAGTTACTCTCTGCTTCGTTCTTCATTAAGTGTTTAAAAGTCTTCGCACATTAATTAACGTCCCGGTTCGGAACATAACATTAAAGTATTCATAATTATATCTCTAGCCGGGCAAGTGTGGTAATAATTAGCAGTTGCTGATGGATTTATTCATGAAAATTAGTGGCCAAGAAAACGTAGCATTTAGAAACACTGAATCAATATGAAGTAATGGTTCAGTGGTTTGAAGCTTTGATAGAGTTACGTACATGTCAACCCCTTTGAGGGTCCACCTATACTCAACAAAAATATAAACGCAACACTTTTGGTTTTGCTCCCATTTTGTATGAGATGAACTCAAAGACCTAAAACTTTCTCCACATACACAATATCACCTGTTATGTGTCGACGCGGGTTGAGGAGCGGACCTGCGTCAGACGGAACCCAACGCTACAAATAACCAGAAAAGCGGTTCCAAAAACAATATATTTATTTCACCCACTGTGCATAAAAGGTGTAAAAACAAAAACAGCGTCCCTCTGGTGGAGTGACTGTTGGCACGCTCTCCAGCGCCCGCAAGGATCAAAGCCCAGCGCTCCTGGACCCACTACCACCGCCAAACACCCCCCAGGTGGACACGACAAACTGACTCTCTGTGAAGCAAAGAAGAGGTGAGGCAAGTCAGCAGCCACAACAATATCCCTCAAAAGACACACGCTATCAGCAACACACTCAGGTCCGTACTTTTCAACTTCATGCAAATGAGCAGCCTCTCACAACAGGCGGAGGACCACTCATCCCGCACGCCACAGCAGCGAGAAGCAAGCTGCACAATTCTCATCACAACTCCAGTACACCGCGCAACAAAACACCAAGCTACTATCAACAACTAGTCGAACACCTAATCACCTTTAATGTGTGCTGACAGCATGTGTCCTCACCCTTCCCTGCTTCACGGGCTCGATGTGTCAAACCCAGGCGCGGTCCTCAGCGTCTCACAAATGGACATCACAAGGTAGAGTTCCCGGCAGCTCCGCTTGAACCACACATGCCTTAAATGCAGAACGCCATCCAATTATCTGCTTCAGCTGAAAGTCTTTAAGGTTGCATGTGTGCACCAGTCACAGGTGCTTCACATGATGTTGATGAGGACTCTTCAGCCAGCACCCTCTCCACAGAAGAATCAGTTTCCATGCCACCTGAAGAGCAAAGAAAAGAAAAGAACACCAAAACATCCAGCCACACCCCCCCAACACACAACAATCACCATTTCCCTCAAATATTGTTCACAAACCAGTCTAAATCTGTGATAGTGAGCACTTCTCCTTTGCTGAGATAATCCATCCCACCTCACAGGTGTGCCATATCAAGATGCTGATTAGACACCATGATTAGTGCACAGGTGTGCCTTAGACTGCCCACAATAAAAGGCCACTCTGAAAGGTGCAGTTTTATCACACAGCACAATGCCACAGATGTCGCAAGATTTGAGGGAGCGTGCACTTGGCATGCTGACAGCAGGAATGTCAACCAGAGCTGTTGCTCGTGTATTGAATGTTCATTTCTCTACCATAAGCCGTCTCCAAAGGCGTTTCAGAGAATTTGACAGTACATCCAACCAGCCTCACAACCGCAGACCACGTGTAACCACACCAGCCCAGGACCTCCACATCCAGCATGTTCACCTCCAAGATCGTCTGAGACCAGCCACTCGGACAGCTGCTGAAACAATCGGTTTGCATAACCAAAGAATTTCTGCACAAACTGTCAGAAACCGTCTCAGGGAAGCTCATCTGCATGCTCGTCGTCCTCATCGGGGTCTCGACCTGACTCCAGTTCGTCGTCGCAACTTCGCACAGCCATTGAAGAGGAGTGGACCAACATTCCACAGGCCACAATTGACAACTTGATCAACTCTATGCGAAGGAGATGTGTTGCACTGCATGAGGCAAATGGTGGTCACACCAGATACTGACTGGTATCCCCCCCCCCCCCAATAAAACAAAACTGCACCTTTCAGAGTGGCCTTTTATTGTGGGCAGTCTAAGGCACACCTGTGCACTAATCATGGTGTCTAATCAGCATCTTGATATGGCACACCTGTGAGGTGGGATGGATTATCTCAGCAAAGGAGAAGTGCTCACTATCACAGATTTAGACTGGTTTGTGAACAATATTTGAGGGAAATGGTGATATTGTGTATGTGGAAAAAGTTTTAGATCTTTGAGTTCATCTCATACAAAATGGGAGCAAAACCAAAAGTGTTGCGTTTATATTTTTGTTGAGTATGACCTCCAAATCGCACCAAAATCAGTTTTATTACAGTACACACAACCGCATAGTGGTGTCACATAACTGGGTTTTTGTCCACAAATTATGAGTTGCCGCAGTGACATTAAAGTCAGGATCATTAGTATTTCCTCCACAGTTGAATTTCAAACTATAGCGATCTAATATTCATGCGTCAAGCTAAATTTTATCGAACTGAATGTGTCAAATTTAGTTATTTTTTACAGAAACAAGAACTGTCTGTCACTAATGGAAATACATTAATAAAATCATGAAAAATAAATTTAATAAAGTAAATAAATATGAAATTGGTCACTGGATCCTTAAACTTTGGACATAATAAACACTTCATGGTGGATCCTTGATCTTTGGATATAAATAGGAATAAACAAAATCTGTAGTTTTTGTCAAAAGCATTTCCTTTCAGACATTATTGGCATGAATGTCTTTCCATATGTCTGAGCTGAGCTCTTGCAGCTCGCTGTGCTTCACGTCAGCATCAGTTTAATTCATAAAGAATGCAGGACGTCTTATTTTAGGAAGAAAAAAACATTTTAGTCGATTGTAGTTTCGTGTCTGTAATACGTTTTAAAGAGGTGTCATTTTATTTAAAGCAACAATTCATTTTGAAGTTATTAATTCTGACCGGACTCTGTCTCAGCAGACAACGGAACAGAGGACGATTCTCTCTTCTTGACTACAATAAGACAAGAGTCCCAGTTAGTGACTTTATTCCACACAAAAGTGACTCACGATATTTTAATGGCTTTGAGAGCAGTTAAGAAGCGGACTTGCCGTTTCTGAAGAGCAGCGAATCAAAGAACCAACGAGCTAGTGGATCGAAGCATTGCTTCATTTGATTCACGCATCAAAGGGGAGTCGCGCTGCAGAAACGGTTGATTACAGAGCTGCTGCAGACCAAACCCTGAATATCCGTAAGACTTTATTTGTATGTCCGTATGACACTGAAACTCGGAAAAATCTGTAATTTACAGATTATAGGTTGACATGTATGCAGTTAGATATGGTGACATCTGCTCGCCAATCTTTTAAATAACATTTGCATAGAACAATGTCATCAAACAGTCAAGCTCTGTTATGTATGGTTAATAATAAAGGTTCTATGTGCTTCTTGAAATTTTTGATGATAATAATTAATAATATACTTGTAAAAGTAAGTCCCTTTAGCTGCTCCCTTGTTTTCACTTTGGGTCGCCACAGCAGATCCAAGGTGGACCTGCATGTTGATTCTGGCACAAGTTTTATGCCACATGCCCTTCCTGATGCAACTCCACATTAAATGGAGAAATGTGGCAGGGGTGGGGTTAGAACCAGGAACCTCCCACACTGAAACCAAGCGTACTAACCACTTGGTAATTGTGCCATCATAAAATACTGGATGTAATAGAGATATAAATTGTGAAATGCTTGTGCAACTTGGGACTGTTATGACCATTTTACATATTTGAATTTACATATAAATAAATTGACAAATTTTATGATGTAAGCCGACAATGAGCTTCCCCTCTTTGACAGACCAGCAGCCGCCACTGGTAGCATCAGAACAACAAGCATAAAAACATAGACACCAGAACATGCACCACATCATCATGTCGCTCTCTAACTACGTATAGATCTTTGTTTTTGTTTTTTTTTTCTTTTTTCTGTCTGTCACTGTAACAGAATCCACAGATGGGACTGCAACCTGCCGCACAGCTCCCAGGCCATCCTCCTCTCAGGCCCGTGCACCTGTAATGTGTACACTGTCACTCTTCTGCAAAATGCTGATGCATTATATTAATTTATGAGACCTAAATGGATCCTTCTCATTTGACTGTCGGATTGTACATCGCATGGCATTCATTATTTCTCCCATTGTATGACTGACATCATGTACTGTGTGTTGTTGTCCCATTCCTTCTGCTCTATTGAATGACTTCATTAAGTTTTCTTAAAAATGCGTTCATGATAAGATGAAGCTAAATCCATTAGGTGTCGTGTTCGCAGGGACATCTTCAGCCGCCATACAAGTGATGTTAGAATACCTGCTGTCGTTTTTTGCTGGATTGAGAAAAGGAGATGTGTGGTTTTCACACACTCTGCTGAGCTGTTCAGTGGCTCCCAGGAAACTCAGCGGTGCATCCAGAGATCACTTTCAGGGCAGAGTCCACTGCTGGGCAGACACACAACTGACTGTGCCCCGCTGCTGTCTGCTTCCTGTTCTGAGAAATGAAACACCTGTCTAATTTTAAGTAAACATCAAATGGTGTGTATCTATTTAGTTGTAACAAATGATTTTTTTTCAAATGATGCAATGGAAATAAAATTTCCTTTTGTTGAAAAATGACATGTTCCATAAACATTCATTATTTGGATAATAATACCCTTATGATGAAGCAACAACACAGCATATCATCCTGTAGTGTAAGGTGGCACCGAAGTTGTGTGTGCTTCTCTTTGGTCCTGTCTATGTCTTTTGTGTTTGGATGTTTTTCAGTCCTGTCCTTGTCTGTACGCAGTTTGTCTTGTCTGTTGCCCACACTCCACTTATAGCTCTGTGTGTTTGTGTGTGTGTGTGTGCGCGCTCGTGCACAGTGTCTGTCTGGTGTATGTGTGAGCTTTCCTGTTTTGTATCCGAGTCCTGTGTGTGTGTGCGTGCGTGTGCATCTGTTGTGCCTCAGTCGTATGTGTGTGTGTGTGTGTGTGTTCCATGATCACTTCCCCTCCCCTTGTGATCTGTCTGCGAGGTGTCATTCCTGTCTGTCACTGTCTGTGTTTGCTGTCTGTTCTGTTGCATCCATGGTCAGGGTCTTTGTGCGCTGCTGTGTTCATTATGTGTTTGTAATTTTTAAGATGTTCTAAGGTCCTTGTTTTCCTTTTACATTTGTTATTGTCATGCTGAATTTTCCCCTGTGGCACTATGTTCCATTTGTGGTCCTGTGGCTCACAGCTTCTTTGCTTAGTTGTTGATTTATGGTTTAGTCCACATATGATTTTGGCATTTTGTGTACCTTGTGTTTTGGTTTCATATTTCTTGATCAGGTTTCATTTCCACTCACCTAGTGATGTCCGTGTTCCTTATTTCCTCCCGTATCTCAGCGTTTCTGTTTTCGCCTTTTCTGCACCTGTTGTTAATTCATTCTTTTGCATTTAAGGCACTCCTGTCAGTTTGTTGCTGGTCGATTGACGTATCTTAGCGTAACTCTCCTTAACATAATTACCCTTCACCAGCCTTACCGTAATTATACAAACGTGTCTTGTAGAGATGATCTGTTTTTGTGCATTTTCCGTATTGTAATTACTCCATTTTGGTTTATCACACTCCAAAACCACCAGCTGTCATTAGCTCTGTCTTTTGTCGTTCACACCTCCCAGTTGTTCCCTGTTTTCTGTATTTGTATTAGACTTTATATTGCACTCACAAATCTGCACTGGCCTGTTTGATTTTTGCTCACTCAATTTGGATCATTAAAGCTCCTTGGATTTTTTTTTTTTGACACACCCTCCTGTGTCGTGGCTGTCTGCTACTGGGTTATTTTTGACTGATTTAGCCCGGAACATAACAGAAGTGCAGCTCAGTTTGTTGTTTCGGTTCTACATTCATCATATTCATGGCATTCATAAGCAGAACAAACATCTTCTGCAACTCATCCAAGGTCTTGAACTTCTCCTCTGATGACATTATGACCACATCCATCACCACTACATCAAAATAAATTCACCTGCATCCACCTCAGTGCATCACTAATTAAGTCATCTGGGCATTCATATGATACGACACATATCCACAGATGGAATGAAGCCTCTTCTCTTTCAGTGCAGCATCCGTGGTTATTTCCTGACTCATTTCTCTTGCTAAAACCTGAGCTGATGCAAAGCCATTGTCTTTGGAGTCCATCTGGAACACTTTTGTTCTTCCAAGAAGGGTCACTGCCAGCGAGAAATAGACTGCACCAGCTCACTAACTTTTTCCAATGCTTTTCAGACTGTCACACCAGAAAACTAAGCAGATGGAGAAATGAAAATATCCAATTTCCTAAAACATCTCCATTCTTGTGGTACAATTTGACCTTCAGTAGAGCTTCTCTCATGAGTGGGAGGTGGTGTATTTTCACCACCACACTCTTTACACGTCTCACTTCTGTGACCATGACATTCATGTGATTTTGACATTTTTGATGCTTTGTTTTTCAGATATACCACTCTAGGTGGATGCTGAGAAAAATATGAACACAGATTTTTAGAAAGTTTTATATGGTTAACAAATATGTGGGTGTATTTAGTTAGTGATCTTTAAGAGTTAAACTAGCATGCAACATAAAGGGCCACTGGCTCACAGAGCATAATCATTTTAACCATTGAACATCCCAGCCTCAGTGCTGCAGTGCTGATCCGAGTGTTGCGGATGTGTCAGAAATTATTATTGCTTTCCAAATTAATGGCTATTTGGCATTATTATCACTTTACCAAGGCGTTGCTAGGCCTGTAGCATAGATTTACGTCAACACTACCTGGCTATACCCGCTCGCTGTGCATAAACAAATGACGTCATAGTGTGCGCGCAGCCCAAGAACTGTCCGCAGAGGGGGAAAAAAAAAAACCTGTCCGCAGAGGAAAAGATGAAAATGCGAGAAGTGTGTTTTGGTCCCAATATGGATATTCCGGATGATTTTCTCATAGATAGTATGACAATCAACAGCAGCTAAAGCAGCCAGCTTGATGAGGATGCACTGGCTAAATTGGAGAGCAGCGCGTGCCGGCTAGCCGACACGACAAAAGTTAAGTGAGCCAACTTTTTATGTACTCGTTATGTGTTGTGTATCTCAGTAAAAAGTGATAATAATGCAAATAACATGCTGTTGTCATGCGGCATGCATTTTCTGAGTCCCTCCGTTCACGCCCAGTCGCCCAAAATGACAGATATTCGCCTGAGTTAGACAAGGGCGAATATCTGTCATTTTGGGCGACTGGGCGTGAACGTTGGGCTTCTGAAAATGCATACCGCCTTCCAAAAGCATGTTATTGTATTATTATTATTTTTCATTATTTTTCCTTTATTGTATTATTATTATTTTTCCTGTTATTTTTCATGAGCATTTTTCAAAAAATGTCTTACCTGGTAAGAATTCTAGTTGGCCTGGCAGTCCACCAAGGCTACCCCATTATCTCACAATCATACTGATCAGCAAAGAGTTTGAAATCTCTTTCCAAATTATTTCTTTTTACTACAGGCAAGTTCACCAGAAGAATACATAATATTATTCATGAAGTTGTACAATTACAGTCTTATTGATGTGCAAATTATTAATACAATAGTAGACATCTAGTAGACATCCAAAGTGCGCTTAGCACCCCCCTCCCTCACACACACACACACACACACACACACACACACACACACACACACACACACTAGATGTACATGAAATTTATCAACACAGCTGATATTAATGCGCAGTTTGATTGGTAATTTCCACATCAAATGGTCATGATACCTGACCAGACAGACTCTGTCAGCTCTGCAATACACCGAGATTCATCCACTACATGTTTTCACCTCTAACAATGGAAATAACTTCTTACAGTGTCAGTTTTTGTTATTTTTGCTCTCATGAACAAGAGCAGCATAGTTTCACACTCAGGACGTCAACCATAAACAATACCACAGCTCTGTGGGACCTCACTGAACAAATGTAAATTTTGACAAGGCTTCTTTGCAGCCTGTGCTGTTTTTATTTATTTATTTGTTTATTTATTTTTGCAAATTTTCAACGATCTTCTGACTGAGAAGATGTGACTGAGAGACTCCCTGACTTCTTCCTAGTCATCTTCTTCCCCATTCTGAAATGTAGTAAAGTCCAGTGACATGTAGCAATTATTCAGAAGATGCTGTGATGTTTGTGGAACTACTACTGTTGATGAGTCAGTTGCAAAAAGTTCAAAAAGTTGAATGAGCCATTGTGTCAACCCTTGCATCTGTCCTTGGTCAAGACTCACTCACCAATGGAGTGTTTTAAGTCTCGTCTGAGGACCCACTTTTATTCTCTGGCTTTTAGCTCTGCATGAGTTGTATGGTCCTCTGTTGTCTTTGGCCTAGTGTTTTATTTATTTATTGTTTTATTGTTTTTATGTTTATTTATTTATTAGTATCTGAGTGGGTTTATAGTTTTGTATAGTTGTATAATCATTTTTATGTGCAGCACTTTGGAAACGGTTCTGTTGTTTAAATGTGGTATATAAATAAAGTGGATTGGATTGGATGACCAAAAATGGCCAAAATCCAGATGCAGTTGAGAGGGATAGAGCTGTGGTCAGCCGTGTCAGAATGCAGTCAGACTGCCTCATGCATGCCTGCAGCTGTTGTCATATATAGACAACAGTCAGACGACACAGACTGTTGTCAGACGCCACCAACATTGGTGCTGTCACACACTCACTCATTCACCCACGCAATCACATCTTCGCCTGTCCTCACATTCCCAGCACTCACTGACCTCTCATCAGGAGGAGGGTGCGCTGGCAGGAGTGCATGTCTCTCACATGATGGAGTGCAGATGTGTGTGTGCGTAGAACAGGTGAGCCAACCAGCATGCGAGTGTGTGGCCAGATGAACTTTCCCCATGCGTACAACATTCTTCAGACGCTTGTGGCCATTTCAGCATACTGATCTTAACACACAACTCTACTTGGATCAGTGCGGGACAGCGCTTCACATGGGATTTATTTATGCCCAGGTGTATGATGCATTTGAGAGCCAATCAATGTTGCCAGCACAGAGCACAGCCAGGTGAAAGGGACTTCACCACATGCAGTGGTCCCTTTCTGCTGTCTGCGCTACACTGTGGAATGTTCCTGGCACCATCCTGGAGGTGAGTTGCATGTTTATTGTTGTCATGGGCTGGGGAAACAGTTCCACATCATACCTGCTACAGAGTTAGGAGGTGAACATGTAATAACACGTGTATTACAGCAGTAACATCCCGTTCAGCTGCATTGCGGGGCACTGCATCGAGCCTCTGACACGCACAATGCCGCACTGATGCTGCACAGCACACCTACCCGTGGTGTAACAGCTATGATGTGCATAATATTTCTCATAAATTATCTCACCCATGGGAGGGAATGGACATGTATCTGTACTGTAAGGACATAATGGATATAACAACCTGTTCAGATCTGCGGTGGCGTGTGCTGGGTGATGTTGATCTGCAGGGGCACACGGTGCTTTCAGTTTGATTGCACGCTATTCGCATCCACTGCATATGATGAAGGTGTGCCACATACATGTTATTACATATCAACATTTCTTTTGCCCTCCCTGCCAAGGGTCCAGTGGAGGTGGAAATATGTGTGACACAAACAGGACATGCTGTCAGGCTTTGCCGTGACCGATCCATGTCAGAGCTCAATCAACCACGATCAGATCATTTCAAATGCTGTTATGACACCGTCAGAATAAGTAGATTGTGATCAGATGTGGCACAAACTTCACATAGACAGCCCGGCAGATGTGTGTCCCATCTCCACAGTGCCAAGAGTGTTTTGAATTGTGCAACACATTTGGGACAGCTCAGCGAATTGGACCATCTATGTAGACTGCTCTGAGACTGCTGACCGTCCGTCTTCAGACCATAACTCAACACTTCCCGAATGTAGCCGGATGTGTCATTCTCACGTCATTCAGCCTCAACTGGCCAATGTGTGAAGGGAGTCTAAGACTAAGGAGGATCAGTAAGCACTGAACCACTATAACCATGGTTACAAGATCTGTAGATACAAGTCAGTCCTTGTGAACAACTCTGTCAATGCAATCAAGTGAAGCTGTGACTAAACTGCTTTTAAAATCATTCACCAGAGTGTAAACATAGACAACAGAGAACACCTCAAACATGACTGAGCCTCACGATTTGCTTGCCAACAACAGTAACATCTTAAAAGAGCCATTCCATCACAACAAGTGTCACTCTGGTTGTATACTAACTGTTTAAGTGACAATACCAACTAAGACTCAAGCAGTCATATACGGGCCCTCGTTCCGCGCAACCGCCTACCCAGGCCACTGGGTGCCCTTGTGACCACATGTGGGCATGTGCATGCAGGGGCAACCACTCATCACACAGTTAAAATTTTAAACAAATCACACAATGCATCAAGGAGTTATGACATGTTGATTGTTCATCCACTAGGGGGCGCTCAGTGTACAAACAGAGGGGCTGGGTGTGTTCAGGAGCCAACCATCATCATACATGTGAAGTTTCAAGTCAATCAGGCAAAGCATGAAGGAGTTATCATGACTTGATGGTCCATGGCAAAGGGTCAAAATGGCGGCACCATAGCGGCCACACCCTTCAACATAGAGAAAAGCTTTCGATAACTTTTGGTCAGTATCATCTTTGGATGCTATCAAAGAAATTTGAAGTGCATTGGACAAAATCCCTAGGAGGAGTTCGTTCAAATACAACATGTGGAAATCATTTCAAAATGAGAAGAAAATTCAAAATTGCTGACTTCCTGTTTGGAGTAGACTCATGGTGCAAGAGACTTTTTTGTACGTCTATGCAAGTCACACATGTGTACCAATTTTCATCTCCCTACTCCAAAAAAAACCCCTATGGGAAGGGGTTTTTGAAATTTTCAAGGGGGCGCTATTGAGGCACTTTGCCCCGCCCATGGGCGAGGCCCATATGAATTGTAGGAAGTTGTCATGCTTGACCTGTGTATCAATTTTCATGATGATATGACAAAATTAAAGCTGTCAAAAGGAAGAACGTATTTTCATGGCGAAGGGGCAATATTCGGTACGCCACCACACAGAAGCCATTACTCGTAAGTTCACGGCGATCATCGCCTATGTTCACCAACTTGTTCTGCATGTTTTAGAAGTGGAAGGAAGTTGATGGTGTAAAGTATGTGACATCAGTACCTGTTTAAGTATAATGTTCCATGGCGAAGGGTCAAAATGGCGGCGCCATAGCGGCCACACCCTTCGACATAAAGAAAAGCTTTCGATAAATTTTGGTCAGTATCGTCTGTGGGTGATGTGGAAGAAATTTGAAGTGCATTGGACAAAATCCCTAGGAGGAGTTTGTTCAAATACAACATGTGGAAATCACGCCAAAATGAGAAGAAAATGCAAAATGGCCGACTTCCTGTTTGGAGTAGACCCATGGTGCAAGAGAATTTTTTGTATGTCTATGCAAGTCAAACATGTGTACCAATTTTCATCTCCCTACTCCCAAAAAAACCCTAAGTGGAGGCGTTTTTGAAAGTTTCAAGGGGGCGCTATTGAGGCATTTTGCCCCGCCCATGGGCGACGCCCCTATGAATTGTAAGAGGTTGTCGTGGTCGACCTGTGTATCAATTTTCATGATGATGTGACAAAATTAAAGCCATCAAAAGGAAGAACGTAATTTCATGACGAATGGGCAATATTCGGCACGCCACCACATGGACGACGTTACTCGTAACTTCACGGCGTTCATCGCCTATGTTCACCAGTTTGTTCTGCATGTTTTAGAAGTGGAATGAAGTTGATTGGGTTAAGTATGTGACAACAGGAACTCTTAAAGTAAAAATAGGTCCTTTCCCGCCACCACCGGGAAGCGCTATGGCGCAGGTGGGAACCTAAGATATGTAGACGTTCAGGGTGGAGCCCTCATCATGTCCAGCAAGTTTGAAGGATCTACGATGAAGTATGTGGGCGTGACACCCGTTCGAAATGAAATGGCGTGCTCCGAAAAGCTCGCCAAAGTTTGACGACCCCTAGCAGCCACGCCTTTTGACTTAATTAGAATCTTTTGATAACTTTTGATCACCATTGTGTTGTGATGATTTTGACCAAATTTGAAGACGATCGTATGAAATCCCTAGGACGAGTTTGTTCAAATGTAAGTAGTGGAAATGGCCAAAAATGGCAAAAATTTCCTCAAAATTGAAACTTAAAATCAAAATGGCCGACTTCCTGTCGATATTTCATCATGACAGTAGGAGCCCAATGCAGAGGGGTTTTTGAAAATTTCTAGGGGGCGCTATTTCGCGACTTTTGTGCGACCATGTGCGACACCCCCAAAATATTGAATTTCGGATCCGGCTGGACAACTTTGGAAAGTTTGGTGAGTTTTTGAGCATGGGAAGAGGCTGAAATTTTGATTTCAAAAGTGGCAAGAATAATAATAATAATAACTAGGACTGCAAGCAGTCATATACGGGCCCTCGTTCCGCGCAACCACCTACCCAGGCCAGTGGGTGCCCTTGTGACCACATGTGGGCATGTGCATGCAGGGGCAACCACTCATCACACAGTTAAAATTTTAAACAAATCATACAATGCATCAAAGTTAAAATTTTAAACAAATCATACAATGCATCAAGGAGTTATGACATGTTGATTGTTCATCCACTAGGGGGGACTCGGTGTACAAACAGAGGGGCTGGGTATGTTCAGGAGCCAACCATCATCATACATGTGAAGTTTCAAGTCAATCAGGCAAAGCATGAAGGAGTTATCATGACTTCACGTTCCATGGCAAAGGGTCAAAATGGCGGCACCATAGCGGCCACACCCTTCAACATAGAGAAAAGCTTTCAATAACTTTTGGTCAGTATCATCTCTGGATGCTGTCACAGAAATTTGAAGTGCATTGGACAATATCCCTAGGAGGATTTCGTTCAAATACAACATGTGGAAATCATTTCAAAATGAGAAGAAAATTCAAAATGGCCGACTTCCTGTTTGGAGTACACTCATGGTGCAAGAGACTTTTTGTACGTCTATACAAGTCACACATGTGTACCAATTTTCATCTCCCTACTCCAAAAAAAAAAAACCCCTATGGGAAGGGGTTTTTGAAATTTTCAAGGGGGCGTTATTGAGGCACTTTGCCCCGCCCATGGGCGAGGCCCCTATGAATTGTAGGAGGTTGTCATGCTTGACCTGTGTATCAATTGTCATGATGATATGACAAAATTAAAAGCAGTCAAAAGGAAGAACGTAATTTCATGGTCAAAGGGGCGATATTCGGTACGCCTCCACACAGAAGCCGTTACTCGTAAGTTCACGGCGATCATCACCTATGTTCACCAACTTGTTCTGCATGTTTTAGAAGTGGAAGGAAGTTGATGGTGTTAAGTATGTGACATCAGTACCTGTTTAAGTATAATGTTCCATGGCGAAAGGTCGGAGGGGTTTTTGAAAATTTCTAGGGGGCGCTATTTTGCGATTTTTCTGCGACCATGTGCAACGCCCCCAAAATATCGAATTTCGGATCCGGCCGGACGACTTTGGAAAGTTTGGTGAGTTTTTGAGCATGGGAAGAGGCCGAAATTTCGATTTCAAGAGTGAGAATAATAATAATAATAATAATAATAATAATAAATAATAATAATAATAATAATAATAATAATAAACAGCGCAATTACAATAGGGTCCTCACAGGACGTTGCCTACTCGGGCCCTAATAATAATAATAATAATAAACAGCGCAATTACAATAGGGTCCTCGTAGGACGTTGCCTACTCTGGCCCTAACTAGGACTGCAAGCAGTCATATACGGGCCCTCGTTCCGCGCAACCGCCTACCCAGGCCACTGGGTGCCCTTGTGACCACATGTGGGCATGTGCATGCAGGGGCAACCACTCATCACACAGTTAAAATTTTAAACAAATCACACAATCCATCAAGGAGTTATGACATGGCCATCCGTCATCATACATGTGAAGTTTCAAGTCAATCAGGCAAAGCATGAAGGAGTTATCATGACTTGATATTCCATGGCAAAGGGTCAAAATGGCGGCACCATAGCGGCCACACCCTTCAACATAGAGAAAAGCTTTCGATAAATTTTGGTCAGTATCATCTTCGGATGCTGTCAAAGAAATTTCAAGTGCAGTGGCCAAAATCCCTAGGAGGAGTTCGTTCAAATACAACATGGGGAAATCATTTCAAAAAGAGAAGAAAATGCAAAATGGCTGACTTCCTGTTTGGAGTAGAGTCATGGTGCAAGAGACTTTTTTGTACGTCTATGAAAGTCACACATGTGTACCAATTTTCATCTCCCTACTCCAAAAAAACCCCTATGTGGAGGGGTTTTTGAAAGTTTCAAGGGGGCACTATTGAGGCATTTTGCCCCGCCCATGGGCGACGCCCCTATGAATTGTAAGAGGTTGTCATGCTCGACCTGTGTATCAATTTTCATGATGATGTGACAAAATTAAAGCCATCAAAATGAAGAACGTATTTTCATGGCAAATGGGCAATATTCGGCACGCCGCCACACGGACGCCGTTACTCGTAACTTCACGGCATTCATCGCCTACGTTCACCAATTTGTTCTACATGTTTTAGAAGTGGAATGAAGTTGATTGGGTTAAGTATGTGACATCAGGACCTCTTAAAGTAAAAATAGGATATTTCCCACCACCACCAGGGGGCGCTATGGCGCAGGTGGGAACTTAAGATATGTAGACATTCAGGGCGGAGCCTTATCATGTCCAGCAAGTTTGAATGATCTACGATGAAGTATGTGGGCGTGACAGCCGTTCGAAGTGAAATGGCGTGCTCTGAAAAGCTCGCCAAAGTTTGACGACCCTTAGCAGCCACGCATTTTGACTTAATTAGAATCTTTTGATAACTTTTGATCACCATTGTCTTGTGATGATTTTGACCAAATTTGAAGATGATCGGATAAAATCCCTAGGACGAGTTCGTTAAAATGTAAGTAGTGGAAATGGCCAAAAATGGGAATGGTAGGACGTTGCCTACTCGGGCCCTAATAATAATAATAATAATAATAAATAATAATAAACAGCGCAATTACAATAGGGTCCTCGTAGGACGTTGCCTACTCGGGCCCTAATAAACAGCGAAATTACAATAGGGTCCTCGTAGGACGTTGCCTACTCGGGCCCTAAAAATCGGCATATCCAACCATGGAGAGGGAGCCACTTCCAGGTCATAATGCTCCATTAATGTCAACAGAGAAAAGTTGTCTTTCTTATCAGAAAGGATGTTCCCAAGGCCCATATAAATGTGCTGCCTCAAGTTAGGAACTGGGCATGACACTGAGTTAATAGGATTTTAAAAAGAGGAATAGTTTGCATCATGTGTCATACTTAGTTATCATGTTACGGGGTAACATATGTCACATGCCATTGAAGCCATTGGATTTCTGCATTGTTTGACTTTTACTTTGCAGACCAAACATTCAACACAGCCAAAACTATTCAATTTAGTAATCGTTTTAGCTCAGCCAATAATTTGCATCATGTTTAACCAAAATTGGAGCAACTTTAACTTTTGACCTGTGTACAAACTGAAATTGACCTTTGTCACCATTTTTGCTGTCTTTACCCATAACTCCATAGCATTCAGTCATAGATAGTCCAAACTACAGTGAGGCAGGTAAGTATTTGATCCACGGTCGAAGTTTTCCCACCTACAAAGAATGGAGAGGTATGTAATTTGTTATTGCCATCGTGTGGACGAGGTGATCCAGATGCATTCTGACACAGCTGACCATGCCTCTTTTCCTCCCGAAAAGAGGCCATAATCCCGCTGGATTATGGCAACATGGTTCCTGCACATTCTTGCTATGTGTGACGGGGACTTAAGATCCCACATAATAAGTACTAAATTGCATGGGCTATCCAAACGTGTACGCATTGAGGTGCAGACAGTTTTACAAGTGACTCATTAAATGTAAATTCATAGTTGATTCTGGGTAGTAGTGTGATGTAGACAGCAGTATGTAAATGAGGATTTTGCATGTTAATGGCTGTAAGTGCAAAATTACATAAAATCAGCCACTTAATGGATGTAGGAGCATGTCACCTCTTCATTAAGGACAATTCTATACTGTAGAAGCTCACAGGCAAAAATTTTTTTAGAAATTGGGGAGAATAGTGTTTGAAAATTATAAGACTAAATATTCACTTGTGCAGAAAGAAAATCATTTCTGTTACAATGATGTGGTGAAGATTAGCTATACCATGTCAAAGCAGATTTTTTTTTTTTTTCCATGTTTTTTCTCCTATCAAAATGTAAATGATTTCGGCTCATTTTCTATCTATTGCGTGAACTGATTTTTCATCCTCTGCATAAGCTCTGCATAAGCATATTATTGTTTTGTGTTAATGAGAACATTGCACACCTCAGTTGAAGTGAGGAATTGGTTGCCAGCACTGCACCTGCCTTGGCCCAGAAATCATAAAAATACCAACATAACCTATTATTAAGCTGTCAAATTATAGAAGATGACAAATGGCAGTCAAAGTACATTGTTTTATCAGCAGAAATTTATTTTTTGTAGTGTAACATCAGTCACGTAACGTCAGTCACACATAATTATGCAATCATTCATTTTATGCCTTTGATTTGTAACATGGCAAAGAGCAGCAGAATGACAGGTGGTTGCCGCCTTATACAACCCCTGGCAAAAATTATGGAATCACCGGCCTCGGAGGATGTTCATTCAGTTGTTTAATTTTGTAGAAAAAAAAGCAGATCACAGACATGACACAAAACTAAAGTCATTTCAAATGGCAACTTTCTGGCTTTAAGAAACACTATAAGAAATCAAGAAAAAAAGATTGTGGCAGTCAGTAACGGTTACTTTTTTAGACCAAGCAGAGGAAAAAAATATGGAATCACTCAATTCTGAGGAAAAAAATTATGGAATCACCCTGTAAATTTTCATCCCCAAAACTAACACCTGCATCATATCAGATCTGCTCGTTAGTCTGCATCTAAAAAGGAGTGAACACACCTTGGAGAGCTGTTGCACCAAGTGGACTGACATGAATCATGGCTCCAACACGAGAGATGTCAATTGAAACAAAGGAGAGGATTATCAAACTCTTAAAAGAGAGTAAATCATCACGCAATGTTGTAAAAGGTGTTGGTTGTTCACAGTCAGCTGTGTCTAAACTCTGGAGCAAATACAAACAACATGGGAAGGTTGTTAAAGGCAAACATACTGGTAGACCAAGGAAGACATCAAAGCATCAAGACAGAAAACTTAAAGCAATATGTCTCAAAAATCGAAAAATGTACAACAAAACAAATGAGGAACGAAGGGGAGGAAACTGGAGTCAACGTCTGTGACCGAACTGTAAGAAACCGCCTAAAGGAAATGGGATTTACATACAGAAAAGCTAAACGAAAGGCATCATTAACACCTAAACAGAAAAAAACAAGGTTACAATGGGCTAAGGAAAAGCAATTGTGGACTGTGGATGACTGGATGAAAGTCATATTCAGTGATGAATCTCGAATCTGCATTGGGCAAGGTGATGATGCTGGAACTTTTGTTTGGTGCCTTTCCAATGAGATTTATAAAGATGACTGCCTGAAGAGAACATGTAAATTTTCACAGTCATTGATGATATGGGGCTGCATGTCAGGTAAAGGCACTGGGGAGATGGCTGTCATTACATCATCAATAAATGCACAAGTTTATGTTGATATTTTGGACAATTGAAAGGATGTTTGGTGTGATGAAATCATTTTTCAAGATGATAATGCATCTTGCCATAGAGCCAAAACTGCAAAAACATTCCTTGCAAAAAGACACATAGGGTCAGTGTCAACGAGTAGATCTGATTTGATGCAGGTGTTAATTTGGGGGATGAAAATTTACAGGGTGATTCCATATTTTTTTCCTCAGAATTGAGTGATTCCATATTTTTTTCCTCTGCTTGGTCTAAAAAAGTAACCGTTACTGACTGCCACAATCTTTTTTTCTTGATTTCTTATAGTGTTTCTTAAAGCCAGAAAGTTGCCATTTGAAATGACTTTAGTTTTGTGTCATGTCTGTGATCTGCTTTTTTCTACAAAATTAAACAACTGAATGAACATCCTCTGAGGCCGGTGAATCCATAATTTTTGCCAGTGGTTGTATCCTAGAATAAAAATAGTCATTAACCCTGTATAGTTTGAAGACAAACTTGCAATAAAGTTTCTGAATTTTCTTAATGGCTGTATTTTTGCAACATCAATCACGCCCATAGTATTGAGTACCACCGACTTCTACGAAGCACCAACAAAGTGCCTTACCAAGTAGACCTTGTCCCTATTATGTTTTCCACAATATAGGAACACTCAGGGGTTGTATTTTTTAAGTCCTGGTCACTTCAAAAGGCCTGCTTCCTCTCTGAATGTAACATCAGTCACTGTGAAATTGGCCATTAAGCTCTAATATACATGGAATATTACTCAGTACTCAAATAACAGAATATTTTATTGATTTACCACTGATGCGTATGGTATATATACATGTGCAGCTCTTATGGACATGCATGCATCATTCTACAAAGATGTGGTGTGTGTTTGCTATTTGTGTGGCACATCAGTTACAAAGTTATCGTGAGTTGCACCAAAAGGTACTCTGGTCCACCTGTTATGCATGGAGACATTCATTCTTAAAGAAATAAGCATGAGATAAACCGTTAAGCTCATTACATATGCCCAACTTCTAAAATGAATGATTTTTCTTTATGTCTGTGTGTGTTACTGGAAAAGAATTTGGTCAAGTGCAATTAAATTCAAATTTTGAAAGTCACAAAATACATAGGGGCGATCAGCCACTGCTAAATTTCCTTTTGGCCTTGACAAATCATGTGTGTGCAAACTTCACCTACTTGCATATTCTCACCCATAATTTTGTGTTCTCATGTGGACAAATCCCAATTGCATATTTATAAAGTCAAACGCACTAAATTGACAATGCATGCTACTCTTTCCATTTGACAGACACAGTCCTCATTGCGCACTGATCACAAATCAGAATACAGGTGTATGTGAGTGCAGTGGTGTTTGTGCATGTTTTTACACACGCAAGCCTTGATTAAATCTTAGGTCCATCATCATGCCAGATGCTGAGTAGAGGAGAAGAGACACTTATTGTTTTTAGGGCCCGAGTAGGCAACGTCCTATGATGACCCTATTGTAATTGCGCTGTTTATTATTATTATTATTATTATTATTATTCTCACTTTTGAAATCGAAATTTCGGCCTCTTCCCATGCTCAAAAACTGACCAAACTTTCCAAAGTCGTCTGGCCGGATCCAAAATTTGATATTTTGGGGGCATCGCACATGGTCGCAGAAAAATCGCGAAATAGCGCCCCCTAGAAATTTTCAAAAACCCCTCCTCATTGGGCTTTTTTCATCGTAGCCTCACGAAATTCGGTACACATATTTACCATGCCAGGACGCACGAAAAAGTCTCTTACCGTCATGGTGAAATATCGACAGGAAGTCGGCCATTTTGATTTTAAGTTTCGATTTTGAGCAAATTTTTGCCATTTTTGGCCATTTCCACTACTTACATTTGAACGAACTCGTCCTATGGATTTCATCCGATTGTCTTCAAATTTGGTCAAAATCATCACAACACAATGGTGATCAAAAGTTATCAAAAGATTCTAATTAAGTCAAAAGGCGTGGCTGCTAGGGGTCGTCAAACTTTGGCGAGCTTTTTGGAGCACGCCATTTCACTTCGAACGGCTGTCACGCCCACATACTTCATCGTAGATCCATCATCTTGCTGGACATGATGAGGGCTCCGCCCTGAACGTCTACATATCTTAAGTTCCCATCTGTGCCATAGCGCCCCCCGGTGGTGGTGGGAAATGTCCTATTTTTACTTTAAGAGGTCCTGATGTCACATACTTAACCCAATCAACTTCATTCCACTTCTAAAACATGCAGAACAAATTGGTGAACGTAGGCAATGAACGCTGTGAAGTTACGAGTAATGGCGTCCGTGTGGCGGCGTGCCGAATATTGCCCATTCACCATGAAATTACGTTCTTCCTTTGACGGCTTTAATTTTGTCACATCATCATGAAATTGATACACAGGTCGAGCACGACAACGTCTTACAATTCATAGGGGCATCGCCCACGGGCGGGGCAAAATGCCTCAATAGTGCCCCCTTGAAACTTTCAAAAACCCCTCTACATTCAGATTTTTTTGGAGTAGGGAGATGAAAATTGGTACACATGTGTGACTTGCATAGACGTACAAAAAAGTCTCTTGCACCATGGGTCTACTCCAAACAGGAAGTCGGCCATTTTGAATTTTCTTCTCATTTTGGCGTGATTTCCACGTTCTATTTGAACGAACTCCTCCTAGGGATTTTGTCCAATGCACTTCAAATTTCTTCAACATCACCCACAGACGATACTGACCAAAATTTATCGAAAGCTTTTCTTTATGTCGAAGGGTGTGGCCGCTATGGTGCCGCCATTTTGACCCTTCGCCATGGAACATCAAGTCATGATAACTCCTTCATGCTTTGCCTGATTGACTTGAAACTTCACATGTATGATGATGGTTGGCTCCTCAACACACCCAGCCCCTCTGTTTGTACATTGAGCGCCCCCTAGTGGATGAACCATCAACATGTCATAACTCCTTGATGCATTGTGTGATTTGTTTAAAATTTTAACTGTGATGAGTGGTTGCCCCTGCATGCACATGCCCATATGTGGTCACAAGGGCACCCACTGGCCTGGGTAGGCGGTCGCACGGAACGAGGGCCCGTATGTGACTGCTTGCAGTCCTAGTTTCTGATTTGTAATTGGTTCACCAACACCCCCTCCCCACCAAACTACATAAATCTTTTTGACACAAATTTATCAGCATATGTGTGTCAAATGCTGGAGAGGTTGCAATCAACAACTTGTAATCCAAATATTAATCATATATATTTTGTTCAAATATGACCACAAGTTTACAGCTGTCATTGTATTTATGTAATTATGAAAAAACAAATTTGTGAATATTTTTCTCACAGGTTTGTGACTATTGTGTACTTTTGAAAATGACAGCTTTCAAATTCAGATTTCTTTCTATAAGCTTTCATGTGTTTCCCCTTTGACTTCAAAATATTTTCACGTGTGAATATGTAATACAATTGAACATGTGAAGAAAAGACATATTCAGATTTTTGTTGAGCAAGTTTTCACATCATATTCTACAAGTTCTCACATCAAGCGTACAAGCTCTCCCTCGACACATACCGAAGGTGACGAGTGGATGTGTTTGATAATAGGTCTCTGTGGAGGATCCTTGGGTACCGCTGGAATGACTTTGTGCCAAATTAGCGAAATGACGAAGCGTCAGCTTGAATATTTTGGCTATGTGGCCCATTTCTTTATGTGTGATCTAGAGCACTGGTGCTTTAGTGTTGAGGACCCCAGTGGCTAGAGAAGACCAACAGACACACACACGCTTCACCTGGCTGTGGCAAATAGATGGTTATTATGGAGATGTGGGGATGGACTAGTTTTTCTGTCTGGGGAGCTTTCCTCCAGGTCTCAAGGCGGATCTGGTGCAATACACACCATCATATGCTTCCCAACTTCACTTGATTTGACATCTATAGTGAATATAGTATAGTATAGTCAATTTCAGATTTTTGGAAATGTTGCTTCTTGCGCAGCTTTTTTTTTCCATTGCCATGTTCTTCATGAGCTGTGTAAGAAAACAAGCCAGTCTTTACAGAGCCAAACACATAGAGGTACTGTTGACAAATGAATATTTCACAGCCTGTTCTCACAAAAAAAAATGTGAGAATAGAAAATGTAAAACATAAAAGTAACAAAAATTCATACATATTTATGTATTCAGCCTAATTGTACAAATCCCATATTTTCCTTTGTTGCGAGACAATGTTATTACCTTCAACACGGTGCCGGATAATCTGAGCAAAAACAAATGTGTGTAGTCTTCTTATACTTTTTTTAGAGCTGTTCTAATGCTAAACCTAACCCTCATCCTAAGTCAAACCTTAATCAAAAAGCAAACGTACGTTTCCAAACATTAATGCCCCCATCACACATAGCAAGAATTTGCCGGAAGCATGCCTGACATGGCAAATATTGCCATAATCCCATGCAGTCGGGAGGAAAAGAGGCGTGGTCAGCAGTGTTGGCGTGCAGACAGACTGCCTCGTCCACACATGTCAGATCACCTCCAGAGCATATGTAGACGACAGAGACTGCTATCAGGTGGCCATAAAAGGCCCTGCAGACTGCCAGATCTCCAAATGTCTGGATGGCCAGAGCACTGTGTTCCTCACGCGCATGTGCGTGCAGGTGCGCAGCGCACATGCATGGGGCTGCAATTATCACTCAGTTCACATTATTTATGTCGTCACAGGGAAGGAAGGGACAAATACATGTGCTGTAAGGTCTGTTGTAGATATAACAGCGGCGGGGTGCACACATTCACTGTACATGATAATGTACACATCATAACTATCACATCATGTTCACATTATAACTGTCATCATAACAATATCTTATGTAAGGCATCATAAGAATATGTTTCCATTCACAGCTGACAATGGATGTGGAAAGCAGGCTTGTGTATATACATATACAGTGCTTTCATGATGAACCATGCACACACAGCTTTATAATACTGCTGTGTAATCTGTGTCATTTTTGTGGCATGCCAGATTTGTCCCATGGTGTTGGCCAAGAATTTTAGCATTCAAATTAAAGATGTCCCAATTCTAGCATTTAATGTGAAATCATTATCGACTCCATAAACCCTGATCCACATCTGTGTCATGTGTTTAACCCAGCAGTCATAAAATGTTTATTTCACCATGTCTCTGCTCCTTCACACAGTGAGCTCCCTCACAGCATCTGCAGAATGCCATCTGTTTTGTTTCAGTGCATCATTAACATGCTGCTGTAGTTTAAAACCGCCTTTAAACTTCGGTGTTTCCTTCTTCAAGCATTTTAATGAGGGCACCGAAGGCTTGAAGGGGTAATTTCAGTATAGGAGTACACTAATGTTCTACAAGTAGCACCCAATCTTCATCTTCATGCGTGAGAAACATATGGCCAGTACAAATTGCACGTGGCACATCTGTATCAAAGTTTCATTTCCTGACCATGAACCATCTCTAAACAAAACCTTAAAATTGGTCAATTATTATAATTCTAATTATTTTATGTATATATCATTACAGAAAGACAGAGGTGATCACATGTTCTCCACCTCTCCTCTGTAGTTTAGTGGAGGTAAAAATGTATTTTAAATTAACAAGTGCCCCCCCACGACCTAGTCCTGGATAGGCAGTTGAAGATGAATGAGTTCCACCCTTTATACAGACTGTGTTCAAATGTTAATGATTTTTTTTTTGTTTTTAAAATACATGTTAAATTGTTACTGAGACACTGTCCAATATATGTATTTATTTTAGACACAATTCCTTAAAAATTCCATTGTTTGTTTTCCTTGGCAAGATAGGTCAAATAAACAACCATTTAAAAAAAAGTTATATTATTGAATGGACCAACATGTACATTTCAGAAAAATTTCTTAGCATGATTTGGCTTTACGGCTTTTCTGATTGTACTAGATTGTACTTGCAAAAATTCTGATTGGACAGCTGTAATTGTCCAAATTAACAAAGCTACAAGTGCAATTGTCCAAATTTCCAATGTATGTCATGTCCAACATGTGAAAGACATCTTCTACTTATCCAATAGACAAGCAAATTTAATCAGTCCCCACAACTCTAAAATAACCATCTATAACCATCTATCTGCCACAGCCAGGTGAAGCATGGGTATCCTCTTGGCCTTCTCCAGCCACAGGGATCCTCAAAAACTAGGCACCTATGCATTGGCTCACCCACAGAGTAACGCAACCACATGATCAAAATGTTGATGCTGATGCCCCCAAAATGCAAGTGATACTCCTCATCTTAGTGTCCCAAAGTAACCAGACTGATTATGCAACACAGGAGACAGAGTCTGACCGCTGGTGAAGGCAGAGGTAAGAGGGCTGTCAGTCAGCCAGCCAAAACTGACAGATGAGTCTGGACATCTATCACTGAGCCGGCTGATGGTCCTGGCTGAGATGGGAGTTCAATTTGGCTGGCTGGAGTCCATTGAGGAGATGGAAGGCCAGCCCTTCAACTGGCAAGAGTCTTTTGAGGTGACAGAAGGCCGGCCCTTTGGCTGGGAGGAGCTGTTAGCAGAGGCAGAAGTGTGCCCACTGGAGTTCTCCACCAGCTCAGGGACTGGGATGTCCAGCCCCACCGTAATGTCCTCACTGGTGGGCACGTCCAGCCCCACCGCGATGTCCTCACAGGCGGGTATGAAAAGCCCCACTGCGCTGACATCTTTGGGTGCAGGGACATCCAGCCCCATCGTGATGTCATCAGAGGCAGGGGTAAAAAAATACAGCCCCATTGATGCTTTCTGGTGCAGATGCTGATGGGATCCCAACAATGCCATTCACAGAGGGCCCACTGATGACATCATCCATCATGGAGGTAGCCTGGTCCACATTGATGTCTTCAGGTGCGGGAGTAGAAGGCTCCCCAATGGCATCATCCAGTGTGGAGGCAGCCCGGTCTGCATCAATGTCCTCATGTCATCATCATATATGGAGAGGGATCCCTGGGATCATCAACGGGTGTGGAGGTGGCCTGTTCCTCTGCGGCGCCATCAGGGGCCAGAACTCGTGACCCCATGGTGATGTCTGCTGGAGCAGGATGCATTGTCTCTGCTTCCTGCGGCATGCCACCAGACCAGCAGACTGACCTGAAAAATATGGCACAAGGGTTAGGATGCTCACCCAGCTGTTGAGAGACGTGTCTGCTGTGGAGCCCGGCAGCTCTTCTGAGATTGGCCTCAATGCCGGTTGCCAATGGGGAGATGGCTGCCGCCGTGACTTCCTCCAGAGCGGGGTAGACTAGTCCTTGGCAGTGTCATCAGAGGCCGTGACTGGTGACCCCTGAATGATGTCATCAGAAAGTGGGATTGTCACCTCCACCATGTCTGGTATGTAGCCAGAGCCGCCAACTAACCTCAAAGAAAAAGTACATCAATGTGCCTCGCACCCACCCTGAAGCCTGGAAACAGCTGTGCTGGGGAACTCAGCTTCCCCTCCTGGACTGACCCCGCTGCCGACATGGATGGGAGGGTTGCAGCCTCCGGAGCCTTTCGGTGATCCTACCTGTCTGACTTGGACTGGTGTATTCCCATCATTCTCCTGGCTCCACCTGTGCCACAGGTTGTATCAGGGAAGGGCGGTGACTGAGGATGGCTGGCTGGTACTGCTGACTGTGATGCTGTGGGGACCACTGGCGAAAACAGAGGCTCGGGGACTGCTGGTTGCACTGACTGGGGCGTGGAGGAAAAAAAACCCGGTGTCCGGTCCGGGGCAGCTGCACTGAACTGAGGAATTTCTAATGACATAGAAACTGTTGCAGGCAGGCTGCCAATCGTGTGGTTCAGGGCAGAGTTCAGAATCTGCCTGGAGAGAGGGTTGGATATGATGGCTGGTGATTTAAGTTTATCCAACAGTTTTTTTTAAAGTGGAGGTAAGGTAGTGAGTGCAGAGCAGTTTGGTCAGTGGCCTGAGAGTGAAGGGAAACAAAAGGTTCTGGGTGGACATGATCAGTGGTTACACAGACACAATGCTAAATTGGTGGATAGATCATAGTCTTGGGAGTAGACAGCGTGGATGTGGCTGGAGATGAAGACTGGAAAACAAAAGTGTCACTATTTGGATGAAACTGATTGTCCTAGGGGGTGTGAGTATTGACTTTCTCTGTGTCTGGATTCAGACCGTCAAGTTCATGTGAACTGAAAATCCCCACTGGGTCATGTGCCCAGTCCAAGGGTGTGTCCTGGTCAAATGGACCTTCTAATACGGCTAGCTCTGGGTAGAGCTCAAAAGCCCATATTTTGGCATCAAATAAATTCCAAGTCTGATTCAAGAAGTCTCTTTCCTTTCTCGGACTGTGACAGCAGTGGAAAGTGTTAAACACCCAAGGCTTTAAATGCCACTAGGTCAGGGGCGCTGCTTTGCGTGCAGGGTTCAGACTGGCCAGGCAGTTCTGTTATGATCCGGGGCTGGATCTGAGTCTAATAGAACCCCAAGGAAGCAGACAGCCAGGACACAAACTGAGTCATAAAAAACACCGGTGCTTTAATTATCCATGTGTGAGAACAAAAAACACACAAGCTGGTGCAGGTAAGAGCATACAGAAAAAAATCCAACACAAAAACTCAGGGCAAAGAAAAACCAGGAGGCGCAATGGGGGACAATTACACTAAAAATAGATGACAAGCCTGTGCACGACAAACCACAATGACTAAGAAGGCACATGAGAATGAAAACAGCACTACACAAGAGCTGATGAAACATCAATTGCCCAGCAAAGGAAAACATACAGGTGAGGCTTAAAATAGGAGAAAACAATGAAATTGCAAAAACACATTGAACAGAAAAACAACATAACCCTCAACACTGATCAGCCGACAAACCAAAAGTCAAAAGCGAGTGACAAAAGAAAAGAAAAACTGGGTAAGGTGACAAATCATGGAGAATAAAATAATCAACACTGATGAATCAAAACCACAAAGACCAGGAACACCCCGCGGACAGGGAAATGAAGAGATATGAGTAGAGTAAAAAAACAGAGACAAGATGGACCGGGAACCGACAAGGGTAAGGATGCATAGACAGAACACAGCAGCAGACATGCCCACATCCACACACACACCGAAACAGGTCATACACAAATGACAGACGCAGGAGTGATCATACACACACCAGAAGCACACGAGACACACATACAGCTATGGGACCCACACAACAAAGACATACATGAGACACCAAACACGAACCAAGAAACAGACACCCACTCAGACATATGCCAGACCGGTGAGGCCCAAGGGTGCGCACGCACACACGCACACACATACACATACAGGACACACACCAGACACGGACACGAAGCAGGAAGGCAGACACATGATCACAGACACAGCCCAGGGGTGCACACACAACACATGAAGGACAGGTGAATCCCAGAAAACAGCACAGGGGAGTGGCAACAAGCAAAAACACATACAAACAGCACACATCCAAAACACAAAAGACAATAATAGGGGCAGCCATTGCACACACAACAGATTTACTGGTATGAATGACTTCATAATGAAATCATCCACAAGTCATATAAATGAAGTCATGCATAATCAAAATCACCATTACAGATTTTTTTCTCTTTTTTTTTTTTTTTTTACGTGTATATTGTGATGTACCAGATTGCAGTCTGTTTTCTTTCATTTGGCCTTAAACAAATCAAATCAAATCAAATCAAATCAATTTCATTTATATAGCGCCAAATCACAACAAACAGTTGCCCCAAGGCGCTTCATATTGCAAGGCAAAGCCATACAATCATTACAGAAAAACCCCAACTGTCAAAACGACCCCCTGTGAGCAAGCACTTGGCGACAGTGGGAAGGAAAAACTCCCTTTTAACAGGAAGAAACCTCCAGCAGAACCAGGCTCAGGGAGGGGCATTCTTCTGCTGGGACTGGTTGGGGCTGAGGGAGAGAACCAGGAAAAAGACATGCTGTGGAGGGGAGCAGAGATCAATCACTAATGATTAAATGCAGAGTGGTGCATACAGAGCAAAAAGAGAAAGAAACACTCAGTGCATCATGGGAACCCCCCAGCAGTCTAAGTCTATAGCAGCATAACTAAGGGATGGTTCAGGATCACCTGATCCAGCCCTAACTATAAGCTTAGCAAAAAGGAAAGTTTTAAGCCTAATCTTAAAAGTAGAGAGGGTGTCTGTCTCCCTAATCCGAATTGGGAGCTGGTTCCACAGGAGAGGAGCCTGAAAGCTGAAGGCTCTGCCTCCCATTCTACTCTTACAAACCCTAGGAACTACAAGTAAGCCTGCAGTCTGACAGCGAAGCGCTCTATTGGGGTGATATGGTACTATGAGGTCCCTAAGATAAGATGGGACCTGATTATTCAAAACCTTATAAGTAAGAAGAAGAATTTAAATTCTATTCTACAATTAACAGGAAGCCAATGAAGAGAGGCCAATATGGGTGAGATATGCTCTCTCCTTCTAGTCCCTGTCAGTACTCTAGCTGCAGCATTTTGAATTAACTGAAGGCTTTTCATGGAACTTTTAGGACACCTGATAATAATGAATTACAATAGTCCAGCCTAGAGGAAATAAATGCATGAATTAGTTTTTCAGCATCACTCTGAGACAAGACCTTTCTAATTTTAGAGATATTGTGCAAATGCAAAAAAGCAGTCCTACATATTTGTTTAATATGCGCATTGAATGACATATCCTGATCAAAAATGACTCCAAGATTTCTCACAGTATTAGTAGAGGTCAGGGTAATGCCATCCAGAGTAAGGATCTGGTTAGACACCATGTTTCTAAGATTTGGTGGGGGCCAAGTACAATAACTTCAGTTTATCTGAGTTTAAAAGCAGGGAATTAGAGGTCATCCATGTCTTTATGCCTGTAAGACAATCCTGCAGTTTAGCTAATTGGTGTGTGTCCTCTGGCTTCATAGATAGATAAAGCTGAGTATCATCTGCGTAACAATGAAAATTTAAGCAATGCTGTCTAATAATACTGCCTAAGGGAAGCATGTATAAAGTGAATAAAATTGGTCCTAGCACAGAACCTTGTGGAACTCCATAATTAACCTTAGTCTGTGAAGAAGATTCCCCATTTACATGAACAAATTGTAATCTATTAGATAAATATGATTCAAACCACCGCAGCACAGTGCCTTTAATACCTATGGCATGCTCTAATGTCTGTAATAAAAGTTATGGTCAACAGTATCAAAAGCAGCACTGAGGTCTAACAGAACAAGCACAGAGATGAGTCCACTGCCTGAGGCCATAAGAAGATCATTTGTAACCTTCACTAATGCTGTTTCTGTACTATGATGAATTCTAAACCCTGACTGAAACTCTTCAAACAGACCATTCCTCTGCAGATGATCAGTTAGCTGTTTTACTACTACCCTTTCAAGAATTTCTGAGAGAAAAGGAAGGTTGGAGATTGGCCTATAATTAGCTATAAACAGTCTATAAACATGACTGGCTCTACTCCTTTAAGCAGGTCCACTACATATCTGGCATGAATTAACATTTGAACAAAATGTAATCAAAATTATATAAGTATTTAGTCACTAACCAACAGACATGCGTGAAAACACTCCATGTAATAGTGTTGAAAATGTGCTCAGCCTACATTTTCTGAAATTTGACTATTTATATTTTCAATTTAAGGTTCAGACTTTCATTGTACATTTAATATTTGGCAATTAAATAACCATGTTCCCACCTAGTACACAAACAAACACACGCACACACACAAACCTTCAGAACTGCAAATGTTGTTAACAAGGAGCTGCAAATCAACAAATCTCCTGCCCATGTCTGGGTAAAATTCAGCATGGAATGACCTCATGAGATTAGCATTCTATAAAATAAACAGGTGCCTTGGAGTCAGGTGGAAGATCTGTCAAAATGCTGTGTGCTTAATTGAATCAATATGTGGTCTATGAGCCAAAATATGACTATACTCACTGACCCCATGACCCCGTTTAATATGAAAATTAGGTTACTGATGGTATTGTGACCATTGCCCCACTGGGACTACACATGCCCAGGTTGATTAGTTTGGGCACAAGGGCACTGAGTGTATAGTTGCCAATATATCAAGGATGTTCTTAAACATATCATCCACTGATGCTTTGGTCATCAGATGGAGGCAATAATTAATGATTTCTTGTTAAAACCAACAAGCCATTTCTGTAGTCAGAAAGCTGTGCATTCTTGCTTCCAGAAAGTGTTCATTTTGCCATCTGTAGTAACTGGAAACAGGACAGCTCAGTACATGCTCACAGACAGTCAAAATAGATTTCACATTCAACAGAACTGTGCAGTGTTTAATTCTCAGCTGCCAATCATTTAGGAAAAGTGTGTATTCTGTACCACACGTACTTCATAATCAGCTCGTCAAGTGTAAAACAGAACTTATTGTGGTCTCAGGCACGATTTAGGTGAAAGGAAGGTGGAACATGTTACTCAGTGATACAGAACAGCAGTGTTATGGGAGGTCTTATGAATAGCTGTGACCTTTTTGAGAAGCCCAAACACTAAATCATAGTCTCAGCACCACCTTTCTATATAAGCTATAAGATAAAGTGCACAATCAGCTTCTAGATCTGTCTCAACAATTCTTCAGTTTATCTCATAGCTACTGGAGCAGAGCACATCACCTTTTTTGTTGTGTGGGCCGCTGAAGAGGAGGTACTGCTGGCCCACCACCACCAGAGGGCGCCCTGCTTGGAGTGCGGGCTCCAAGCACGAGAGGGCGCCAGACCCAGAAGAAGTGACAGCTGTCATTCATCCCCTGCACCAGCTGTCACTCGTTTATCATCACCACCATAAAAGCCGGACTGCAACTCCACCTCCCCGCCGAGAAATCGACTACCAGTACCAAGGTAATTTCTCTGCTGTCTAATACGTTGTCTAACATTGTTCTGTGTGCAGTCGCATTCCTGTGAAGACCCAGAAGAGGGACAAACAGGAGCTGCACGAGTGTGTGTGATTTGGAGGTGGAGGTGCTCCCTCCTAACGGTGTTTGGACTGTAAATTACTGAGTGTGCGGACTCACACTCACACATCATATTTCTGCTTTCTGCCAGCAGTACCAGGGTCGACAGTCGAAGACAGAGGCCACCTGGGGACTCGGGACTTGGCGGCTCCGGTGTTCTTCCGACCGTTGGTGGTGGAAGCCGTGTGGGACGCGGCTTCTCTCTCGTCGGGCGTCTTCTATCTTCGAGCCTGCCCACACATCACCTGGTGTTTATTTGACTGTGAAAATTACGACACGTTTCGTTGTGTATTATCACAACATTAAATTGTTACCTTTTGGCTACTCATTGTCCATTCATTTGCGCCCCCTGTTGTGGGTTCGTGCTACGACACCTTCCCAACATTTTTCAGCTGATACAACTAACTGAAACCAAGAGATGATGTGAAATTTGCATCTCAAGCTTTTTTTTTTAACTAAACATGACTGAGTGCCATACTACAAACACCCACCCACTCTACTGAAGTAGAACCATTAAACAATAACAACTTTGTGTGAGGTGGTGATATTTACACAGTTAGGGTTAGGGTTATGGTTATGGACAGGAACAAAAAATCTATCTAAAGTATGAAGACACTTTAAAATGTATTTGGATGACATTCAACCCAGCCACCACAGAAATTTGCAATTCACACGGGTAATACTCACTCATACACTCAATCATCTTCAACCGCTTATCCGGGATTGGGTCATGGGGAAACAGCTCCAGCAGGGGAACCCCAGGCCACATTAAACCACCTCTGACCGGAGGACATGAGGCATTCCCAGGCCAGTGTGAAGATATAATTTGTCCACCTATTCCTGGGTCTTCCCAGGGTCTCCTCCCAGATGGACATGCCTGGAACACCTCCCTAGGGAGGCACACGGGGCATCCTTACCAGATGCCCGAACCACTTCAATTGACTCCTTTCAATGTGAAAAAGCAGCAGCTCTACTCAGAGCTCCTCATGGATGACCAAGCTTCTCACCCTATCGCTAAGGGAGACACACCTGCCACCCTCCCGATTTTGGCCTCTTGTACCTGAGATCTAGTTCTTTCGGTCAAGACCCAACCCTCATGATCGTATGTGAGAGTAGGGATGAAGACTGACCCATAGATCGAGAGCTTCACCTTTTGTCTCATCTCTATTTTTGTCACAATAGTACAGCAGAGCGAATGCAATACCACCCCTGCTGCACCGATTCTCTGGCCAATCTCATGCTCATTGTCCCCTCACTTGTAACAAGATCCCGAGGTACATGAACTCCTTCACTTGGGGCAAGACCCTGAGTAGGCAATCCTCCAGTTTCTTGCTGAGAACCATGGCTTCAGATTTAGAGGTGCTGATCCTCATCCCAGCTGGCTCACACTTGGCTGCGAACTGACCCAGAGAGTACTGGATGTCACAGACCTACGAAGCTAACAGGACCACATCATCTGCAAAAAGCAGTGATGACACTCTGAGCCCACCAAACTGGAAACCCTCCTTCCCCTGACTACACCTGCTTGATATCAATGAATAACACAAACAGGATTGGTGACGAGCTCCAGCCCTAGCGGAGGCCAACCCACACCAGAAACAAGTCTGACTTACTGCCAAGAACCAGAACATAGCTTGTGCTTTGTGAGTACAGACATGGATGGCCATGAGAAAGGACCCCCTCACTCCATACTCTTGTAGCACCTCCCACAGTATATATGTGTACCCATCCATACACATTCTCCAAGTACACAAAACACATGTAAGCTGGATGGGCAAAGTCCCAGGCCCCCTTCAGGAGCTGGTCGGTTTGTTCCATGGCCAGGACGGATCCGGCATTGTTTCTATCAATACGAGGTTTGATGATCAGCTGAACCCTCCAAAAAAGCACCTTGGAGTCAAACTTTACCAGGGAGGTGCTGCCCTTATAATTGGCACACAGTTTCTGGTTCCCCTTTTTAAATATGGGGGCCATAACACAGTTTGTCATTCCTTAGGCACTGCTTAAGATGTCAACGTAATGTTGAATAGATGTGCCATCCAAGACAGTCCATCCACAGCCAGACACTTCAGCATTTCTGCATGGATCTCATCAACCCCAGGGGCCTTGCCACTGTAGAGTTGTTTGACTACCTCAGGACTTCCACCAGGAAAATTTGTAATCATCCCCTATTAGCTTCCAGCTCTGTCCTACTATAGAGGGTGCTCCAGTTTTGATGCAGGAGTTCCTCAAAGTGTTATATGCAAATAGCATTTTTGCTTAATAATACACAAGAAAACCTTAGAACTTTTATATGCATATAAATAATGTCCTTTGTAACACAAATCGATCTGACACAAATGATCTGACAAGACTGTGTTCCTGTCAAGGTTCTGAGTTTATGGCCCTTTATCTTTTTGAGGAGATACTCTGGCTGGTCTGGGAAGCTTCTGCCTTGACGTGAGGCAATATAAATGGTCCCAGGATGGGATTATTAACTTCTCATGGTCTGGAATATCTCTGATTTTGAAGCTTGGTATTAAAATGTCTTATAACTTCACTGATGTGGAATTTCAACACTAAGTATAGTTTTCAGGGGACACCTTTGAAGGCTCTAAATTATAGACAATGGACCTACTGCAGCTGGGATGTAGGGGTCCAAGGAGTGTTTCAGGAGATATCTCCAGTTGGAAACCAAGCTGTTATTCAAAGAAAGTACAATAGTCCTTTTCTCAACTGGAGATCAGCCTTTCAGGAAGGAGAAGTAATCCACTACGGATTACTTCTTACAGATTACGGCTAAGTGAGGCCATGTTCGATACACCTGCATGTCTTTGGAAGTGGAAGGAAACCTGAGCACCCGGAGGGAAACCACACATATGAGAAAATGCAAACTCCATATGGGGGTGGGAAAGCTGGGAAGCAATCCCAGGACCTTCTCACCGTGAGGCAATTAAGCCACCATGCTTCTGCAGCATGAAGTTAAAACATAAAATCACACATTCATAAGAAAATCCATGGAATGTAACACATTGTTTTGTGCTTGTATGAGAGGTCTTTAGAGCATGTCAAAGCAGTGCATCAGGCCTGTTTACTGAGTAGCTACTCTCATTTCTATTATTTATACCAAGATATAACATACAAGGTCTGTCCATAAAGTATCGTACCTTTTTTTTTTTTTTAACTATATGGATTTGATTCATATATATGTTTTCACGTCAGACAAGCTTGAACCCTCGTGCGCATGCGTGAGTTTTTCCACGCCTGTCGGTGACGTCATTCACCTGTGAGCACGCCTTGTGGAAGGAGTGGTCCCGCCCCGTCATTGGATTTTCATTGTCTGGAAATGGCGGAATGAAAAGGACTGTTAGAAGCTGTTAGAGAATGGCACCTGGAAACCATTCGAAATATTTATCTGGCTTTCGGTGAAAATTTTACGGGCTTCACAGAGAATAAGGTCTGTTAGTACAGCTTTAAGGACCCCTTTAAGGACGCTCAGCGCGCCGTGCTCCGAGCTGCGACGACGCAGCACAAGCCACCGGACCATTTATAAACAGATGGCTCTGTGGATACGAGACCATTGTGTGCTCCTTCTCTGGTTATCACAAGAGCTGGACATCAGCCATTTTTCGGCGGCCATTTCGTTTCG